>NW_027362769.1:411614260-412214260 GCF_046119375.1 Phyllobates terribilis | reverse complement strand
CTGATCATATACTGACCCCTGTGTACATATAGACACCTCTGATTATATACTGACCCCTGTGTACACATAGATCCCCTTTGATTATATACTGACCCCTGTGTACATATAGATCCCCTCTGATCATATACTGACCCCTGTGTACATATAGACACCTCTGATTATATACTGACCCCTGTGTACACATAGATCCCCTTTGATTATATACTGACCCCTGTGTACATACAGACCCCCCGTGTACATACAGACCCCCCTGATTATACACTGACCCCTTTGTACATATAAATCCCCTCTGATCATATACTGACTCCTGTGTACACATAGATCCCCTTTTGCTATATACTGACCCCTGTGTACATATAGATCCCCTCTGATCATATACTGACCCCTGTGTACATATAGACCCCTCTGATTATATACTGACCCCTGTGTACATATAGATCCCCTCTGATCATATACTGACCCCTGTGTACATATAGACCCCTCTGATTATATCCTGACCCCTGTGTACATATAGATCCCCTCTGATCATATCCTGACCCCTGTGTACATACAGATCCCCTCTGATCATATACTGACCCCTGTGTACATACAAACCCCCTGTGTACATATAGATCCCCCTGATTATACACTGACCCCTGTGTATTTAGATCCCCTCTGATTATATACTGACCTCTGTGTACATATAGATCCCCTCTGATCATATACTGACCCCTGTGTACATATAGATCCTCTCTGATCATATACTGACCCCTGTGTACATATAGATCCCCTCTGATCATATACTGACCCCTGTGTACATACAAACCCCCTGTGTACATATAGACCCCCCTGATTATACACTGACCCCTGTGTATTTAGATCCCCTCTAATTATATACTGACCTCTGTGTACATATAGATCCCCTCTGATCATATACTGACCCCTGTGTACATACAGACCCCCCTGATTATACACTGACCCCTGTGTACATATTAATCCCCTCTGATCATATACTGACCCCTGTGTACACATAGATCCCCTTTGATTATATACTGACCCCTGTGTACATATAGATCCCCTCTGATCATATACTGACCCCTGTGTACATATAGACCCCTCTGATTATATACTGACCCCTGTGTACACATAGATCCCCTTTGATTATATACTGACCCCTGTGTACATATAGATCCCCTCTGATCATATACTGACCCCTGTGTACATACAGACCCCTCTGATTTTATACTGACCCCTGCGTACATATAGATCCCCTCTGGTTATATACTGACCCCTGTGTACATATAGATCCCCTTTGATCATACACTGACCCCTATGTACATACAGACCCCCTGTGTACATATAGACCCCCCTAATTATACACTGACCCCTGTCTATATATAGATCCCCTGATTATATACTAACCTCTGTGTACATATAGATCCCCTCTGATCATATACTGACCCCTGTGTACATACAGACCCCCCCGTGTACATATTGACCCCCGTGATTATACACTGACCCCTGTGTACATACAGACCCCCCGTGTACATATAGACCCCCCTGATTATACACTGACCCCTGTGTACATATAAATCCCCTCTGATCATATACTGACTCCTGTGTACACATAGATCCCCTTTTACTATATACTGACCCCTGTGTACATATAGATCCCCTCTGATCATATACTGACCCCTGTGTACATATAGACCCCTCTGATTATATACTGACCCCTGTGTACATATAGATCCCCTCTGATCATATACTGACCCCTGTGTACATATAGATCCCCTCTTATCATATCCTGACCCCTGTGTACATACAGATCCCCTCTGATCATATACTGACCCCTGTGTACATACAAACCCCCTGTGTACATATAGACCCCCCTGATTATACACTGACCCCTGTGTATTTAGATCCCCTCTGATTATATACTGACCTCTGTGTACATATAGATCCCCTCTGATCATATACTGACCCCTGTGTACATATAGATACCCTCTGATCATATACTGACCCCTGTGTACATATAGATCCCCTCTGATTATATACTGACCCCTGTGTACATACAAACCCCCTGTGTACATATAGACCCCCCTGATTATACACTGACCCCTGTGTATTTAGATCCCCTCTGATTATATACTGACCTCTGTGTACATATAGATCCCCTCTGATCATATACTGACCCCTGTGTACACATAGATCCCCTTTGATTATATACTGACCCCTGTGTACATATAGATCCCCTCTGATCATATACTGACCCCTGTGTACATATAGACCCCTCTGATTATATACTGACCCCTGTGTACATATAGATCCCCTCTGATCATATACTGACCCCTGTGTACATAAAGATCCCCTCTGATCATATCCTGACCCCTGTGTACATACAGACCCCCTGTGTACTAATAGACCCCCCTGATTATACACTGACCCCTGTGTACATATAGATCCCCTCTGATTATATACTGACCCCTGTGTACATATAGATCCCCTTTGATCATATACTGACCCCTGTGTACATATAGACCCCTCTGATTATATACTGACCCCTGTGTACACATAGATCCCCTTTGATTATATACTGACCCCTATGTACATATAGATCCCCTCTGATAATATCCTGACCCCTGTGTACATATAAATCCCCTCTGATCATATACTGACCCCTATGTACACATAGATCCCTTCTGATCATATACTGACCCCTGTGTACATATAGACACCTCTGATTATATACTGACCCCTGTGTACACATAGATCCCCTTTGATTATATACTGACCCCTGTGTACATATAGATCCCCTCTGATCATATACTGACCCCTGTGTACATATAGACACCTCTGATTATATACTGACCCCTGTGTACACATAGATCCCCTTTGATTATATACTGACCCCTGTGTACATACAGACCCCCCGTGTACATACAGACCCCCCTGATTATACACTGACCCCTTTGTACATATAAATCCCCTCTGATCATATACTGACTCCTGTGTACACATAGATCCCCTTTTGCTATATACTGACCCCTGTGTACATATAGATCCCCTCTGATCATATACTGACCCCTGTGTACATATAGACCCCTCTGATTATATACTGACCCCTGTGTACATATAGATCCCCTCTGATCATATACTGACCCCTGTGTACATATAGACCCCTCTGATTATATCCTGACCCCTGTGTACATATAGATCCCCTCTGATCATATCCTGACCCCTGTGTACATACAGATCCCCTCTGATCATATACTGACCCCTGTGTACATACAAACCCCCTGTGTACATATAGATCCCCCTGATTATACACTGACCCCTGTGTATTTAGATCCCCTCTGATTATATACTGACCTCTGTGTACATATAGATCCCCTCTGATCATATACTGACCCCTGTGTACATATAGATCCTCTCTGATCATATACTGACCCCTGTGTACATATAGATCCCCTCTGATCATATACTGACCCCTGTGTACATACAAACCCCCTGTGTACATATAGACCCCCCTGATTATACACTGACCCCTGTGTATTTAGATCCCCTCTAATTATATACTGACCTCTGTGTACATATAGATCCCCTCTGATCATATACTGACCCCTGTGTACATACAGACCCCCCTGATTATACACTGACCCCTGTGTACATATTAATCCCCTCTGATCATATACTGACCCCTGTGTACACATAGATCCCCTTTGATTATATACTGACCCCTGTGTACATATAGATCCCCTCTGATCATATACTGACCCCTGTGTACATATAGACCCCTCTGATTATATACTGACCCCTGTGTACACATAGATCCCCTTTGATTATATACTGACCCCTGTGTACATATAGATCCCCTCTGATCATATACTGACCCCTGTGTACATACAGACCCCTCTGATTATATACTGACCCCTGTGTACATATAGATCCCCTCTGATCATATACTGACCCCTGTGTACATATAGATCCCCTCTGATCATATACTGACCCCTGTGTACATATAGACCTCTCTGATTATATACTGACCCCTGTGTACACATAGATCCCCTTTGATTATATACTGACCCCTGTGTACATATAGATCCCCTCTGATCATATACAGACCCCCTGTGTACATATAGACCCCCCTGATTATACACTGACCCCTGTGTACATATAGATCCCCTCTGATTATATGCTGACCCCTGTGTACATACATATCCCCTCTGATTATATACTGACCCCTGTGTACAGATAGATCCCCTCTGATCATATACTGACCCCTTAGTACATATAGACCCCTCTGATTATATACTGACCCATGTGTACATATAGATCCCCTCTGATTATATACTGACCTCTGTGTACATATAGATCCCCTCTGATTATACACTGACCCCTGTGTACATATAGATCCCCTTTGATAATATACTGACCCCTGTGTACATATTGATCCTCTCTGATTATACACTGACCCCTGTGTACATATAGATCCCTCTGGTTATATACTGACCCCTGTGTACATCTAGATCCCCTCTGATTATACACTGACCCCTGTGTACATCTAGATCCCCTCTGATTATATACTGACCTCTGTGTACATCTAGATCCCCTCTGATTATACACTGACCCCTGTGTACATATAGATCCCCTCTGACTATATACTGACCCCTGTGTACATATAGATCCCTTCTGATTATACACTGACCCCTGTGTACATATAGAGCCCGTCTGATTATATACTGACCCCTGTGTACATATAGATCCCCTCTGATCATATACTGACCCCTGTGTACATACAGATCCCCTCTGATTATATACTAACCCCTGTCTACATATAGATCCCTTCTGATTATACACTGACCCCTGTGTACATATAGATCCCCTCTGATTATATACTGACCCCTGTGTACATATAGATCCCTTCTGATTATACACTGACCCCTGTGTACATATAGATCCCCTGTGTACATATAGATCCCCTGTGTACATATAGATCCCCTGTGTACATATAGATCTCCTCTGAATATATACTGACCCCTGTGTACATACAGATCCTCTGATTATATACTGACCCCTGTGTATATATAGATCCCCTCTGATTATATACTGACCCCTGTGTACATATAGATCCCCTCTGATCATATACTGACCCCTGTGTACATATAGATCCCCTCTGATCATATACTGACCCCTGTGTACATATAGATCAGCCTCTGATTATATACTGACCTCTGTGTACATATAGATCCCTCTGATTATATACTGTCCCCTGTGTACATATAGATCCCCTCTGATTATAAACTGACCCCCTGTGTACATATAGATCCCCTCTGATTATATACTGACCCCTGTGTACATATAGATCCCCTCTGATTATATACTGACCCCTGTGTACATATAGATCCCCTCTTATACTGACCCCTGTGTACATATAGATCCCCTCTGATTATATACTGACCCCTGTGTACATATAGATCCCCTCTGATTATATACTGACCCCTGTGTACATATAGATCTCCTCTGATCATATACTGACCCTGTGTACATATAGATCCCCCTGATTATACACTGACCCCTGTGTACATATAGATCCCTCTGATTATATACTGACCCCTGTGTACACATAAATCCCCTCTGATTATATACTGACCCCTGTGTACATATAGATCCTCTCTGGTTATACACTGACCCCTGTGTACATATAGATCCCCTCTGATTATATACTGACCCCTGTGTACATCTAGATCCCCTCTGATTATATACTGACCCCTGTGTACATATAGATCCCCTCTGATCATATACTGACCCCTGTGTACATATAGATCCCCTCTTATCATATCCTGACCCCTGTGTACATACAGATTCCCTCTGATCATATACTGACCCCTGTGTACATACAAACCCCCTGTGTACATATAGACCCCCCTGATTATACACTGACCCCTGTGTATTTAGATCCCCTCTGATTATATACTGACCTCTGTGTACATATAGATCCCCTCTGATCATATACTGACGCCTGTGTACATATAGATCCTCTCTGATCATATACTGACCCCTGTGTACATATAGATCCCCTCTGATCATATACTGACCCCTGTGTACATACAAACCCCCTGTGTACATATAGACCCCCCTGATTATACACTGACCCCTGTGTATTTAGATCCCCTCTGATCATATACTGACCTCTGTGTACATACAAACCCCCTGATTATACACTGACCCCTGTGTACATATTAATCCCCTCTGATCATATACTGACCCCTGTGTACACATAGATCCCCTTTGATTATATACTGACCCCTGTGTACATATAGATCCCCTCTGATCATATACTGACCCCTGTGTACATATAGACCCCTCTGATTATATACTGACCCCTGTGTACACATAGATCCCCTTTGATTATATACTGACCCCTGTGTACATATAGATCCCCTCTGATCATATACTGACCGCTGTGTACATACAGACCCCCTGTGTACATATAGACCCCCTGATTATACACTGACCCCTGTGTACATATAGATCCCCTCTGATTATATACTGACCCCTGTGTACATATAGATCCTCTCTGATCATATACAGACCCCCTGTGTACATATAGACCCCCCTGATTATACACTGACCCCTGTGTACATATAGATCCCCTCTGATTATATACTGACCCCTGTGTACATACAGATCCCCTCTGATTATATACTGACCCCTGTGTACAGATAGATCCCCTCTGATCATATACTGACCCCTATGTACATATAGACCCCTCTGATTATATACTGACCCCTGTGTACATATAGATCCCCTCTGATTATATACTGACCTCTGTGTACATATAGATCCCCCTGATTATACACTGACCCCTGTGTACATATAGATCTCCTCTGATCATATACTGACCCTGTGTACATATAGATCCCCCTGATTATACACTGACCCCTGTGTACATATAGATTTCTCGGATTATATACTGACCCCTGTGTACACATAAATCCCCTCTGATTATATACTGACCCCTGTGTACATATAGATCCTCTCTGATTATACACTGACCCCTGTGTACATATAGATCCCCTCTGATTATATACTGAACCCTGTGTACATCTAGATCCCCTCTGATTATACACTGACCCCTGTGTACATATAGATCCCCTCTGATAATATACTGACCCCTGTGTACATATAGATCCTCTCTGATTATACACTGACCCCTGTGTACATATAGATCCCTCTGATTATATACTGACCCCTGTGTACATCTAGATCCCCTCTGATTATACACTGACCCCTGTGTACATCTAGATCCCCTCTGATTATATACTGACCCCTGTGTACATCTAGATTCCCTCTGATTATACACTGACCCCTGTGTACATATAGATCCCCTCTGACTATATACTGACCCCTGTGTACATATAGATCCCTTCTGATTATACACTGACCCCTGTGTACATATAGATCCCCTCTGATTATATACTGACCCCTGTGTACATATAGATCCCCTCTGATCATATACTGACCCCTGTGTACATACAGATCCCCTCTGATTATATACTAACCCCTGTCTACATATAGATCCCTTCTGATTATACACTGACCCCTGTGTACATATAGATCCCCTCTGATTATATACTGACCCCTGTGTACATATAGATCCCTTCTGATTATACACTGACCCCTGTGTACTTATAGATCCCCTCTGATTATATACTGACCCCTGTGTACATATAGATCCCTTCTGATTATACACTGACCCCTGTGTACATATAGATCCCCTCTGAATATATACTGACCCCTGTGTACATATAGATCCCCTCTGATCATATACTGACCCCTGTGTACATATAGACCCCTCTGTTTATATACTGACCCCTGTGTACACATAGATCCCCTTTGATTATATACTGACCCCTGTGTACATATAGATCCCCTCTGATCATATCCTGACCCCTGTGTACATATAAATCCCCTCTGATCATATACTGACCCCTGTGTACACATAGATCCCTTCTGATCATATACTGACCCCTGTGTACATATAGACACCTCTGATTATATACTGACCCCTGTGTACACATAGATCCCCTTTGATTATATACTGACCCCTGTGTACATATAGATCCCCTCTGATTTTATACTGACCCCTGCGTACATATAGATCCCCTCTGGTTATATACTGACCCCTGTGTACATATAGATCCCCTTTGATCATACACTGACCCCTATGTACATACAGACCCCCTGTGTACATATAGACCCCCCTAATTATACACTGACCCCTGTCTATATATAGATCCCCTGATTATATACTAACCTCTGTGTACATATAGATCCCCTCTGATCATATACTGACCCCTGTGTACATACAGACCCCCCCGTGTACATATTGACCCCCGTGATTATACACTGACCCCTGTGTACATACAGACCCCCCGTGTACATATAGACCCCCCTGATTATACACTGACCCCTGTGTACATATAAATCCCCTCTGATCATATACTGACTCCTGTGTACACATAGATCCCCTTTTACTATATACTGACCCCTGTGTACATATAGATCCCCTCTGATCATATACTGACCCCTGTGTACATATAGACCCCTCTGATTATATACTGACCCCTGTGTACATATAGATCCCCTCTGATCATATACTGACCCCTGTGTACATATAGATCCCCTCTTATCATATCCTGACCCCTGTGTACATACAGATCCCCTCTGATCATATACTGACCCCTGTGTACATACAAACCCCCTGTGTACATATAGACCCCCCTGATTATACACTGACCCCTGTGTATTTAGATCCCCTCTGATTATATACTGACCTCTGTGTACATATAGATCCCCTCTGATCATATACTGACCCCTGTGTACATATAGATACCCTCTGATCATATACTGACCCCTGTGTACATATAGATCCCCTCTGATTATATACTGACCCCTGTGTACATACAAACCCCCTGTGTACATATAGACCCCCCTGATTATACACTGACCCCTGTGTATTTAGATCCCCTCTGATTATATACTGACCTCTGTGTACATATAGATCCCCTCTGATCATATACTGACCCCTGTGTACACATAGATCCCCTTTGATTATATACTGACCCCTGTGTACATATAGATCCCCTCTGATCATATACTGACCCCTGTGTACATATAGACACCTCTGATTATATACTGACCCCTGTGTACATATAGATCCCCTCTGATCATATACTGACCCCTGTGTACATAAAGATCCCCTCTGATCATATCCTGACCCCTGTGTACATACAGACCCCCTGTGTACTAATAGACCCCCCTGATTATACACTGACCCCTGTGTACATATAGATCCCCTCTGATTATATACTGACCCCTGTGTACATATAGATCCCCTTTGATCATATACTGACCCCTGTGTACATATAGACCCCTCTGATTATATACTGACCCCTGTGTACACATAGATCCCCTTTGATTATATACTGACCCCTATGTACATATAGATCCCCTCTGATAATATCCTGACCCCTGTGTACATATAAATCCCCTCTGATCATATACTGACCCCTATGTACACATAGATCCCTTCTGATCATATACTGACCCCTGTGTACATATAGACACCTCTGATTATATACTGACCCCTGTGTACACATAGATCCCCTTTGATTATATACTGACCCCTGTGTACATATAGATCCCCTCTGATCATATACTGACCCCTGTGTACATATAGACACCTCTGATTATATACTGACCCCTGTGTACACATAGATCCCCTTTGATTATATACTGACCCCTGTGTACATACAGACCCCCCGTGTACATACAGACCCCCCTGATTATACACTGACCCCTTTGTACATATAAATCCCCTCTGATCATATACTGACTCCTGTGTACACATAGATCCCCTTTTGCTATATACTGACCCCTGTGTACATATAGATCCCCTCTGATCATATACTGACCCCTGTGTACATATAGACCCCTCTGATTATATACTGACCCCTGTGTACATATAGATCCCCTCTGATCATATACTGACCCCTGTGTACATATAGACCCCTCTGATTATATCCTGACCCCTGTGTACATATAGATCCCCTCTGATCATATCCTGACCCCTGTGTACATACAGATCCCCTCTGATCATATACTGACCCCTGTGTACATACAAACCCCCTGTGTACATATAGATCCCCCTGATTATACACTGACCCCTGTGTATTTAGATCCCCTCTGATTATATACTGACCTCTGTGTACATATAGATCCCCTCTGATCATATACTGACCCCTGTGTACATATAGATCCTCTCTGATCATATACTGACCCCTGTGTACATATATATCCCCTCTGATCATATACTGACCCCTGTGTACATACAAACCCCCTGTGTACATATAGACCCCCCTGATTATACACTGACCCCTGTGTATTTAGATCCCCTCTAATTATATACTGACCTCTGTGTACATATAGATCCCCTCTGATCATATACTGACCCCTGTGTACATACAGACCCCCCTGATTATACACTGACCCCTGTGTACATATTAATCCCCTCTGATCATATACTGACCCCTGTGTACACATAGATCCCCTTTGATTATATACTGACCCCTGTGTACATATAGATCCCCTCTGATCATATACTGACCACTGTGTACATATAGACCCCTCTGATTATATACTGACCCCTGTGTACACATAGATCCCCTTTGATTATATACTGACCCCTGTGTACATATAGATCCCCTCTGATCATATACTGACCCCTGTGTACATACAGACCCCTCTGATTATATACTGACCCCTGTGTACATATAGATCCCCTCTGATCATATACTGACCCCTGTGTACATATAGATCCCCTCTGATCATATACTGACCCCTGTGTACATATAGACCTCTCTGATTATATACTGACCCCTGTGTACACATAGATCCCCTTTGATTATATACTGACCCCTGTGTACATATAGATCCCCTCTGATCATATACAGACCCCCTGTGTACATATAGACCCCCCTGATTATACACTGACCCCTGTGTACATATAGATCCCCTCTGATTATATGCTGACCCCTGTGTACATACATATCCCCTCTGATTATATACTGACCCCTGTGTACAGATAGATCCCCTCTGATCATATACTGACCCCTTAGTACATATAGACCCCTCTGATTATATACTGACCCATGTGTACATATAGATCCCCTCTGATTATATACTGACCTCTGTGTACATATAGATCCCCTCTGATTATACACTGACCCCTGTGTACATATAGATCCCCTTTGATAATATACTGACCCCTGTGTACATATTGATCCTCTCTGATTATACACTGACCCCTGTGTACATATAGATCCCTCTGGTTATATACTGACCCCTGTGTACATCTAGATCCCCTCTGATTATACACTGACCCCTGTGTACATCTAGATCCCCTCTGATTATATACTGACCTCTGTGTACATCTAGATCCCCTCTGATTATACACTGACCCCTGTGTACATATAGATCCCCTCTGACTATATACTGACCCCTGTGTACATATAGATCCCTTCTGATTATACACTGACCCCTGTGTACATATAGAGCCCGTCTGATTATATACTGACCCCTGTGTACATATAGATCCCCTCTGATCATATACTGACCCCTGTGTACATACAGATCCCCTCTGATTATATACTAACCCCTGTCTACATATAGATCCCTTCTGATTATACACTGACCCCTGTGTACATATAGATCCCCTCTGATTATATACTGACCCCTGTGTACATATAGATCCCTTCTGATTATACACTGACCCCTGTGTACATATAGATCCCCTGTGTACATATAGATCCCCTGTGTACATATAGATCTCCTCTGAATATATACTGACCCCTGTGTACATACAGATCCTCTGATTATATACTGACCCCTGTGTATATATAGATCCCCTCTGATTATATACTGACCCCTGTGTACATATAGATCCCCTCTGATCATATACTGACCCCTGTGTACATATAGATCCCCTCTGATCATATACTGACCCCTGTGTACATATAGATCAGCCTCTGATTATATACTGACCTCTGTGTACATATAGATCCCTCTGATTATATACTGTCCCCTGTGTACATATAGATCCCCTCTGATTATAAACTGACCCCCTGTGTACATATAGATCCCCTCTGATTATATACTGACCCCTGTGTACATATAGATCCCCTCTGATTATATACTGACCCCTGTGTACATATAGATCCCCTCTTATACTGACCCCTGTGTACATATAGATCCCCTCTGATTTTATACTGACCCCTGTGTACATATAGATCCCCTCTGATTATATACTGACCCCTGTGTACATATAGATCTCCTCTGATCATATACTGACCCTGTGTACATATAGATCCCCCTGATTATACACTGACCCCTGTGTACATATAGATCCCTCTGATTATATACTGACCCCTGTGTACACATAAATCCCCTCTGATTATATACTGACCCCTGTGTACATATAGATCCTCTCTGGTTATACACTGACCCCTGTGTACATATAGATCCCCTCTGATTATATACTGACCCCTGTGTACATCTAGATCCCCTCTGATTATATACTGACCCCTGTGTACATATAGATCCCCTCTGATCATATACTGACCCCTGTGTACATATAGATCCCCTCTTATCATATCCTGACCCCTGTGTACATACAGATTCCCTCTGATCATATACTGACCCCTGTGTACATACAAACCCCCTGTGTACATATAGACCCCCCTGATTATACACTGACCCCTGTGTATTTAGATCCCCTCTGATTATATACTGACCTCTGTGTACATATAGATCCCCTCTGATCATATACTGACGCCTGTGTACATATAGATCCTCTCTGATCATATACTGACCCCTGTGTACATATAGATCCCCTCTGATCATATACTGACCCCTGTGTACATACAAACCCCCTGTGTACATATAGACCCCCCTGATTATACACTGACCCCTGTGTATTTAGATCCCCTCTGATCATATACTGACCTCTGTGTACATACAAACCCCCTGATTATACACTGACCCCTGTGTACATATTAATCCCCTCTGATCATATACTGACCCCTGTGTACACATAGATCCCCTTTGATTATATACTGACCCCTGTGTACATATAGATCCCCTCTGATCATATACTGACCCCTGTGTACATATAGACCCCTCTGATTATATACTGACCCCTGTGTACACATAGATCCCCTTTGATTATATACTGACCCCTGTGTACATATAGATCCCCTCTGATCATATACTGACCGCTGTGTACATACAGACCCCCTGTGTACATATAGACCCCCTGATTATACACTGACCCCTGTGTACATATAGATCCCCTCTGATTATATACTGACCCCTGTGTACATATAGATCCTCTCTGATCATATACAGACCCCCTGTGTACATATAGACCCCCCTGATTATACACTGACCCCTGTGTACATATAGATCCCCTCTGATTATATACTGACCCCTGTGTACATACAGATCCCCTCTGATTATATACTGACCCCTGTGTACAGATAGATCCCCTCTGATCATATACTGACCCCTATGTACATATAGACCCCTCTGATTATATACTGACCCCTGTGTACATATAGATCCCCTCTGATTATATACTGACCTCTGTGTACATATAGATCCCCCTGATTATACACTGACCCCTGTGTACATATAGATCTCCTCTGATCATATACTGACCCTGTGTACATATAGATCCCCCTGATTATACACTGACCCCTGTGTACATATAGATTTCTCGGATTATATACTGACCCCTGTGTACACATAAATCCCCTCTGATTATATACTGACCCCTGTGTACATATAGATGCTCTCTGATTATACACTGACCCCTGTGTACATATAGATCCCCTCTGATTATATACTGAACCCTGTGTACATCTAGATCCCCTCTGATTATACACTGACCCCTGTGTACATATAGATCCCCTCTGATAATATACTGACCCCTGTGTACATATAGATCCTCTCTGATTATACACTGACCCCTGTGTACATATAGATCCCTCTGATTATATACTGACCCCTGTGTACATCTAGATCCCCTCTGATTATACACTGACCCCTGTGTACATCTAGATCCCCTCTGATTATATACTGACCCCTGTGTACATCTAGATTCCCTCTGATTATACACTGACCCCTGTGTACATATAGATCCCCTCTGACTATATACTGACCCCTGTGTACATATAGATCCCTTCTGATTATACACTGACCCCTGTGTACATATAGATCCCCTCTGATTATATACTGACCCCTGTGTACATATAGATCCCCTCTGATCATATACTGACCCCTGTGTACATACAGATCCCCTCTGATTATATACTAACCCCTGTCTACATATAGATCCCTTCTGATTATACACTGACCCCTGTGTACATATAGATCCCCTCTGATTATATACTGACCCCTGTGTACATATAGATCCCTTCTGATTATACACTGACCCCTGTGTACTTATAGATCCCCTCTGATTATATACTGACCCCTGTGTACATATAGATCCCTTCTGATTATACACTGACCCCTGTGTACATATAGATCCCCTCTGAATATATACTGACCCCTGTGTACATATAGATCCCTTCTGATTATACACTGACCCCTGTGTACATATAGATCCCTTCTGATTATACACTGACCCCTGTGTACATATAGATCCCCTCTGATTATATACTTACCCCTGTGTACATATAGAGCCCCTCTGATTATATACTTACCCCTGTGTACATATAGAGCCCCTCTGATCATATACTGACCCCTGTGTACATACAGACCCCCTGTGTACATATAGACCCCCTGATTATACACTGACCCCTGTGTACATATAGATCCCCTCTGATCATATACTGACCCCTGTGTACATACAACCCCCCTGTGTACATATAGACCCCCCTGATTATACACTGACCTCTGTGTATTTAGATTCCCTCTGATTATATACTGACCTCTGTGTACATATAGATCCCCCTGATTATAAACTGACCCCTGTGTACATATTAATCCCCTCTGATTATATACTGACCCCTGTGTACACATAGATCCCCTTTGATTATATGCTGACCCCTGTGTACATATAGATCCCCTCTGATCATATACTGACCCCTGCGTACATATAGACCCCTCTGATTATATACTGACCCCTGTGTACACATAGATCCCCTTTGATTATATACTTACCCCTGTGTACATATAGAGCCCCTCTGATCATATACTGACCCCTGTGTACATACAGACCCCCTGTGTACATATAGACCCCCCTGATTATACACTGACCCCTGTGTACATATAGATCCCCTCTGATTATATACTGACCCCTGTGTACATACAGATCCCCTCTGATTATATACTGACCCCTGTGTACAGATAGATCCCCTCTGATCATATACTGACCACTGTGTACATATAGACCCCTCTGATTATATACTGACCCCTGTGTACATATAGATCCCCTCTGATTATATACTGACCCCTGTGTACATATAGATCCCCTCTGATTATATACTGACCCCTGTGTACATATAGATCCCCCTCTGATTATATACTGACCTCTGTGTACATATAGATCCCCCTGATTACACACTGACCCCTGTGTACATATAGATCCCCTCTGATTATATACTGACCCCTGTGTACATATAGATCCTCTCTGATTATACACTGACCCCTGTGTACATATAGATCCCCTCTGATTATATACTGACCCCTGTGTACATCTAGATCCCCTCTGATTATACACTGACCCCTGTGTACATATAGATCCCCTCTGATAATATACTGACCCCTGTGTACATATAGATCCTCTCTGATTATACACTGACCCCTGTGTACATATAGATCCCCTCTGATTATATACTGACCCCTGTGTACATCTAGATCCCCTCTGATTATACACTGACCCCTGTGTACATCTAGATCCCCTCTGATAATATACTGACCCCTGTGTACATCTAGATCCCCTCTGATTATATACTGACCCCTGTGTACTTATAGATTCCCTCTGATTATACACTGACCCCTGTGTACATATAGATCCCTTCTGATTATACACTGACCCCTGTGTACATATAGATCCCCTCTGACTATATACTGACCCCTGTGTACATATAGATCCCTTCTGATTATACACTGACCCCTGTGTACATATAGATCCCCTCTGATTATATACTGACCCCTGTGTACATATAGATCCCCTCTGATCATATACTGACCCCTGTGTACATACAGATCCCCTCTGATTATATACTGACCCCTGTGTACATATAGATCCCTTCTGATTATACACTGACGTCTGTGTACATATAGATCCCCTCTGATTATATACTGACCCCTGTGTACATATAGATCCCTTCTGATTATACACTGACCCCTGTGTCCATATAGATCCCCTCTGATTATATACTGACCCCTGTGTACATATAGATCCCCTCTGATTATATACTGACCCCTGTGTACATATAGATCCCCTCTGATCATATACTGACCCCTGTGTACATATATATCCCCTCTGATAATATACTGACCCCTGTGTACATATGGATCAGCCTCTGATTATATACTGACCTCTGTGTACATATTGATCCCTCTGATTATATACTGACCCTTGTGTACATATAGATCCCCTCTGAACATATACTGACCCCTGTGTACATATAGATCCCTCTGATTATATACTGACCCCTGTGTACATATAGATCCCCTCTGATTATATACTGACACCTGTGTCATATAGATCCCCTCTGATTATATACTGACCCCTGTGTACATACAGATTCCCTCTGATCATATACTCACCCCTGTGTACATATAGATCCCTCTGATTATATACTGACCCCTGTGTACATACAGATCCCCTCTGATCATATACTGTCCCCTGTGTACATATAGATCCCCTCTGATTATATACTGACCCCTGTGTACATATAGATCCCCTCTGATCATATACTGACCCCTGTGTACATATAGATCCCCTCTGATCATATACTGACCCCTGTGTACATATAGATCCCCTCTGATTATATACTGACTCCTGTGTACATATAGATCCCCTCTGATCATATACTGACCCCTGTGTACATATAGACCCCTCTGATTATATACTGACCCCTTTGTACATATAGATCCCCTCTGATCATACACTGACCCCTGTGTACATATAGATCCCCTCTGATTATATACTGACCCCTGTGTACATATAGATCCCCTCTGATCATATACTGACCCCTGTGTACATATAGACCAGCCTCTGATTATATACTGACCCCTGTGCACATATAGATCCCCTCTGATCATATACTGACCCCTGTGTACATATAGAACTCCTCTGATCATATACTGACCCCTGTGTACATATAGATCCCCTCTGATCATATACTGACCCCTGTGTACGTATAGATCCCCTCTGATCATATACTGACCCCTGTGTACATACAGATCCTCTGATCATATACTGACCCCTGTGTACATATAGATCCCCTCTGATCATATACTGACCCCTGTGTACATAGAGATCCCCTCTGATTATATACTGACCCCTGTGTACATATAGATCCCCTCTGATTATATACTGACCCCTGTGTACATAGAGATCCCCTCTGATTATATACTGACCCCTGTGTACATATAGATCCCCTCTGACTATATACTGACCCCTGTTTACATATAGATCTCCTCTGATTATATACTGACCCCTGTGTACATACAGATCCCCTCTGATTATATACTGACCCCTGTGTACATATAGATCCCCTCTGATTATATACTGACCCCTGTGTACATATAGATCCCCTCTGATTATATACTGACCCCTGTGTACATACAGATCCCCTCTGATTATATACTGACCCCTGTGTACATATATATCCCCTCTGATTATATACTGACCCCTGTGTACATATAGATCCCCTCTGATTATATACTGACCCCTGTGTACATACAGATCCCCTCTGATTATATACTGACCCCTGTGTACATACAGATCCCCTCTGATCATATACTGACCCCTGTGTACATATAGATCCCCTCTGATTATATACTGACCCCTGTGTACATACAGATCCCCTCTGATCATATACTGACCCCTGTGTACATATAGATCCCCTCTGATCATATTCTGACCCCTGTGTACATATAGTTCAGCCTCTGATTATATACTGACCCCTGTGTACATATAGATCCCCTCTGACTATATACTGACCCCTGTTTACATATAGATCTCCTCTGATTATATACTGACCCCTGTGTACATACAGATCCCCTCTGACTATATACTGACCCCTGTTTACATATAGATCTCCTCTGATTATATACTGACCCCTGTGTACATACAGATCCCCTCTGATTATATACTGACCCCTGTGTACATATAGATCCCCTCTGATTATATACTGACCCCTGTGTACATATATATCCCCTCTGATTATATACTGACCCCTGTGTACATATAGATCCCCTCTGATTATATACTGACCCCTGTGTACATACAGATCCCCTCTGATTATATACTGACCCCTGTGTACATACAGATCCCCTCTGATCATATACTGACCCCTGTGTACATATAGATCCCCTCTGATTATATACTGACCCCTGTGTACATACAGATCCCCTCTGATCATATACTGACCCCTGTGTACATATAGATCCCCTCTGATCATATTCTGACCCCTGTGTACATATAGACCAGCCTCTGATTATATACTGACCCCTGTGTACATATAGACCAGCCTCTGATTATATACTGACCCCTGTGTACATACAGATCCCCTCTGATTATATACTGACCCCTGTGTACATTTAGATCCCCTCTGATCATATACTGACCCCTGTGTACATATAGATCCCCTCTGATTATATACTGACCCCTGTGTACATACAGATCCCCTCTGATTATATACTGACCCCTGTGTACATATAGATCCCCTCTGATCATATACTGACCCCTGTGCACATATAGATCAGCCTCTGATTATATACTGACCCCTGTGTACATACAGATCCCCTCTGATTATATACTGACCCCTGTGTACATATAGATCCCCTTTGATCATATACTGACCCCTGTGTACATATAGATCCCTCTGATTATATACTGACCCCTGTGTACATATAGATCCCCTCTGATTATATACTGACCCCTGTGTCATATAGATCCCCTCTGATTATATACTGACCCCTGTGTACATATAGATCCCCTCTGATTATATACTGACCTCTGTGTATATATAGATCCCCTCTGATCATATACTGACCCCTGTGTACATACAGATCCCCTCTGATTATATACTGACCCCTGTGTACATATAGATCCCCTCTGATTATATACTGACCTCTGTGTACATATAGATCCCCTCTGATCATATACTGACCCCTGTGTACATACAGAACCCCTCTGATTATATACTGACCTCTGTGTACATATAGATCCCCTCTGATCATATACTGACCCCTGTGTACATACAGATCCCCTCTGATTATATACTGACCCCTGTGTACATATAGATTCCCTCTGATCATATACTGACCTCTGTGTACATATAGATCCCTCTGATTATATACTGACCTCTGTGTACATATAGATCCCTCTGATTATATACTGACCCCTGTGTACATATAGATCCCCTCTGATCATATACTGACCCCTGTGTACATATAGATCCCTCTGATTATACACTGACCCCTGTGTACATATAGATCCCCTCTGATTATATACTGACCCCTGTGTCATATAGATCCCCTCTGATTATATACTGACCCCTGTATACATACAGATTCCCTCTGATCATATACTGACCCCCGTGTACATATAGATCCCCTCTGATCATGTACTGACCCCCGTGTACATATAGATCCACTCCGATTATATACCGTCCCCTGTGTACATATAGATCCCCTCTGATTATATACTGACCCCTGTGTACATATAGATCCTCTCTGATCATATTCTGACCCCTGTGTACATATAGATCCCCTCTGATTATATACTGACCCCTGTGTAAATATAGATCCCCTCTTATTATATACTGACCCCTGTGTACATATAGATCCCCTCTGATTATATACTGACCCCTGTGTACATATAGATCCCATCTGATCATATACTGATCCGTGTACATATAGATCCCCTCTGATTATATACTGACCCCTGTGTACATATAGATCCCCTCTGATCATATACTGATCCCTGTGTACATATAGATCCCCTCTGATTATATACTGACCCCTGTGTACATATAGATCCCCTCTGATCATATACTGACCCCTGTGTACATATAGATCCCCTCTGATTATATACTGACCCCTGTGTACATACAGATCCCCTCTGATCATATACTGATCCCTGTGTACATATAGATCCCCTCTGTTCATATACTGACCCCTGTGTACATATAGATCCCCTCTGATTATATACTGACCCCTGTGCACATATAGATCCCCTCTGATCATATACTGACCCCTGTGTACATATAGAACCCCTCTGATCATATACTGACCCCTGTGTACATATAGATCCCCTCTGATCATATACTGACCCCTGTGTACGTATAGATCCCCTCTGATCATATACTGACCCCTGTGTACATACAGATTCTCTGATCATATACTGACCCCTGTGTACATATAGATCCCCTCTGATCATATACTGACCCCTGTGTACATATAGATCCCCTCTGATTATATACTGACCCCTTTGTAGATTTAGATCCCCTCTGATCATATACTGATCCCTGTGTACATATAGATCCCCTCTGATCATATACTGACCCCTGTGTACATACAGATTCTCTGATCATATACTGACCCCTGTGTACATATAGATCCCCTCTGATCATATACTGACCCCTGTGTACATATAGATCCCCTCTGATCATATACTGATCTCTGTGTACATATAGATCCCCTCTGATCATATACTGACCCCTGTGTACATACAGATCCTCTGATCATATACTGACCCCTGTGTACATATAGATCCCCTCTGATCATATACTGACCCCTGTGTACATATAGATCCCCTCTGATTATATACTGACCCCTGTGTACATACAGATCCCCTCTGATTATATACTGACCCCTTTGTACATACAGATCCTCTGATCATATACTGACCCCTGTGTACATATAGATCAGCCTCTGATTATATACTGACCCCTGTGTACATACAGATCCTCTGATCATATACTGACCCCTGTGTACATATAGATCCCCTCTGATCATATACTGACCCCTGTGTACATATAGTTTCCCTCTGATTATATACAGATCCCTGTGTACATATAGATCCCCTCTGATTATATACTGATCCCTGTGTACATATAGACCCCTCTGATCATATACTGATCCCTGTGTACATATAGACCCCTCTGATAATATACTGACCCCTGTGTACATATAGACCCCCTCTGATCATATACTGACCCCTGTGTACATATAGATCCCCTCTGATCATATACTGACCCCTGTGTACATATAGACCCCTCTGATAATATACTGACCCCTGTGTACATATAGAACCCCTCTGATAATATACTGACCCCTGTGTACATATAGATCCCCTCTGATCATATACTGATCCCTGTGTACATATAGACCCCTCTGATAATATACTGACCCCTGTGTACATATAGATCCCCTCTGATAATATACTGACCCCTGTGTACATATAGATCCCCTCTGATCATATACTGACCCCTGTGTACATATAGATCCCCTCTGATCATATACTGACCTCTGTACATATAGATCCCCTCTGATTATATACTGACCCCTGTGTACATATAGATCAGCCTCTGATCATATACTGACCCCTGTGTACATATAGATCCCCTCTGATCATATACTGATCCCTGTGTACATATAGATCCCCTCTGATTATATACTGACCCCTGTGTACATATAGATCCCCTCTGATCATATACTGACCCCTGTGTACATATAGATCCCCTCTGATTATATACTGACCCCTGTGTACATATAGATCCCCTCTGATCATATACTGACCCCTGTGTACATATAGATCCCCTCTGATTATATACTGACCCCTGTGTACATATAGATCCCCTCTGATCATATACTGACCCCTGTGTACATACAGATCCCCTCTGATTATATACTGACCCCTGTGTACACATAGATCCCCTCTGATTATATACTGACCCCTGTGTACATATAGATCCCCTCTGATCATATACTGACCCCTGTGTACATATAGATCCCCTCTGATCATATACTGACCCCTGTGTACATATAGATCCCCTCTGATTATATACTGACCCCTGTGTACATATAGATCCCCTCTGATCATATACTGACCCCTGTGTACATACAGATCCCCTCTGATTATATACTGACCCCTGTGTACATACAGATCCCCTCTGATCATATACTGACCCCTGTGTACATACAGATCCCCTCTGATCATATACTGACCCCTGTGTACATATAGATCCCCTCTGATCATATACTGACCCCTGTGTACATACAGATCTCCTCTGATCATATACTGACCCCTGTGTACATATAGATCCCCTCTGATCATATACTGACCCCTGTGTACATATAGATCCCCTCTGATCATATACTGACCCCTGTGTACATATAGATCCCCTCTGATCATATACTGACCCCTGTGTACATATAGATCCCCTCTGATCATATACTGACCCCTGTGTACATACAGATCCCCTCTGATCATATACTGACCCCTGTGTACATATAGATCCCCTCTGATCATATACTGACCCCTGTGTACATATAGATCCCCTCTGATCATATACTGACCCCTGTGTACATATAGATCCCCTCTGATCATATACTGACCCCTGTGTACATATAGACCCCTCTGATAATATACTGACCCCTGTGTACATATAGATCCCCTCTGATCATATACTGACCCCTGTGTACATATAGATCCCCTCTGATCATATACTGACCCCTGTGTACATACAGATCCCCTCTGATTATATACTGACCCCTGTGTACATACAGATCCCCTCTGATCATATACTGACCCCTGTGTACATATAGATCCCCTCTGATCATATTCTGACCCCTGTGTACATATAGTTCAGCCTCTGATTATATACCGACCCTTGGGTACATATAGATCCCCTCTGATCATATACTGACCCCTGTGTACATATAGACCAGCCTCTGATTATATACTGACCCCTGTGTACATATAGATCCCCTCTGATCATATACTGACCCCTGTGTACATACAGATCCCCTCTGATTATATACTGACCCCTGTGTACATTTAGATCCCCTCTGATCATATACTGACCCCTGTGTACATATAGATCCCCTCTGATTATATACTGACCCCTGTGTACATACAGATCCCCTCTGATTATATACTGACCCCTGTGTACATATAGATCCCCTCTGATCATATACTGACCCCTGTGCACATATAGATCAGCCTCTGATTATATACTGACCCCTGTGTACATACAGATCCCCTCTGATTATATACTGACCCCTGTGTACATATAGATCCCCTTTGATCATATACTGACCCCTGTGTACATATAGATCCCTCTGATTATATACTGACCCCTGTGTACATATAGATCCCCTCTGATTATATACTGACCCCTGTGTCATATAGATCCCCTCTGATTATATACTGACCCCTGTGTACATATAGATCCCCTCTGATTATATACTGACCTCTGTGTATATATAGATCCCCTCTGATCATATACTGACCCCTGTGTACATACAGATCCCCTCTGATTATATACTGACCCCTGTGTACATATAGATCCCCTCTGATTATATACTGACCTCTGTGTACATATAGATCCCCTCTGATCATATACTGACCCCTGTGTACATACAGAACCCCTCTGATTATATACTGACCTCTGTGTACATATAGATCCCCTCTGATCATATACTGACCCCTGTGTACATACAGATCCCCTCTGATTATATACTGACCCCTGTGTACATATAGATTCCCTCTGATCATATACTGACCTCTGTGTACATATAGATCCCTCTGATTATATACTGACCTCTGTGTACATATAGATCCCTCTGATTATATACTGACCCCTGTGTACATATAGATCCCCTCTGATCATATACTGACCCCTGTGTACATATAGATCCCTCTGATTATACACTGACCCCTGTGTACATATAGATCCCCTCTGATTATATACTGACCCCTGTGTCATATAGATCCCCTCTGATTATATACTGACCCCTGTATACATACAGATTCCCTCTGATCATATACTGACCCCCGTGTACATATAGATCCCCTCTGATCATGTACTGACCCCCGTGTACATATAGATCCACTCCGATTATATACCGTCCCCTGTGTACATATAGATCCCCTCTGATTATATACTGACCCCTGTGTACATATAGATCCTCTCTGATCATATTCTGACCCCTGTGTACATATAGATCCCCTCTGATTATATACTGACCCCTGTGTAAATATAGATCCCCTCTTATTATATACTGACCCCTGTGTACATATAGATCCCCTCTGATTATATACTGACCCCTGTGTACATATAGATCCCATCTGATCATATACTGATCCCTGTGTACATATAGATCCCCTCTGATTATATACTGACCCCTGTGTACATATAGATCCCCTCTGATCATATACTGATCCCTGTGTACATATAGATCCCCTCTGATTATATACTGACCCCTGTGTACATATAGATCCCCTCTGATCATATACTGACCCCTGTGTACATATAGATCCCCTCTGATTATATACTGACCCCTGTGTACATACAGATCCCCTCTGATCATATACTGATCCCTGTGTACATATAGATCCCCTCTGTTCATATACTGACCCCTGTGTACATATAGATCCCCTCTGATTATATACTGACCCCTGTGCACATATAGATCCCCTCTGATCATATACTGACCCCTGTGTACATATAGAACCCCTCTGATCATATACTGACCCCTGTGTACATATAGATCCCCTCTGATCATATACTGACCCCTGTGTACGTATAGATCCCCTCTGATCATATACTGACCCCTGTGTACATACAGATTCTCTGATCATATACTGACCCCTGTGTACATATAGATCCCCTCTGATCATATACTGACCCCTGTGTACATATAGATCCCCTCTGATTATATACTGACCCCTTTGTACATTTAGATCCCCTCTGATCATATACTGATCCCTGTGTACATATAGATCCCCTCTGATCATATACTGACCCCTGTGTACATACAGATTCTCTGATCATATACTGACCCCTGTGTACATATAGATCCCCTCTGATCATATACTGACCCCTGTGTACATATAGATCCCCTCTGATCATATACTGATCTCTGTGTACATATAGATCCCCTCTGATCATATACTGACCCCTGTGTACATACAGATCCTCTGATCATATACTGACCCCTGTGTACATATAGATCCCCTCTGATCATATACTGACCCCTGTGTACATATAGATCCCCTCTGATTATATACTGACCCCTGTGTACATACAGATCCCCTCTGATTATATACTGACCCCTTTGTACATACAGATCCTCTGATCATATACTGACCCCTGTGTACATATAGATCAGCCTCTGATTATATACTGACCCCTGTGTACATACAGATCCTCTGATCCTATACTGACCCCTGTGTACATATAGATCCCCTCTGATCATATACTGACCCCTGTGTACATATAGTTTCCCTCTGATT
Organism: Phyllobates terribilis; assembly: GCF_046119375.1. Classification (NCBI taxonomy): domain Eukaryota; kingdom Metazoa; phylum Chordata; class Amphibia; order Anura; family Dendrobatidae; genus Phyllobates; species Phyllobates terribilis. The sequence goes on along the minus strand of NW_027362769.1, from coordinate 412,188,453 downwards.
ATATACAGATCCCTGTGTACATATAGATCCCCTCTGATTATATACTGATCCCTGTGTACATATAGACCCCTCTGATCATATACTGATCCCTGTGTACATATAGACCCCTCTGATAATATACTGACCCCTGTGTACATATAGACCCCCTCTGATCATATACTGACCCCTGTGTACATATAGATCCCCTCTGATCATATACTGACCCCTGTGTACATATAGACCCCTCTGATAATATACTGACCCCTGTGTACATATAGATCCCCTCTGATAATATACTGACCCCTGTGTACATATAGATCCCCTCTGATCATATACTGATCCCTGTGTACATATAGACCCCTCTGATAATATACTGACCCCTGTGTACATATAGATCCCCTCTGATAATATACTGACCCCTGTGTACATATAGATCCCCTCTGATCATATACTGACCCCTGTGTACATATAGATCCCCTCTGATCATATACTGACCTCTGTACATATAGATCCCCTCTGATTATATACTGACCCCTGTGTACATATAGATCAGCCTCTGATCATATACTGACCCCTGTGTACATATAGATCCCCTCTGATCATATACTGATCCCTGTGTACATACAGATCCCCTCTGATTATATACTGACCCCTGTGTACATATAGATCCCCTCTGATCATATACTGACCCCTGTGTACATATAGATCCCCTCTGATTATATACTGACCCCTGTGTACATATAGATCCCCTCTGATCATATACTGACCCCTGTGTACATATAGATCCCCTCTGATTATATACTGACCCCTGTGTACATATAGATCCCCTCTGATCATATACTGACCCCTGTGTACATACAGATCCCCTCTGATTATATACTGACCCCTGTGTACACATAGATCCCCTCTGATTATATACTGACCCCTGTGTACATATAGATCCCCTCTGATCATATACTGACCCCTGTGTACATATAGATCCCCTCTGATCATATACTGACCCCTGTGTACATATAGATCCCCTCTGATTATATACTGACCCCTGTGTACATATAGATCCCCTCTGATCATATACTGACCCCTGTGTACATACAGATCCCCTCTGATTATATACTGACCCCTGTGTACATACAGATCCCCTCTGATCATATGCTGACCCCTGTGTACATACAGATCCCCTCTGATCATATACTGACCCCTGTGTACATATAGATCCCCTCTGATCATATACTGACCCCTGTGTACATACAGATCTCCTCTGATCATATACTGACCCCTGTGTACATATAGATCCCCTCTGATCATATACTGACCCCTGTGTACATATAGATCCCCTCTGATCATATACTGACCCCTGTGTACATATAGATCCCCTCTGATCATATACTGACCCCTGTGTACATATAGATCCCCTCTGATCATATACTGACCCCTGTGTACATACAGATCCCCTCTGATCATATACTGACCCCTGTGTACATATAGATCCCCTCTGATCATATACTGACCCCTGTGTACATACAGATCCCCTCTGATCATATACTGACCCCTGTGTACATATAGATCCCCTCTGATCATATACTGACCCCTGTGTACATATAGACCCCTCTGATAATATACTGACCCCTGTGTACATATAGATCCCCTCTGATCATATACTGACCCCTGTGTACATATAGATCCCCTCTGATCATATACTGACCCCTGTGTACATACAGATCCCCTCTGATTATATACTGACCCCTGTGTACATACAGATCCCCTCTGATCATATACTGACCCCTGTGTACATATAGATCCCCTCTGATCATATACTGACCCCTGTGTACATACAGATCCCCTCTGATCATATACTGACCCCTGTGTACATATAGATCCCCTCTGATCATATACTGATACATTGTTGTCATTTTTACTTCTCCTTTTCCTGCTCTCAATAGTTGTGAGTTTTTTGTGTGATCTCTTATTGTTGTGTGATCAGATCCTGTTAGTATTGTAGATCTGAGCGCTGGGTCGGAGGTGTTTTTATAACTTTTAAGGAGCCCCCAGAATTATCCCTGCGTCCCCGTTATGTGGTCAGACTGCGCGTAGAGATCGGGGGAATCGACATGTTTTCTCTCCGTGTACAGGAAGAGCAGGGATTTCCTTCCCCTGAGATCAGCGAAAACAGCAACAGAGGCAAGAGAGCGAGCCGGCGAGACCGCCTGACCGGGAGAGACCGCCTGACCGGGAGAGAGCGAGCCGGAGAGACCGCCTGACCGGGAGAGAGCGAGCCGGCGAGACCGCCTGACCGGGAGAGAGCGAGCCGGCGAGACCGCCTGACCGGGAGAGAGCGAGCCGGCGAGACCGCCTGACCGGGAGAGAGCGAGCCGGCGAGACCGCCTGACCTGGAGAGAGCGAGCCGGAGAGACCGCCTGACCGGGAGAGAGCGAGCCGGAGAGACCGCCTGACCGGGAGAGAGCGAGCCGGAGAGACCGCCTGACCGTGAGAGAGCGAGCCGGAGAGACTGCCTGACCGGGAGAGAAAGCGAGCCGGAGAGACCGCCTGACCGGGAGAGAAAGCGAGCCGGAGAGACCGCCTGACCGGGAGAGAAAGTGAGCCGGAGAGACCGCCTGACCGGGAGAGAAAGCGAGCCGGAGAGACCGCCTGACCGGGAGAGAAAGCGAGCCGGAGAGACCGCCTGACCGGGAGAGAAAGCGAGCCGGAGAGACCGCCTGACCGGGAGAGAAAGCGAGCCGGAGAGACCGCCTGACCGGGAGAGAAAACGAGCCGGAGAGACCGCCTGACCGGGAGAGAAAGCGAGCCGGAGAGACCGCCTGACCGGGAGAGAAAGCGAGCCGGAGAGACCGCCTGACCGGGAGAGAAAGCGAGCCGGAGAGACCGCCTGACCGGGAGAGAAAGCGAGCCGGAGAGACCGCCTGACCGGGAGAGAAAGCGAGCCGGAGAGACCGCCTGACCGGGAGAGAAAGCGAGCCGCAGAGACCGCCTGACCGGGAGAGAAAGCGAGCCGCAGAGACCGCCTGACCGGGAGAGAAAACGAGCCGCAGAGACCGCCTGACCGGGAGAGAAAGCGAGCCGGAGAGACCGCCTGACCGAGAGTGAATGAAAACGGGAGAGACCGTCTGACCAAGCGAGGGTGGGAGAGACTGTTTGTTCGAGAGCCAGAAAGGAGCCAAAGAGACAGTCAAATGGAGAGAAAAAGTCTGCAGACAGCCTGAATGAAAGAGACCCCCCCCCTGACGAGAGAGCGACGATGTGAGAATGTGTTTGGTTTTGCCGGTGAAGCTTTTCTGAATTTGAGAGAAAGGGAACGAGGAAGACGTCTCACAGGGACTCGGACATTGACATTTTGGCCACCGAGGTGGTCCAGGGGCTGAAGGCTGTGAGACGCATCCAGAAAACAGGCGGTGACATATTGTGATTGGCACCAGGGCACAAAGATAACTGTAGACTGGACAGTTCTGGACGCCGGTGGACACCGTCATGGCTGCTAAAGACTACGATCATTTATTCAAGCTTCTGCTGATCGGAGACTCCGGTAAGTGCCTGGCAGTGAGCGTACTGTCACCTGTACCATGGAGGGACCTCCCTGCATCCAGCATGGCCACTTTCCATCTTCTCGTTTTACTGGGGACTCGGGAATAAGCTTGGTTGTGTCTTCTGCAGGTGTGGGGAAGAGCAGCCTCCTCCTGAGATTTTCCGACAACTCATTCTCTGGTGAGTGCGACAACCTCCCGGCATGGGGCACCAGCACTGACCCTTCTCTGCACCCCCCGTGTCCGTGTCACCTTCCCGCTTCCATCCCATGATCTGCTTCCATCGTTTCTGCAGTCCTCCATTATTACTCTCCCTCCTTCCCATCTACTCCTTGCTTTTCCTTTTGGTTGTAGTGCAAACTCTGTCCTTTCTATTTCTTCACTTTTTATGTCCTCCATCCTTTTATTTTGGCCTTCCCTCTGCCACCGCCTGAAGCCCTCCTCCGGCCTTCCCCCTGCTCCCGCGTGGCCCCTTCCTCCAGCCTTCCCTTGTGCCCGCTTGGCGCTCTCCTCTGGCCTTCTATCTGTCCCCGCTTGGCGCCCTCCTCCGGCCTACCCTCTGCCCCGTGTGTCGCCCTCCTCCGGCCTACCCTCTGCCCCGTGTGGCGCCCTCCTCCGGCCTACCCTCTGCCCCGTGTGGCGCCCTCCTTCGGCCTACCCTCTGCCCCGTGTGGCGCCCTCCTCCGGCCTACCCTCTGCCCCGTGTGGCGCCCTCCTCCGGCCTACCCTCTGCCCCGTGTGGCGCCCTCCTCCGGCCTGCCCTCTGCCCCGTGTGGCGCCCTCCTCCGGCCTGCCCTCTGCCCCGTGTGGCGCCCTCCTCCGGCCTGCCCTCTGCCCCGTGTGGCGCCCTCCTCCGGCCTGCCCTCTGCCCCGTGTGGCGCCCTCCTCCGGCCTGCCCTCTGCCCCTGCTTGGCGCCCTCCTCCGGCCTGCCCTCTGCCCCTGCTTGGCGCCCTCCTCCGGCCTGCCCTCTGCCCCGTGTGGCACCCTCCTCCGGCCTGCGCTCTGCCCCTGCTTGGCGCCCTCCTCCGGCCTTCCCCCTGCTCCCGCGTGGCCCCTTCCTCCGGCCTTCCCTTGTGCCTGCTTGGCGCTCTCCTCCGGCCTTCTATCTGTCCCCGCTTGGCGCCCTCCTCCGGCCTACCCTCTGCCCCGTGTGGCGCCCTCCTCCGGCCTGCCCTCTACCCCTGCTTGGCGCCCTCCTCCGGCCTGCCCTCTGCCCCTGCTTGGCGCCCTCCTCCGGCCTGCCCTCTGCCCCTGCTTGGCGCCCTCCTCCGGCCTGCCCTCTGCCCCTGCTTGGAGCCCTCCTCCGGCCTACCCTCTGCCCCTGCTTGGCGCCCTCCTCCGGCTTGCCCTCTGCCCCTGCTTGGCGCCCTCCTCCGGCCTGCCCCTGCTTGGCGCCCTCCTCCGGCCTACCCTCTGCCCCTGCTTGGCGCCCTCCTCCGGCCTACCCTCTGCCCCTGCTTGGCGCCCTCCTCCGGCCTACCCTCTGCCCCTGCTTGGCGCCCTCCTCCGGCCTACCCTCTGCCCCTGCTTGGCGCCCTCCTCCGGCCTACCCTCTGCCCCTGCTTGGCGCCCTCCTCCGGCCTACCCTCTGCCCCTGCTTGGCGCCCTCCTCCGGCCTACCCTCTGCCCCTGCTTGGCGCCCTCCTCCGGCCTACCCTCTGCCCCTGCTTGGCGCCCTCCTCAGGCCTTCTCTCTGTCCCTGCTTGGCGCTCTCCTCAGGCCTTCTCTCTGCCCTCATTTGGCGCCTTCCCTCGGCTTCCACTTGAAACCTTTTCATCTGCCCCCAATGGGCGCCCTCTCCCGGCCTCCGCCCGGCTCCCCCTCTCCCGGCCCTCCCCCGGCCTCCGCCCGGCTCCCCCTCTCCCGGCCCTCCCCCGGCCTCCGCCCGGCTCCCCCTCTCCCGGCCCTCCCCCGGCCCTCCGCCCGGCTCCCCCTCTCCCGGCCCTCCCCCGGCCCTCCGCCCGGCTCCCCCTCTCCCGGCCCTCCCCCGGCCCTCCGCCCGGCTCCCCCTCTCCCGGCCCTCCGCCCGGCTCCCCCTCTCCCGGCCCTCCCCCGGCCCTCCGCCCGGCTCCCCCTCTCCCGGCCCTCCCCCGGCCTCCGCCCGGCTCCCCCTCTCCCGGCCCTCCGCCCGGCTCCCCCTCTCCCGGCCCTCCCCCGGCCCTCCGCCCGGCTCCCCCTCTCCCGGCCCTCCCCCGGCCTCCGCCCGGCTCCCCCTCTCCCGGCCCTCCCCCGGCCTCCGCCCGGCTCCCCCTCTCCCGGCCCTCCCCCGGCCTCCGCCCGGCTCCCCCTCTCCCGGCCCTCCCCCGTCCTCCGCCCGGCTCCCCCTCTCCCGGCCCTCCCCCGTCCTCCGCCCGGCTCCCCCTCTCCCGGCCCTCCCCCGGCCTCCGCCCGGCTCCCCCTCTCCCGGCCCTCCCCCGGCCTCCGCCCGGCTCCCCCTCTCCCGGCCCTCCCCCGGCCTCCGCCCGGCTCCCCCTCTCCCGGCCCTCCCCCGGCCTCCGCCCGGCTCCCCCTCTCCCGGCCCTCCCCCGGCCTCCGCCCGGCTCCCCCTCTCCCGGCCCTCCCCCGGCCTCCGCCCGGCTCCCCCTCTCCCGGCCCTCCCCCGGCCTCCGCCCGGCTCCCCCTCCCCCGGCCCGGCTCCCCCTCTCCCGGCCCTCCCCCGGCCTCCGCCCGGCTCCCCCTCTCCCGGCCCTCCCCCGGCCTCCGCCCGGCTCCCCCTCTCCCGGCCTCCGCCCGGCTCCCTCTCCCGGCCCCCCCTCGGCCTCCGCCCGGCGCCCTCCCTCGGTCCCCCTGATTTTCACTGTTTCCACTGCCTTGTGTCTTCATTGCATTCTGTGCATCATTTTGCTTTCGTTGGACCCGTGCAGGAAGCTACATCACAACAATCGGAGTTGATTTTAAGATTCGGACTCTTGTTCTGGATGGAGAACGAGTAAAACTTCAGATCTGGGACACGGCCGGTCAGGAGAGGTTTCGAACTATCACGTCGACGTAAGCAAAACTATGGAAGTCTGAGTGGGAAAGTCTCTCCTTGTGGAGACTGCCCAGCCTGTGTAAGGAGACTTATACGCCGTGCAATGCTCTCTGGGAAATTAAATATGCAAATATCTTCTTCAAAGGTGAAGAGGACAGGACCTCTGGTGCCACCTATTGGATGTAGCAAATCTAAAAGTCAATGTTGACCCTTTAATGAACCTTGTCACATGACTGAGGATAAAAGCCAATCAAAACACTTCTTTTGCAGACACATGTTTCTGAATGTTTGAACCTCATCAGTGCACAGCAGGAGGTCTGATTTAAGTGGGTCAGAGGCCTCTAACAGAATCTAACGAATAACATCTCTCCTTATGGAGAGCACCCAGCCGGTGTAAGGAGACTTCTAGGCTGTGCCTTGGTCCTCTGGGAAATTAAATATGCAAATATCCTCTCCTCCAGCCAAATCAGACCTCCTGCTTTGCACTGATGAGGGTCAAACACCACGAAACATGTGTCTGCACATAGGGTAAAAGCCAAAAATGACACCCTGTCATGTGACTTGGCTCCTTTAAGCGTTGACCTTTGTCTTTTAGGATAAGAAGCCACTTGCAATAGGTGGCGCCGGGGTTCTAGTCCTCTCCTTTCTGAAGAGACAGGGGTGTGGGGGGTCACAGAGGCTGGGTGGGCACGGTGGGGATGGAGCGCGCTCAGCAGACCATTGCATTGATCTGTTCAATCCTTTACTCAGGTATTACCGGAACACGCACGGGGTCATTGTGGTTTACGACGTCACCAACCCGGAATCCTTTGTAAACGTGAAGCGGTGGCTGCACGAAATAACGCAGAACTGTGACTCCGTGTGCACCGTGCTCGGTGAGTGCTCCGCAGGGCGGAGCGTAGTGCGAGGCGGAGGCGGTGTGCGAGGCGGAGGTGGTGTGCGAGGCGCAGGCAGAGGCGGTGTGCGAGGCGCAGGCGGAGGCGGTGTGCGAGGCGGAGGCGGTGTGCGAGGCGCAGGCGGAGGCGGTGTGCGAGGCGGTGTGCGAAGCGGAGGCGGTGTGCGAGGCGCAGGTGGAGGCGGTGTGCGAGGCGCAGGCAGAGGCGGTGTGCGAGGCGGAGGCGGTGTGCGAAGCGGAGGCGGTGTGCGAGGCGCAGGCTGAGGCGGTGTGCGAGGCGCAGGCTGAGGCGGTGTGCGAGGCGCAGGCTGAGGCGGTGTGCGAGGCGCAGGCAGAGGCGGTGTGCGAGGCGGAGGCGGTGTGCGAGACGGTGTGCGAGGCGCAGGTGGAGGCGGTGTGCGAGGCGGTGTGCGAGGCGCAGGCGGTGTGCGAGGCGCAGGCGGTGTGCGAGGCGGAGGCGGTGTGCGAGGCGCAGGCAGAGGCGCAGGCGGAGGCGGTGTGCGAGGCGGAGGCGGTGTGCGAGGCGCGGGCGGTGTGTGAGGCGCGGGCGGTGTGTGAGGCGGAGGCGGTGTGCGAGGCGCAGGCAGAGGCGGTGTGCGAGGCGGAGGCAGAGGCGGTGTGCGAGGCGCAGGCAGAGGCGGTGTGCGAGGCGCAGGCAGAGGCGGTGTGTGAGGCGCTGCTGTTCTGGATCTCATTATGTGCAGGTATTGTACAATACTGACTGTGCAGCACAGAGAGGCAGACTGGTTTCATCTCCTGTACTATACACTGCCACTCTGTGCTGCACAGACTGGTTTCATCTCCTGTACTATACACTGCCTCTCTGTGCTGCACAGACTGGTTTCATCTCCTGTACATTACTCTGCCTCTCTGTGCAGCACAGACTGGTTTCATCTCCTGTACTATACACTGCCACTCTGTGCTGCACAGACTGGTTTCATCTCCTGTACTATACACTGCCTCTCTGTGCTGCACAGACTGGTTTCATCTCCTGTACTATACACTGCCTCTCTGTGCTGCACAGGCTGCTTTCATCTCCTGTACTATACACTGCCTCTCTGTGCTGCACAGACTGGTTTCATCTCCTGTACTATACACTGCCTCTCTGTGCTGCACAGACTGGTTTCATCTCCTGTACTATACACTGCCTCTCTGTGCTGCACAGACTGGTTTCATCTCCTGTACTATACACTGCCTCTCTGTGCTGCACAGACTGGTTCCATCTCCTGTACTATACACTGCCTCTCTGTGCTGCACAGACTGGTTTCATCTCCTGTACTATACACTGCCTCTCTGTGCTGCACAGGCTTGTTCCATCTCCTGTACTATACACTGCCTCTCTGTGCTGCACAGACTGGTTTCATCTCCTGTACTATACACTGCCTCTCTGTGCTGCACAGACTGGTTTCATCTCCTGTACTATACACTGCCTCTCTGTGCTGCACAGACTGGTTTCATCTCCTGTACTATACTCTGCCTCTCTGTGCTGCACAGACTGGTTTCATCTCCTGTACTATACACTGCCTCTCTGTGCTGCACAGACTGGTTTCATCTCCTGTACTATACTCTGCCTCTCTGTGCTGCACAGGCTGGTTTCATCTCCTGTACTATACACTGCCTCTCTGTGCTGCACAGGCTGGTTTCATCTCCTGTACTATACACTGCCTCTCTGTGCTGCACAGACTGCTTTCATCTACTGTACTGTACACTGCCTCTCTGTGCTGCACAGACTGGTTTCATCTCCTGTACATTACTCTGCCTCTCTGTGCAGCACAGACTGGTTTCATCTCCTGTACTATACACTGCCACTCTGTGCTGCACAGACTGGTTTCATCTCCTGTACTATACACTGCCTCTCTGTGCTGCACAGACTGGTTTCATCTCCTGTACTATACACTGCCTCTCTGTGCTGCACAGGCTGCTTTCATCTCCTGTACTATACACTGCCTCTCTGTGCTGCACAGACTGGTTTCATCTCCTGTACTATACACTGCCTCTCTGTGCTGCACAGACTGGTTTCATCTCCTGTACTATACACTGCCTCTCTGTGCTGCACAGACTGGTTTCATCTCCTGTACTATACACTGCCTCTCTGTGCTGCACAGACTGGTTCCATCTCCTGTACTATACACTGCCTCTCTGTGCTGCACAGACTGGTTTCATCTCCTGTACTATACACTGCCTCTCTGTGCTGCACAGGCTTGTTCCATCTCCTGTACTATACACTGCCTCTCTGTGCTGCACAGACTGGTTTCATCTCCTGTACTATACACTGCCTCTCTGTGCTGCACAGACTGGTTTCATCTCCTGTACTATACACTGCCTCTCTGTGCTGCACAGACTGGTTTCATCTCCTGTACTATACTCTGCCTCTCTGTGCTGCACAGACTGGTTTCATCTCCTGTACTATACACTGCCTCTCTGTGCTGCACAGACTGGTTTCATCTCCTGTACTATACTCTGCCTCTCTGTGCTGCACAGGCTGGTTTCATCTCCTGTACTATACACTGCCTCTCTGTGCTGCACAGGCTGGTTTCATCTCCTGTACTATACACTGCCTCTCTGTGCTGCACAGACTGCTTTCATCTACTGTACTGTACACTGCCTCTCTGTGCTGCACAGACTGGTTTCATCTCCTGTACATTACTCTGCCTCTCTGTGCAGCACAGACTGGTTTCATCTCCTGTACTATACACTGCCTCTCTGTGCTGTACAGACTGGTTTCATCTCCTGTACTATACACTGCCTCTCTGTGCTGCACAGGCTGGTTTCATCTCCTGTACTATACACTGTCTCTCTGTGCTGCACAGACTGGTTTCATCTCCTGTACTATACACTGCCTCTCTGTGCTGCACAGACTGGTTTCATCTCCTGTACTATACACTGCCTCTCTGTGCTGCACAGACTGCTTTCATCTCCTGTACTATACACTGCCTCTCTGTGCTGCACAGACTGGTTTCATCTCCTGTACTATACACTGCCTCTCTGTGCTGCACAGACTGGTTTCATCTCCTGTACTATACACTGCCTCTCTGTGCTGCACAGGCTGCTTTCATCTCCTGTACTATACACTGCCTCTCTGTGCTGCACAGACTGGTTTCATCTCCTGTACTATACACTGCCTCTCTGTGCTGCACAGACTGGTTTCATCTCCTGTACTATACACTGCCTCTCTGTGCTGCACAGACTGGTTTCATCTCCTGTACTATACACTGCCTCTCTGTGCTGCACAGACTGGTTCCATCTCCTGTACTATACACTGCCTCTCTGTGCTGCACAGACTGGTTTCATCTCCTGTACTATACACTGCCTCTCTGTGCTGCACAGGCTTGTTCCATCTCCTGTACTATACACTGCCTCTCTGTGCTGCACAGACTGGTTTCATCTCCTGTACTATACACTGCCTCTCTGTGCTGCACAGACTGGTTTCATCTCCTGTACTATACACTGCCTCTCTGTGCTGCACAGACTGGTTTCATCTCCTGTACTATACACTGCCTCTCTGTGCTGCACAGACTGGTTTCATCTCCTGTACTATACACTGCCTCTCTGTGCTGCACAGACTGGTTTCATCTCCTGTACTATACTCTGCCTCTCTGTGCTGCACAGGCTGGTTTCATCTCCTGTACTATACACTGCCTCTCTGTGCTGCACAGGCTGGTTTCATCTCCTGTACTATACACTGCCTCTCTGTGCTGCACAGACTGCTTTCATCTACTGTACTGTACACTGCCTCTCTGTGCTGCACAGACTGGTTTCATCTCCTGTACATTACTCTGCCTCTCTGTGCAGCACAGACTGGTTTCATCTCCTGTACTATACACTGCCTCTCTGTGCTGTACAGACTGGTTTCATCTCCTGTACTATACACTGCCTCTCTGTGCTGCACAGGCTGGTTTCATCTCCTGTACTATACACTGCCTCTCTGTGCTGCACAGACTGGTTTCATCTCCTGTACTATACACTGCCTCTCTGTGCTGCACAGACTGGTTTCATCTCCTGTACTATACACTGCCTCTCTGTGCTGCACAGACTGCTTTCATCTCCTGTACTATACACTGCCTCTCTGTGCTGCACAGACTGGTTTCATCTCCTGTACTATACACTGCCTCTCTGTGCTGCACAGGCTTGTTCCATCTCCTGTACTATACACTGCCTCTCTGTGCTGCACAGACTGGTTTCATCTCCTGTACTATACACTGCCTCTCTGTGCTGCACAGACTGGTTTCATCTCCTGTACTATACACTGCCTCTCTGTGCTGCACAGACTGGTTTCATCTCCTGTACTATACACTGCCTCTCTGTGCTGCACAGACTGGTTTCATCTCCTGTACTATACACTGCCTCTCTGTGCTGCACAGACTGGTTTCATCTCCTGTACTATACACTGCCTCTCTGTGCTGCACAGACTGGTTTCATCTACTGTACTATACACTGCCTCTCTGTGCTGCACAGACTGGTTTCATCTCCTGTACTATACACTGCCTCTCTGTGCTGCACAGACTGGTTTCATCTCCTGTACTATACACTTTTTCTCTGTGCTGCACAGACTGGTTTCATCTCCTGTACTATACACTGCCTCTCTGTGCTGCACAGACTGGTTCCATCTCCTGTACTATACACTGCCTCTCTTTGCTGCACAGACTGCTTTCATCTCCTGTACTATACACTGCCTCTCTGTGCTGCACAGACTGGTTTCATCTCCTGTACTATACACTTTTTCTCTGTGCTGCACAGACTGGTTTCATCTCCTGTACTATACACTGCCTCTCTGTGCTGCACAGACTGGTTCCATCTCCTGTACTATACACTGCCTCTCTGTGCTGCACAGACTGGTTTCATCTCCTGTACTATACACTGCCTCTCTGTGCTGCACAGACTGCTTTCATCTCCTGTACTATACACTGCCTCTCTGTGCTGCACAGACTGCTTTCATCTCCTGTACTATACACTGCCTCTCTGTGCTGCACAGGCTTGTTCCATCTCCTGTACTATACACTGCCTCTCTGTGCTGCACAGACTGGTTTCATCTCCTGTACTATACACTGCCTCTCTGTGCTGCACAGACTGGTTTCATCTCCTGTACTATACACTGCCTCTCTGTGCTGCACAGACTGGTTTCATCTCCTGTACAATACTCTGCCTCTCTGTGCTGCACAGACTGGTTTCATCTCCTGTACTATACTCTGCCTCTCTGTGCTGCACAGGCTGGTTTCATCTCCTGTACTATACACTGCCTCTCTGTGCTGCACAGGCTGGTTTCATCTCCTGTACTATACACTGCCTCTCTGTGCTGCACAGACTGGTTTCATCTCCTGTACTATACACTGCCTCTCTGTGCTGCACAGACTGGTTTCATCTCCTGTACTATACACTGCCTCTCTGTGCTGCACAGACTGGTTTCATCTCCTGTACTATACACTGCCTCTCTGTGCTGCACAGGCTGGTTTCATCTCCTGTACTATACACTGCCTCTCTGTGCTGCACAGACTGGTTTCATCTCCTGTACTATACACTGCCTCTCTGTGCTGCACAGGCTTGTTCCATCTCCTGTACTATACACTGCCTCTCTGTGCTGCACAGACTAGTTTCATCTCCTGTACTATACACTGCCTCTCTGTGCTGCACAGACTGGTTTCATCTCCTGTACTATACACTGCCTCTCTGTGCTGCACAGACTGGTTTCATCTCCTGTACAATACTCTGCCTCTCTGTGCTGCACAGACTGGTTTCATCTCCTGTACTATACTCTGCCTCTCTGTGCTGCACAGGCTGGTTTCATCTCCTGTACTATACACTGCCTCTCTGTGCTGCACAGACTGGTTTCATCTCCTGTACTATACACTGCCTCTCTGTGCTGCACAGACTGGTTTCATCTCCTGTACTATACACTGCCTCTCTGTGCTGCACAGACTGGTTTCATCTCCTGTACTATACACTGCCTCTCTGTGCTGTACAGACTGGTTTCATCTCCTGTACTATACTCTGCCTCTCTGTGCTGCACAGACTGGTTTCATCTCCTGTACTATACACTGCCTCTCTGTGCTGCACAGGCTGCTTTCATCTCCTGTACTATACACTGCCTCTCTGTGCTGCACAGACTGGTTTCATCTCCTGTACATTACTCTGCCTCTCTGTGCAGCACAGACTGGTTTCATCTCCTGTACTATACACTGCCTCTCTGTGCTGTACAGACTGGTTTCATCTCCTGTACTATACACTGCCTCTCTGTGCTGCACAGGCTGGTTTCATCTCCTGTACTATACACTGCCTCTCTGTGCTGCACAGACTGCTTTCATCTCCTGTACTATACGCTGCCTCTCTGTGCTGCACAGACTGCTTTCATCTCCTGTACTATACACTGCCTCTCTGTGCTGCACAGACTGCTTTCATCTCCTGTACTATACACTGCCTCTCTGTGCTGCACAGGCTGGTTTCATCTCCTGTACATTACACTGCCTCTCTGTGCTGCACAGACTGCTTTCATCTCCTGTACTATACACTGCCTCTCTGTGCTGCACAGACTGCTTTCATCTCCTGTACTATGTGCTGCCTGTCTGTGCTGCACAGACTGCTTTCATCTCCTGTACTATACACTGCCTCTCTGTGCTGCACAGACTGGTTTCATCTCCTGTACATTACACTGCCTCTCTGTACTGCACAGACTGGTTTATTGGTCTGCTTGTTTTGGTGGCATCTGGTCGCAGAGCACCATCAGTCCTGCAGAATATTCCGCCTGTGTGTACTGACCCCGGGAGCCGGCACTGACCTGCCGCTCTGTACAATTTGCTATTACAGTGGGTAATAAGGATGACGACCCGTCCCGAAAACGTGTGGAGACTGCTGACGCCAAGAGGTTCAGTGACCAGATGGGGGTCCGAATGTACGAGACGAGTGCGAAGGAAAACCGCAACGTAGAGGAGGTGACTCCCCCGATATGTAATGTACAGTAGTGTTCAAATACTAGGGGATGTTCAATATAATGGCAGTGTGGGGTTCAATCATTCTGTGAAGAAACAGGTGTGAATCAGGTGGTCCTTATATAAGGGTGAAGCCAGCACATGTTGGACATGCATTTCTCCTTGAAATCCTGAGAAATATGAGGCGTTCCAGACATTGTTCAGAAGAACAGCGGACTTTAATTAAAAAGTTGATTAGTGAGGGTAAAACTTATAAAGAAGTGCAGACAATGATCGGCTGTTCAGCTAAAATGATCTCCAGCGCTTTACAATGGAAAGCAAAACCAGAGAGACGGGGAAGAAAACGGGAGATTACCATCCGAAACGATAGAAGAAAAGACAGAATGGCAAAGGCTCAGCCGATGATCAGCTCCAGGATGATCACAGACAGTCTCCAGTTACCTGTGAGGACTGTGACAGTTAGAAGACCCCTGTGTGAAGCTAATCTCTTATCAAGAAGTCCCTGCAAAGTCCCACTGTTAATAGAAAGACATGTACTGAAGCGGATACAATTTGCCAAAGAACACATCAACTGGCCTAAAGAGAAATGGAGAAACATTTTGTGGACTGATGAAAGTAAAATTGTTCTTTTTGGGATCAAGGGCAGCGGACAGTTCATCAGACGACCCCCAAACTCTGCATTCAGCCACAGTACACCCTGCAGACAGTGAAGCATGGTGGAAGCATCATGATATGGGCATGTTTCTCTTACTATGGTGTCGGACCTATTTACCGCATACCAGGGATCATGGACCGGTTTGCATATATTAAAATACTTGAAGAGGTCATGTTGCCTTACGCTGAAGAGGATATGCCCTTGAAATGGGGGTTTACACAAGACAACGACCCTAAACACACCAGTAAACCAGCAAAATCTTGGGTCCAGTCCAACAAAATTGAGGTTCTAGAGCGGTCAGCCCAATCCCCGGACCTTAATCCGATAGGACACTTGTGGGGTGATATCAAAAATGCAGTTTCTGAGGCAAAGACAACAAATGCCAAAAAACTGTGGGATGTAGTGAAAGCCTCCTGGGCTGAATAACAGTGACAGGGGCCAGAAGATGGTTGACTCTATGCAACATAGATGTGACGCAGTTCTAAAAAACTGTGGTAATACAACTAAATATTAGGGTAGTGATTCACACGAATGCTTAATCCTCAAAAAAAGAGACATATTGTGAGACAAATGCAGACACTGCTATATTGTAGAACAGAACAATGGTCATTTTTTGTTACTTACAGTAAAGTAAATTATCTACATTTCTCTTCATGTTTTTGAACACACTTGCTATTATTTTGAACACTACTGTATAACGCTCCAGCACTGACATAATCATATGTGACTGATATCAGCCTCTTATAACGCTCCAGTACTGATATAACCTCCCGACATTATATCAGATGTCATTCACCACTTTAATAACATAATATCTTCTCACTTCCTGAGATTCTGGTCACACAATAGACATCGGCCGAAATAAATAATTTAAAATTTTAAAATAAAATTTGGGAACCGGGAAAACCGGAGCAGAGCAGAGCAGAGGAAGCGGAGCAGAGCAGAGGAAGCGGAGCAGAGCAGAGGAAGCGGAGCAGAGCAGAGGAAGCGGAGCAGAGCAGAGGAAGCAGAGCAGAGCAGAGGAAGCGGAGCAGAGCTGAGTGCAGGCCGAGGTCTAGAGCTGCGGACCGTGCAGATGAGTCATTGGCTGTCTTCCCTATAACTCCATATGATGCGGGGAGAAGGTGAATCGGGGGAGGAGAGGGAGATGTAATTGTGAAGTATCGAACGTGGCCGGACTCTGTGATATTGCTCTTTATCGGGGTCCTGCAGGTGAGGAGTGACGCTCACCTCTTCCGGGAGAGACCAGGCATCGGGTGGAGTGATGCTCACATCAGCACTGTCCGCGGTGCTCTGTACCTCTCTGCTCTGGCTCCTCTGCTTTGCCCCGGCTCCTCCTCTACTCTGCCCCCGGCTCCTCCTCTTCTCTGGCCCGGCTCCTCTTCTCTGGCCCGGCTCCTCTTCTGTGGCCCCGGCTCCTCTTCTGTGGCCCCGCTGGCTCCTCTTCTGTGGCCCCGCTGGCTCCTCTTCTGTGGCCCCGCTGGCTCCTCTTCTGTGGCCCCGCTGGCTCCTCTTCTGTGGCCCCGCTGGCTCCTCTTCTGTGGCCCCGCTGGCTCCTCTTCTGTGGCCCCGCTGGCTCCTCTTCTGTGGCCCCGCTGGCTCCTCTTCTGTGGCCCGCTGGCTCCTCTTCTCTGGCCCGCTGGCTCCTCTTCTGTGGCCCCGGCTCCTCTGCTCTGCCCCGCCGGCTCCTCTGCTCTGCCCCGCCGGCTCCTCTGCTCTGCCCCGCCGGCTCCTCTTCTGTGGCCCGCCGGCTCCTCTTCTGTGGCCCGCCGGCTCCTCTTCTGTGGCCCGCCGGCTCCTCTTCTGTGGCCCGCCGGCTCCTCTTCTGTGGCCCGCCGGCTCCTCTTCTGTGGCCCGCCGGCTCCTCTTCTGTGGCCCGCCGGCTCCTCTTCTGTGGCCCGCCGGCTCCTCTTCTGTGGCCCCGGCGGCTCATCTTCTCTGCCCCGGCGGCTCCTCTTCTCTGCCCCGCTGGCTTCTCTTCTCTGCCCCGCTGGCTCCTCTTCTCTGCCCCGGCGGCTCCTCTTCTCTGCCCCGCTGGCTCCTCTTCTCTGCCCCGCTGACTCCTCTTCTCTGCCCCGCTGACTCCTCTTCTCTGCCCCGCTGACTCCTCTTCTCTGCCCCGCTGACTCCTCTTCTCTGCCCCGCTGACTCCTCTTCTCTGCCCCGCTGGCTCCTCTTCTCTGCCCCGGCGGCTCCTCTTCTCTGCCCCGGCGGCTCCTCTTCTCTGCCCGGCTGGTTCCTCTTCTCTGCCCCGCCGGGTCCTCTTCTCTGGCCCGGCTTTTCCCGGTTTCCTGATTTTATTTTCACTAATATTATAAATGATTTATTTCGGCCGATGTCTGTTGTGTGACCAGAATCTCCGGCAGTGTCCTGATGTAATATCTAATGGGACTGGTCTGTAGTCTCGGCTACTGTGTCTGCCCTCAGCCTACAGGGGGCCCCATGTACCAGCTGTAGGCTGGCCTCCCCTTTGGGTGTGGCCCTGATACTCAAGGGGCCCCTAGACTCCGCCTTAGGTGGGGCCCCTCTCATTTTCGGTCTTGTTTCCTACAGATGTTCTTGTCAGTGACGCGTCTGGTCTTGAGGATGAAGAAGGAGAGCCAGGCTCGGCTGCGGCCCACCGAGGTAGTGACCATCACCAAGACCAAGAAGAAGCCCCATGTCAAGAGGTGCTGCTGAGGTCTGGGGCCCCGCCTGGAGCGGCTGCTGTGTGGGACGCGCCCCGCGGTGGGGGGACGCGTATATATGGGGTGCGGATGGCCATAGCTGTGCTCCCATACTTTTATTGGCACTTTTCTTCCCAGCATTCCCTCTGCTTTATATTGACCAATCAGACAGCACATATAACGCCCCGCCCCCGAGGACATTCCACTTTATTTTTGCATTCAGATTATTAACAGTTAATAAAGGTTTTGTATCGGCACCATCTCCGTATCATCCGCACGCCGGAGCTCCGCCCCTGCAGGCTCCGCCCCCTGCGCCTCTGCAGGCTCCGCCCCCTGCGCCTCTGACATCACCGCGCGCTCTTCTCCAGGACCTTCCAGCAGCTCCTTATACTGACGCCTGAAGAATCCCAGCTGTAAGGAAAGGTAGGGTCAGTGCTGATAACCAGTCCATAAACACTCTGTGCTGCTGTGCAGAGTTACCTTGTGCAGCCCGGCAGTGATGATTGCCAGCAGCAGCAGCCCCCCCACACTGCTGCCTATAATCAGGGGGTAGTAGTTGTACTCGGGGGGGATCTCCAGCGTGGTCTGCGCCTGCAGTGTAGAAGGAGGTGCAGTGTAAGATCAGGGACCCTCAGCCGCCCACAGCTGCTGACACCCCGCACCCAACCTGTGCGCCGACCACCTGAGCTCGGGTGAAGGGGCGCTCCTGCTCCAGAACGTGCTGGAAGAGCCGGCGATCGTAGACCACCTCTGCCACCGTCTGAAGGGAAACTCTCTGCAGTCCTGTCTGATAACAGAAAACAATAGTCTGCACCACCGACCCACACATACCGTCATCAGGCTGAATTATATATAGCAGTTATATTGTACACAGGGAGCAGTATTATAGTAGTTATATTCCTGTACATAGGAGCAGTATTATAGTAGTTATATTCTTGTACATAGTGGGCAGTATTATAGTAGTTATATTCTTGTACATAGGGGGTAGTATTATAGTAGTTATATTCTTGTACATAGGGAGCAGTATTATAGTAGTTATATTCTTGTACATAGGGGGTAGTATTATAGTAGTTATATTCTTGTACATAGGGGCAGTATTATAGTAGTTATATTCTTGTACAGAGGAGCAGTATTATAGTAGTTATATTCTTGTACATAGTGGGCAGTATTATAGTAGTTATATTCTTGTACATAGGGGGTAGTATTATAGTAGTTATATTCTTGTACATAGGGAGCAGTATTATAGTAGTTATATTCTTGTACATAGGGGGTAGTATTATAGTAGTTATATTCTTGTACATAGGGGCAGTATTATAGTAGTTATATTCTTGTACAGAGGAGCAGTATTATAGTAGTTATATTCTTGTACATAGGGGGCAGTATTATAGTAGTTATATTCCTGTACATAGGAGCAGTATTATAGTAGTTATATTCTTGTACATAGTGGGCAGTATTATAGTAGTTATATTCTTGTACATAGGGGGTAGTATTATAGTAGTTATATTCTTGTACATAGGGAGCAGTATTATAGTAGTTATATTCTTGTACATAGGGGGTAGTATTATAGTAGTTATATTCTTGTACATAGGGGCAGTATTATAGTAGTTATATTCTTGTACAGAGGAGCAGTATTATAGTAGTTATATTCTTGTACATAGGAGCAGTATTATAGTAGTTATGTTCTTGTACATAGGAGCAGTATTATAGTAGTTATATTCTTGTACATAGGGGGTAGTATTATAGTAGTTATATTCTTGTACATAGGGAGCAGTATTATAGTAGTTATATTCTTGTACATAGGGGGTAGTATTATAGTAGTTATATTCTTGTACATAGGGGGCAGTATTATAGTAGTTATATTCTTGTACATAGGAGCAGTATTATAGTAGTTATATTCTTGTACATAGGAGCAGTATTATAGTAGTTATATTCTTGTACATAGGGGGCGGTATTATATTAGTTATATTCTTGTACATAGGGAGCAGTATTATAGTAGTTATATTCTTGTACATAGGGGGCAGTATTATAGTAGTTATATTCTTGTACATAGGGGGCAGTATTATAGTAGCTATATTCTTGTACATAGGGGGTAGTATTATAGTAGTTATATTCTTGTACATAGGGGGTAGTATTATAGTAGTTATATTCTTGTACATAGGGGGTAGTATTATAGTAGTTATATTCTTGTACATAGGGGGTAGTATTATAGTAGTTATATTCTTGTACATAGGGGGTAGTATTATAGTAGTTATATTCTTGTACATAGGGGGCAGTATTATAGTAGCTATATTCTTGTACATAGGGGGTAGTATTATAGTAGTTATATTCTTGTACATAGGAGCAGTATTATAGTAGTTATATTCTTGTACATAGGGGCAGTATTATATTAGTTATATTCTTGTACATAGGTGGCAGTATTATATTAGTTATATTCTTGTACATAGGGGGCAGTATTATATTAGTTATATTCTTGTACATAGGAGCAGTATTATAGTAGTTATATTCTTGTACATAGGAGCAGTATTATATTAGTTATATTCTTGTACATAGGGGCAGTATTATATTAGTTATATTCTTGTACATAGGGGCAGTATTATATTAGTTATATTCTTGTACATAGGAGCAGTATTATAGTAGTTATATTCTTGTACATAGGAGCAGTATTGTAGTTATATTCTTGTACATAGGGGGCAGTATTATAGTAGTTATATTCTTGTACATAGGGGGCAGTATTATAGTAGTTATATTCTTGTACATAGGGGGCAGTATTATAGTAGTTATATTCTTGTACATAGGAGCAGTATTATAGTAGTTATATTCTTGTACATAGGGGCAGTATTATAGTAGTTATATTCTTGTACATAGGGGCAGTATTATAGTAGTTATATTCTTGTACATAGGAGCAGTATTATAGTAGTTATATTCTTGTACATAGGGGCAGTATTATAGTAGTTATATTCTTGTACATAGGGGCAGTATTATAGTAGTTATATTCTTGTACATAGGAGCAGTATTATAGTAGTTATATTCTTGTACATAGGGGCAGTATTATAGTAGTTATATTCTTGTACATAGGAGCAGTATTATAGTAGTTATATTCTTGTACATAGGAGCAGTATTATAGTAGTTATATTCTTGTATCTAGGGGGCAGTATTATAGTAGTTATGTTCTTGTACATAGGAGCGGTATTATAGTAGTTATATTCTTGTACATAGGAACGGTATTATAGTAGTTATATTCTTGTACATAGGGGGCAGTATTATAGTAGTTATATTCTTGTACATAGGGGGCAGTATTATAGTAGTTATATTCTTGTACATAGGGGCAGTATTATAGTAGTTATATTCTTGTACATAGGAGCAGTATTATAGTAGTTATATTCTTGTACATAGGAGCAGTATTATAGTAGTTATATTCTTGTATCTAGGGGGCAGTATTATAGTAGTTATGTTCTTGTACATAGGAGCGGTATTATAGTAGTTATATTCTTGTACATAGGAACGGTATTATAGTAGTTATATTCTTGTACATAGGGGGCAGTATTATAGTAGTTATATTCTTGTACATAGGGGGCAGTATTATAGTAGTTATATTCTTGTACATAGGAGCAGTATTATAGTAGTTATATTCTTGTACATAGGGGGCAGTATTATAGTAGTTATATTCTTGTACATAGGGGGCAGTATTATAGTAGTTATATTCTTGTACATAGGGGCAGTATTATAGTAGTTATATTCTTGTACATAGGAGCAGTATTATAGTAGTTATATTCTTGTACATAGGAGCAGTATTATAGTAGTTATATTCTTGTACATAGGGGGCAGTATTATAGTAGTTATATTCTTGTACATAGGGGGCAGTATTATATTAGTTATATTCTTGTACATAGGAGCAGTATTATAGTAGTTATATTCTTGTACATAGGAGCAGTATTATAGTAGTTATATTCTTGTACATAGGAGCAGTATTATAGTAGTTATATTCTTGTACATAGGAGGTAGTATTATAGTAGTTATATTCTTGTACATAGGGGCAGTATTATATTAGTTATATTCTTGTACATAGGAGCGGTATTATAGTAGTTATATTCTTGTACATAGGAGCAGTATTATAGTAGTTATATTCTTGTACATAGGGGGCAGTATTATAGTAGTTATATTCTTGCACATAGGGGCAGTATTATAGTAGTTATATTCTTGTACAGAGGAGCAGTATTATTGTAGTCATATTCTTGTACATAGGAGCAGTATTATAGTAGTTATATTCTTGTATATTGGGGCAGTATTATAGTAGTTATATTCTTGTACATAGGGGGCAGTATTATAGTAGTTATATTCTTGTACATAGGGGGCAGTATTATAGTAGTTATATTCTTGTACATAGGAGCAGTATTATAGTAGTTATATTCTTGTACATAGGGGGCAGTATTATAGTAGTTATATTCTTGTACATAGGGGGCAGTATTATAGTAATTATATTCTTGTACATAGGAGCAGTATTATAGTAGTTATATTCTTGTACATAGGGGGCAGTATTATAGTAGTTATATTCTAGTACATAGGAGCAGTATTATAGTAGTTATATTCTTGTACATAGGGGGCAGTATTATAGTAGTTATATTCTTGTACATAGGGGGCAGTATTATATTAGTTATATTCTTGTACATAGGGGGCAGTATTATAGTAGTTATATTCTTGTACATAGGGGGCAGTATTATAGTAGTTATATTCTAGTACATAGGAGCAGTATTATAGTAGTTATATTCTTGTACATAGGGGGCAGTATTATAGTAGTTATATTCTTGTACATAGGGGCAGTATTATAGTAGTTATATTCTTGTACATAGGGGGCAGTATTATAGTAGTTATATTCTAGTACATAGGAGCAGTATTATAGTAGTTATATTCTTGTACATAGGGGGCAGTATTATAGTAGTTATATTCTTGTACATAGGGGGCAGTATTATATTAGTTATATTCTTGTACATAGGGGGCAGTATTATAGTAGTTATATTCTTGTACATAGGGGGCAGTATTATAGTAGTTATATTCTAGTACATAGGAGCAGTATTATAGTAGTTATATTCTTGTACATAGGGGGCAGTATTATAGTAGTTATATTCTTGTACATAGGGGCAGTATTATAGTAGTTATATTCTTGTACATAGGGGGCAGTATTATAGTAGTTATATTCTTGTACATAGGGGCAGTATTATAGTAGTTATATTCTAGTACATAGGAGCAGTATTATAGTAGTTATATTCTTGTACATAGGGGGCAGTATTATAGTAGTTATATTCTTGTACATAGGGGCAGTATTATAGTAGTTATATTCTTGTACATAGGGGGCAGTATTATAGTAGTTATATTCTTGTACATAGGGGGCAATTTTTATTATAAAAACAAACATAAATACAATTCTAACAAACAAAAATCATCCAGTATTACAAAAAGACAAATCACATGGGTTATATATACAAAAAAAAAAAACATTAAAATAATCAGATCATATACATAAATAAATTAAAAAGTCCACGCCTGCGGGAAAGAGAAAAAAAAAAAATAAAATAAAATAATAATAATAATAATCATCATCCTATTCCCTAACTGAATTTTACGTTGCTCCATAACTTTATGTTTTTCTGACTCCTTCCAACTTCTAGTGATTTTATCCACCGGAGTTCTGACATCACCTGATTGGCTGCAGCGGTGTGATCGAACGGCTCATTGTGCAGTGACACCCGGGTTCTCATGGGCCAGTGATAGTATTTTATGACACTGATTATAATGTACATGGTCTCTCTGTCGATGTTACTGACAGTGGATGGGACACCATAGATTATGTCAGGATACTTTAGGGTCAGAAGTCTGGGGATTTTTAGATTAGCTGACACCTCCTCCCAGATCTTCCTCCCTCCCCAGCAATCACAGATAAAGTGCTCCATAGTCTCCTCCTGCTGACAACCAAGGGGACAATTCCGATCAGAGACACTCAGATGTTTCAGGTTCCCCCTGACAAAGAGCCGACTATGTAGTGAAAGCCAAGAGATGTCAAACAGTTTGGGAGGAAGTCGTTTCCCGTTTAGGAACCTGAGACTTTCCTGCAGGGTGGTGGTGACACAATCTCTCAGGGCCAGTGGAGAAAAGAAGAACGTCCCACATACATGAGCATATAGGTCTCTTCTCGTATTGCTCTCAATGTAAGACCTCTCCAGTCCCCACTTCCTGACACACTTCAGACCGTAGTCCAGATACTGGGGGAGGTGGTCACCTGTCCATCTCCTCCTCTTGAGACTGCCGCCTCGCACCTAAGACTCTGCAAAAGGCAATATCCAGTCCTTGATACTATTCACCCACAGGGAGCTACTGTTTGAGTCCATGTTCCCAAAATTCACTTTTAGAAACAGGGAGTCAAAGAAAACCCTTGGATTTAACATATCCAGCCCACCCTCTCTCCGCCGTAGGTACGTTACTCCCTCTTTATTAGGTTCAACCTATTCCCCCACAAGAGCTGGAAGAACAAGCTGAAAAGCCTCGCTGAGAAAGACTCTGGCAAAGGGAAAATAACAGAGACATACAAGAAGATGGGGACCAGGTAGGTCTTCAACATAGCGACCCTTTCTCTGTAGGTCAGCCTCCAGTTCTTCCATCGCTGAACCTTTGCATTTCCGGTTTCCAATTTCTCTTCCCAATTTAGCTTGGCATTATCATCCCTCCCAAATTTAACCCCTAAGATCTTAATATGGGTGGAGGCTTTAGCAAACTGTGGCAGATCAAAGCCGGGATCAGTGTCTAACGTCCACAGAGCTTGACTCTTCTCAAGGTTGACCAGAGACCCGGAGGCCTCAGAGTAGCTTCTGATGGCCGCCGATAACATCCTCACCTCTTGAGGATTGGAGATCACCAACGTCACATCATCAGCATAGGCAACAACAGTCAGAGGCAGGCAGTGGGGGACCGGCACCCCCTGAAAATCACACTCCTGCAGTGACCTCAGAAACGGGTCTATGGCGAAAACATACAGGAGCGGACTCAGTGGGCAGCCCTGTCTCACCCCCGCCCCAACTCCAAAAGTATCACCCTGCCAACCATTAATCAGAGGAAAGCTCAGCGCCTCTCTATACAAAGTCTTCAGCCAATCCACGAATCGTCCCGGAACACCGTACTTTGACAAAGTGGCCCACAGATAATCGTGATCAACCCTGTCAAAGGCTTTAGCCTGGTCCAGACTGACAACATATCTCCCACACCGCAGAACTTTACATCTCTCAAACATCTCCCGTATCGAGATGACTGCTCCAGAGATGTTCCGCCCTTTTACTGTGCCAAACTGAGAGCCTGCCAACAGTGCCGGGGACAAACAGACTAACCTAGAAAACAGGATCTTTGCCAGAATCTTCCTGTCTACATTCAAGAGGGCAATCGGCCTCCAGTTCTTGATGTCACTCGGCTCTTTACCTTTAGACAGCAGAATTAACGAGGACACTCTCATGGATGGAGGCATCAGGTGATTTTCTAGACAATTCCTATACACATCCACAAGGATTGGAGCCAGGAGGTCTCTGAATTCCTTATAAAATTCTGCTGTTATACCATCTGGGCCTGGTGCCTTCTTCAGATATAATTTATCAATAGCCGCCTTAACTTCCTCCACCGTTAATTCTGCTGTCAAAGAAGAAAAGTCCAGATCGTTAGTATCAGGCACTGGAGTTGCCTCCAAGAATTGAGCCATCTTATTTTTATCCAAAACTTTCCTCTGAAACAAGTCAGCATAGTAAGATCTCACGACCCCCAGAATACCCTCCCGTGAATCCTGCAATACACCCTGGGAGTCAGTGAGACCTGGGACCATTTTTTTGGCCACCCTCTCCCTGCAATTCTCAAAGGGATCAGGTGCCCCTAAGGACCCATAATCCCGTTCAAGAACCAGGGAGGTGTACCTGCTGTACTGATACTGCCTTATCTCAGATTTCAGCCGGTCGATCTTCACTTTGTCATCCCCGCCTGCCGAATACAATGACTCCAATTCTTTACGCAGCTTTAGGTACTGGCTGTACTTGTTCCTCCCTTTATTAACTGACAGTCTCTTTAAGAGGGATCTGATATCCTCCTTGACGTCCTCCCACCAGTCGGTCATGTTGTCATAAAAATCAACCCTGTCTAGATGGACCTGAATAAGGGAGTGGACACGACTCTGGACATAGGCATCACCTAGGAGACTGGAATTAAGCTTCCACAACCCTCTACCAATGTCCGGGCGGTTAGAGGTCCCCAGACAGAAGCACAAGGCGAGGTGGTCAGAGTAAGGGACGACCTTCTCACTCAGGGAGCTGACAGCCTCAGTAGGACTCGCAAAAACAAAATCTATCCTACTGCTCCTGTTGGAACAAGAATACGTAAATTTTGGCTGACGACCTCCCTGTGTGAAAATGTCAGTCAGTCTTGCCTGCATTATGATGTTATGTAGGACCTTGCCGTCCCTGGTCACTGTCCTACCTGAGGAGCTGTCACCTGATGTCAGTATGGCATTAAAGTCTCCCGCCATCACCACCGGGAGAGAGGTGAAGAGGAAAGGCCTGACGTCATTAAACAGCTGGATCCTGTCAGTCACCGTCTGTGGCCCATAGATGTTAATAAGCCGGAGTCGCCTACCATGGATAGTGACTTCCAGGACCAGACACCTTCCCATGACCACTTCTGTCATCCTATGTACAGTCACATCATGGGTGTTAAACAGGATAGCAACCCCGGCGTAAGGCTCCACAGCCAGTGACCAGAAAGATGGACCGGACCGCCATTCCCTCTCTGCCTCTCTCAAAAGCCCCAGAGATGTCAGTCGTGTCTCCTGCAGGAAGATGACATCTGTGTCCAGGTATCTGAGATGTTCATACACTGCGTGTCTCGTCCTCCTCACCTTAATACTATTCACGTTACTTGATGTCAGTGTTAATGAGAACCCCGCCATCACAACACAATATAGAAGGAGCAGAGTAACAGCCATCATCGTGAATCAGAGATATTCTGTCCACCACCGGTGTCCATGTCAGCCTCCACCTGAGGGTCCACAGATAAGGGCTTCCGCTTTGGTGGGGGATGGTCCTCTGTGTCCCTGTCACATTCAGCATCAATTTTCCTCAACTCTTCCTCATAGTCATCATCATTATCCTCAGATAAGACTCCATATTTGTTGGACACAACCATCACATCTGCAGAACTCTGGACCTTCTTACTACCACTCTGACCAGAGTCATATTCTGCCTCAGGTTTACGGGAGGACGTGTTCTTTTTCTTTCTTTTATTATGATTTACGCTCCAGTCATCAGATACAGACATTGATGCTGAAGGGGGGGCTACCTGAGGCACGACCTCCATGTTCCCCTCTGCACCCTCTGTACCCCGCTGCTCTGGTGTTACATGGGTGGACTCCTGGCGGGCACCTGAGCTATTCAGTATCCCTGCTGAAGTTAAATCCTCTTCCTCCTGCACCCCTGCCACCACCTCCTGAGCCTCTGCCCCTGCCACCACCTCCTGAGCCTCTGCCCCTGCCACCACCTCCTGAGCCTCTGCCCCTGCCACCACCTCCTGAGCCTCTGCCTCTGCCACCACCTCCTGAGCCTCTGCCCCTGCCACCACCTCCTGAGCCTCTGCCCCTGCCACCACCTCCTGAGCCTCTGCCCCTGCCATCACATCCTCATCAGAGAAGGCTTTGCAGATATTGTGCCAGGCGTCTGGACAGTCCCTGTGAGGGTGGCCCATCTTACCACAGAGGTTGCACTTAACGTCCCGGCAGTCTGCAGCGACATGGCCGATTACCCCACACAGGCTGCACTTTAGTACAGTACAGGCATTAGCCAGATGACCTGTTTTACCACATTTAAAGCATTTTCTTGGCTGCCCGGGATAGTAACATGCCCCCTTCTCCCTCCCAATGAAGAAGGAGTTGGGTAGGTGGGCAGTGATGTTGTTATACTGCCGCAGCTTCACCCCGTTGACCAGATACCATCCTCATCTCTGATCTTGGTGAGTCCAGAGACGAGGTCACAATGTCTCTGGAGCCACACCTGGATGTCCTGTGGGGGAACGGCCTCATTCCAGAAGGTGATATTCACAGTGACGGTATCTGGCCTGGAAATGGGAACCAGTATAAACTTATTCCAGACCTCAGTTTCTCTGAACTTGGGGTAATTGGCCCAGAATCTATCCAGGTCAGGCATGAGCTTAAAGCTGACATCATAGCCCTGCCTGTCCTGCAGATTAGTTACCGCCAGGATTTCAGTCGGCACAAACCCCATCTGGCGGCATAGTAGCTCTCTCACCACATACCTGCGCTGTGGTAGATCCTCCTTGGCACCTAAGAATTTAAAACGCACTACATTTATGCGCCTAAATGTCTGGCCCGTATACCCTGCTCCGGAGGTGAAAGACGGAGCGCCGCGGCTCCAGGCATTCCTGGGGGGCACCTGCCGGGTCACACTAGGCTGGCTGACAGGTATAGGGTCTGCAGCAGGAGGGGCTGTCACACCTTGTGTACTAGATGGTAAAGGGGGACAATCACCCATATCATGCACATTATCATGAACAGCATTATTATCATCAGACAGTACAACGTCCATCACAGCCTGTAAATCCCCCCCAGCCCCCGACCCCATAGGCACAGCATCATTAGCGCCAGTCTGTGCTTCAGCCTCGGCCTCATCAGCACAAACAGTCTCACATGCAATGTCCTGCTCCTGTGTGGGGCACTCTGGGACTTGTGGTGCCTCTGCTGGAATCTGAGGTATACACTCCCGTTCACACGCCGCTGCCTGCTGTTGCAGTGATTTTCCAACCTGGAAACAGAAGCGGGGAGCCTGTAACACCGGTCGTGCCTGCAGCTGGGGGGTCTCTGACTTCACATCAGGGGTTCTGGACTCCGCAGCACAGTCCTGCTTATAGGAGGCGAACCGTGCCCGGTTTGCGTAGGTCTCCTTCAGGGGCCCCATGCTTTCCAGCACACTGTCCAAGTCCTGCACCACACTCGCCAGCTCTACACCAAGTGAGTTCAGTTTCATGTCACATACAGCGTTACTCTCAGGGTTAGTTGCTTTTAGATTATAGATAAAGTCTATCTGCATCTGCAGCAGTTCTTTGTGCTGCTGCAACTCACCCATCTTCCTGACCAGTCCGGGTATCTCCTCCGCCAGCTGCAGCTCGGGGGCACGCTGCGTCTCCACAGATTTAGGCTTGGCCACAGGGTCAGGGACTCTGAATACTGACTTGTCCCTTGCGTCCACCACAGGTGTTTTTGTGGCTACCTTGTTGGATTCAGGCACTGCGGCAAGTTTACCGCTGACACCAGACTGCGACCTCGTGCGACCTGAATTCACCATGCCGGACACCACATGCTGCTGCTGGAGATTTTCCTGGAGGGTTTGTTTCTCCAGAGACGTCCGTCTCTGTCTGCAGACTGGAGAGCTGAGCTGCACACCTGATGGTGATGGAGGCTGAGCTGCCGGCTGGGGCTGTGCACGGACTGGAGAGCTGAGCTGCACACCTGATGGTGATGGCGGCTGAGCTGCCGGCTGGGGCTGTGCACGGACTGGAGAGCTGAGCTGCACACCTGATGGTGATGGAGGCTGAGCTGCCGGCTGGAGCTGTGCACGGACTGGAGAGCTGAGCTGCACACCTGATGGTGATGGCGGCTGAGCTGCCGGCTGGGGCTGTGCACGGACTGGAGAGCTGAGCTGCACACCTGATGGTGATGGCGGCTGAGCTGCCGGCTGGGGCTGTGCACGGACTGGAGAGCTGAGCTGCACACCTGATGGTGATGGCGGCTGAGCTGCCGGCTGGGGCTGTGCACGGACTGGAGAGCTGAGCTGCACACCTGATGGTGATGGCGGCTGAGCTGCCGGCTGGGGCTGTGCACGGACTGGAGAGCTGAGCTGCACACCTGATGGTGATGGAGGCCGAGCTGCCGGCTGGGGCTGTGCACGGACTGGAGAGCTGAGCTGCACACCTGATGGTGATGGAGGCTGAGCTGCCGGCTGGGGCTGTGCACGGACTGGAGAGCTGAGCTGCACACCTGATGGTGATGGCGGCTGAGCTGCCAGCTGGGGCTGTGCACGGACTGGAGAGCTGAGCTGCACACCTGATGGTGATGGCGGCTGAGCTGCCAGCTGGGGCTGTGCACGGACTGGAGAGCTGAGCTGCACACCTGATGGTGATGGCGGCTGAGCTGCCAGCTGGGGCTGTGCACGGACTGGAGAGCTGAGCTGCACACCTGATGGTGATGGAGGCTGAGCTGCCGGCTGCGGCTGTGCACGGACTGGACTTCCACTGGGTGGATTACAAAGCTTCACACTTTGCTGCATTTCTTTACTCACATCTGGCTTCTTTGTTGCACTTGGAGCTGGTTTTCCTCCCAAAACTTTACACACAGATTCTTTATCTCCTTCTTTCTTGCTGGAGCTTTGTGCTGCAGTCACAGGTCTCACAGTGACTCTGGGTGTATTATTCCCATTGGAAGTAGCCTGGGAGCCTTGTCCCAGTGTAGGCCGAGAAGCCTGGGCCTTGCCTGGGGAGCTTCCCCGCCCAGGGGGGCCCCGCCCTGGGCTTGCTCCAGACATGAGGAGAGCTATAAAACACAACCTCACAGCTTGGGGGCAGTATTATAGTAGTTATATTCTTGTACATAGGAGCAGTATTATAGTAGTTATATTCTTGTATATAGGGGGCAGTATTATAGTAGTTATATTCTTGTACATAGGAGCAGTATTATAGTAGTTATATTCTTGTACATAGGGGCAGTATTATAGTAGTTATGTTCTTGTACATAGGGGGCAGTATTATAGTAGTTATATTCTTGTACATAGGGGGCAGTATTATAGTAGTTATATTCTTGTACATAGGAGCAGTATTATAGTAGTTATATTCTTGTACATAGGGGCAGTATTATAGTAGTTATATTCTTGTACATAGAGGCAGTATTATAGTAGTTATATTCTTGTACATAGGGGGCAGTATTATAGTAGTTATATTCTTGTACATAGGGGCAGTATTATAGTAGTTATATTCTTGTACATAGGAGCAGTATTATAGTAGTTATATTCTTGTACATAGGGGGCAGTATTATAGTAGTTATATTCTTGTACATAGGAGCAGTATTATAGTAGTTATATTCTTGTACATAGGGAGCAGTATTATAGTAGTTATATTCTTGTACATAGGGGCAGTATTATAGTAGTTATATTCTTGTACATAGGGGCAGTATTATAGTAGTTATATTCTTGTACATAGGGAGCAGTATTATAGTAGTTATATTCTTGTACATAGGGGCAGTATTATAGTAGCTATATTCTTGTACATAGGGGCAGTATTATAGTAGTTATATTCTTGTACATAGGGGCAGTATTATAGTAGTTATATTCTTGCACATAGGGGGCAGTATTATAGTAGTTATATTCTTGTACATAGGGGCAGTATTATAGTAGTTATATTCTTATACATACGGAGCAATATTATAGTAGTTATATTCTTGTATATAGGAGCAGTATTATAGTAGTTATATTCTTATACATAGGGGCAGTATTATAGTAGTTATATTCTTGCACATAGGGGGCAGTATTATAGTAGTTATATTCTTATACATAGGGGGCAGTATTATAGTAGTTATATTCCTGTACATAGGGGCAGTATTATAGTAGTTATATTCTTGTACATAGGGGCAGTATTATAGTAGTTATATTCTTATACATAGGGGGCAGTATTATAGTAGTTATATTCTTGTATATAGGAGCAGTATTATAGTAGTTATATTCTTGTACATAGGGGCAGTATTATAGTAGCTATATTCTTGTACATAGGGGCAGCATTATAGTAGTTATATTCTTGTACATAGGGGCAGTATTATAGTAGTTATATTCTTGCACATAGGGGGCAGTATTATAGTAGCTATATTCTTGTACATAGGGGCAGTATTATAGTAGTTATATTCTTGTACATAGGGGCAGTATTATAGTAGTTATATTCTTGTACATAGGGAGCAGTATTATAGTAGTTATATTCTTGTACATAGGGGCAGTATTATAGTAGTTATATTCTTGTACATAGGGGCAGTATTATAGTAGTTATATTCTTGCACATAGGGGGCAGTATTATAGTAGTTATATTCTTGTACATAGGGGCAGTATTATAGTAGTTATATTCTTGCACATAGGGGGTAGTATTATAGCAGTTATATTCTTGTACATAGGAGCAGTATTATAGTAGTTATATTCTTGTACATAGGAGCAGTAATATAGTAGTTATATTCTTGTACATAGGGAGAAGTATTATAGTAGTTATATTCTTGTACATAGGAGCAGTATTATAGTAGTTATATTCTTGTACATAGGGAGCAGTATTATAGTAGTTATATTCTTGTACATAGGGGCAGTATTATAGTAGCTATATTCTTGTACATAGGGACAGTATTATAGTAGTTATATTCTTGCACATAGGGGGCAGTATTATAGTAGTTATATTCTTGTACATAGGGGACAGTATTATAGTAGTTATGTTCTTGCACATAGGGGGCAGTATTATAGTAGTTATATTCTTGTACATAGGGGGCAGTATTATAGTAGTTATATTCTTGTATATAGGAGCAGTATTATAGTAGTTATATTCTTGTACATAGGAGCAGTATTATAGTAGTTATATTCTTGTACATAGGAGCAGTATTATAGTAGTTATATTCTTGTACATAGGAGCAGTATTATAGTAGTTATATTCTTGTACATAGGAGCAGTATTATAGTAGTTATATTCTTGCACATAGGGGGCAGTATTATAGTAGTTATATTCTTGTACATAGCGGCAGTATTATAGTAGTTATATTCTTGTACATAGGGGCAGTATTATAGTAGTTATATTCTTGCACATAGGGGGCTGTATTATAGTAGTTATATACTTGTACATAGGGGCAGTATTATAGTAATTGTATTCTTGTACATAGGGGGCAGTATTACAGTAATTGTATTCTTGTACATAGGGGGCTGTATTTTAGTAGTTATATACTTGTACATAGGGGCAGTATTATAGTAATTGTATTCTTGTACATAGGGGGCAGTATTATAGTATTTATATTCTTGCACATAGGAGCAGTATTATAGTAGTTATATTCTTGTACATAGGGGGCAGTATTATAGCAGTTATATTCTTGTACATAGCAGCAGTATTATAGTAGTTATATTCTTGTACATAGGGGGCAGTATTATAGTAGTTATATTCTTGTACATAGGGAGCAGTATTATAGTAGTTATATTCTTGTACATAGGGGGCAGTATTATAGTAGTTATATTCTTGTACATAGGGAGCAGTATTATAGTAGTTATATTCTTGTACATAGGGGGCAGTATTATAGTAGTTATATTCTTGTACATAGGAGCAGTATTATAGTAGTTATATTCTTGTACATAGCAGCAGTATTATAGTAGTTATATTCTTGCACATAGGGGGCAGTATTATAGTAGTTATATTCTTGTACATAGGGGGCAGTATTATAGTAGTTATAATCTTGCACATAGGGGGCAGTATTATAGTAGTTATATTCTTGCACATAGGGGGCAGTATTATAGTAGTTATATTCTTGTACATAGGGAGCAGTATTATAGTAGTTATATTCTTGTACATAGCGGCAGTATTATAGTAGTTATATTCTTGTACATAGGGGCAGTATTATAGTAGTTATATTCTTGCACATAGGGGGCAGTATTATAGTAGTTATATACTTGTACATAGGGGCAGTATTATAGTAGTTGTATTCTTGTACATAGGGGGCAGTATTATAGTAATTGTATTCTTGTACATAGCGGCAGTATTATAGTAGTTGTATTCTTGTACATAGCGGCAGTATTATAGTAGTTATATTCTTGTACATAGGAGCAGTATTATAGTAGTTATATTCTTGTACATAGGAGCAGTATTATAGTAGTTATATTCTTGTACATAGGAGCAGTATTATAGTAGTTATATTCTTGTACATAGGGGCAGTATTATAGTAGTTATATTCTTGTACATAGAAGCAGTATTATAGTCGTTATATTCTTGTACATAGTGGGCAGTATTATAGTAGTTATATTCTTGTACATAGGGGCAGTATTATAGTAGTTATATTCTTGTACATAGGGGCAATATTATAGTCGTTATATTCTTGTACATAGTGGGCAGTATTATAGTAGTTATATTCTTGTACATAGGGGCAATATTATAGTAGTTATATTCTTGTACATAGGAGGCAGTATTATAGTAGTTATATTCTTGTACATAGGGGCAGTATTATAGTAGTTATATTCTTGTACATAGGAGCAGTATTATAGTAGTTATATTCTTGTACATAGGAGCAGTATTATAGTAGATATATTCTTGTACATAGGGGCAGTATTATAGTAGTTATATTCTTGTACATAGGAGCAGTATTATAGTAGTTATATTCTTGTACATAGGAGCAGTATTATAGTAGTTATATTCTTGTACATAGGGGCAGTATTATAGTAGATATATTCTTGTACATAGGGGCAGTATTATAGTAGTTATATTCTTGTACATAGGGGCAGTATTATAGTAGTTATATTCTTGTACATAGGAGCAGTAGTATAGTAGTTATATTCTTGTACATAGGGGGCAGTATTATAGTAGTTATATTCTTGTACATAGGGAGCAGTATTATAGTATTTATAATCTTGTACATAGAAGCAGTATTATAGTAGTTATATTCTTATACATAGGAGCAGTATTATAGTAGTTATATTCTTGTACATAGGGGCAGTATTATAGTAGTTATATTCTTGTACATAGGAGCAGTATTATAGTAGTTATATTCTTGTACATAGGAGCAGCATTATAGTAGTTATATTCTTGTACATAGGAGCAGTATTATAGTAGTTATATTCCTGTACATAGGAGCAGTATTATAGTAGTTATATTCTTGTACATAGGGGGTAGTATTATAGTAGTTATATTCTTGTACATAGGGGCAGTATTATAGTAGTTATATTCTTGTACATAGAGGCAGTATTATAGCAGTTATATTCTTGTACATAGGAGCAGTATTATAGTAGTTATATTCTTGTACATAGGAGCAGTATTATAGTAGTTATATTCTTGTACATAGGGGGTAGTA
Organism: Phyllobates terribilis; assembly: GCF_046119375.1. NCBI lineage: Eukaryota > Metazoa > Chordata > Amphibia > Anura > Dendrobatidae > Phyllobates > Phyllobates terribilis. The sequence continues at coordinate 412,153,691 of NW_027362769.1, read as the reverse complement.
TTATAGTAGTTATATTCTTGTACATAGGAGCAGTATTATAGTAGTTATATTCTTGTACATAGGGGCAGTATTATAGTAGTTATATTCTTGTACATAGAAGCAGTATTATAGTCGTTATATTCTTGTACATAGTGGGCAGTATTATAGTAGTTATATTCTTGTACATAGGGGCAGTATTATAGTAGTTATATTCTTGTACATAGGGGCAATATTATAGTCGTTATATTCTTGTACATAGGGGCAATATTATAGTAGTTATATTCTTGTACATAGGAGCAGTATTATAGTAGTTATATTCTTGTACATAGGAGCAGTATTATAGTAGATATATTCTTGTACATAGGGGCAGTATTATAGTAGTTATATTCTTGTACATAGGAGCAGTATTATAGTAGTTATATTCTTGTACATAGGAGCAGTATTATAGTAGTTATATTCTTGTAAATAGGGGCAGTATTATAGTAGATATATTCTTGTACATAGGGGCAGTATTATAGTAGTTATATTCTTGTACATAGGAGCAGTATTATAGTAGTTATATTCTTGTACATAGGGGGCAGTATTATAGTAGTTATATTCTTGTACATAGGGAGCAGTATTATAGTAGATATATTCTTGTACATAGGAGCAGTATTATAGTAGTTATATTCTTATACATAGGAGCAGTATTATAGTAGTTATATTCTTATACATAGGAGCAGTATTATAGTAGTTATATTCTTGTACATAGGAGCAGTATTATAGTAGTTATATTCTTGTACATAGGAGCAGTATTATAGTAGTTATATTCTTGTATATAGGGGGCAGTATTATAGTAGTTATATTCTTGTACATAGGAGCAGTATTATAGTAGTTATATTCTTGTACATAGGGGGCAGTATTAAAGTAGTTATATTTTTATACATAGGGGCAGTATTATAGTGATTATATTCTTGTACATAGGAGCAGTATTATAGTAGTTATATTCTTGTACATAGGAGCAGTATTATAGTAGTTATATTCTTGTATATAGGGGGCAGTATTATAGTAGTTATATTCTTGTACATAGGAGCAGTATTATAGTAGTTATATTCTTGTACATAGGGGCAGTATTATAGTAGTTATATTCTTGTACATAGGAGCAGTATTATAGTAGTTATATTCTTGTATATAGGGGGCAGTATTATAGTAGTTATATTCTTGTACATAGGAGCAGTATTATAGTAGTTATATTCTTGTACATAGGGGCAGTATTATAGTAGTTATATTCTTGTACATAGGGAGCAGTATTATAGTAGTTATATTCTTGTATATAGGGGGCAGTATTATAGTAGTTATATTCTTGTACATAGGAGCAGTATTATAGTAGTTATATTCTTGTACATAGGGGGCAATTTTTATTAGTAAAAAACAAACAGTACATATTACAATACAATCCGATCAAAAAACAAAAGCAAAACCATAATCATTCAACAGAAACAAAAACAATAAAAATCTAATAACATAAAAATATTACAGTAGAATTAGCTCAAGTCCATTGCTCTCGAAATAGGGCGAGAGGAAAAAAAAAAATGAAACCATTAACCAACAAAAATTGATTTGTTATTGTATATCAACATTAATCCATGTGTACATTCCTCCATAATGTTTTGTTTTTACCATTTTTCCTGATCTCTAGACATTTTATACACCTCAATTCAGACAGGATCCGGCTCACGGCTGCGGTGTGATGGAAGGGTTCACTGCTGATGGAGACGCGGGTTCTCGTATGCCAGTGATAGTATTTTATGACTGTTATTATCAGGTACATGGTCCCCCGGTCAATGTTACTTACAGGAGATGGGACACCATAGATGATATCTGGGTATTTTAGGGTCAGCAATCTTGGGACTTTTAACTTACAGGATATTTCCTCCCATATTTTCCTCCCGCCCCAGCACTCCGTTATAAAATGTGCCATTGTCTCTTCTTGCTGACAGCCCAGGGGACGCATTCGATCTGACACACTAAGGTACTTAAGGTTACCCCGAACATATAGTCTTCCATGTAGCGACAGCCAGGCGATGTCAAAAAACTTAGCTGGGAGTCTCGCTGCATTGAGAAACCTCAGACTTTCCAGCAAGGTGGTAGTTGTGCCGTCTCTCAGTGCAGGCTGCACACAAAAGAAAGTCCGGCATATCCTGACATACAGGTCCTTCCTGGTCTTCTTCTCAATTTCATACTTCTCTGCTCCCCACTTCTTCAGACACCTGAGACCATATTCCAGATACTGGGGGAGGTGGTCACCTGTCCATCTCCTCCTCTTGAGACTGCCGCCTCGCACCCAAGACTCTGCAAAAGGCAATATCCAATCCCTGATACTATTTACCCACAGGGCACTTGAATCCAGGTTACCAAAATTAACTTTCAGAAACATGGAGTCAAAGAAGACCCTCGGATTTAGCATATCCAGCCCACCCTCTCTCCGCTGCAGGTAAGTAATCCCTCTTTTTACTGGGTTCAACCTATTCCCCCACAAGAGTTGGAAGAACAGGCTGAGGAGCCTCGCCGAGAAAGATTCTGGCAAAGGAAAAATGACAGAGACGTACAAGAAGACGGGAACCAAGTAAGTCTTCAACATAGCAACCCTTTCTCTGTAGGTCAGCCTCCAGTTCTTCCATCGCTGAACCTTTGCATTTCCGGTTTCCAATTTCTCTTCCCAATTTAGCTTGCCATTATCATCCCTCCCAAATTTAACCCCTAGGATCTTAATATGGGTGGAGGCTTTGGCAAACTGTGGCAGATCAAAGCCTGGTTCAGAATCCAATGTCGACAGAGCTTGACTCTTTTCAAGATTGACCAGAGACCCAGAGGCCTCCGAGTAGCTTCTGATTGCCGCCGATAACATCCGCACCTCATGAGGATCAGATATCACCAACGTCACATCATCCGCGTAGGCGACAACAGTCAGAGGCAAGCAGTGGGGGACCGGCACCCCCTGAAAGTCACACTCCTGTAGTGACCTCAAAAACGGGTCTATGGCAAAAACATACAGGAGCAGACTGAGCGGGCAGCCCTGTCTCACCCCTGCCTCAACTCCAAAAGTATCACCCTGCCAACCATTAATCAGAGGAAAGCTCACCGCCTCTCTATACAAAGTCTTCAGCCAATCCACGAATTGTCCAGGAACACCGTACTTTGACAAAGTGGCCCACAGATAATCGTGATCAACCCTGTCAAAGGCTTTAGCCTGGTCCAGACTGACAACATATCTCCCACACCGCAGAGCTTTACATCTCTCAAACATCTCCCGTATCGAGATGACTGCTCCAGAGATATTCCGCCCTTTTACTGTGCCAAACTGAGAGCCTGCCAACAGTGCCGGGGACAAACAAACTAACCTAGAAAACAGGATCTTTGCCAGAATCTTCCTGTCTACATTCAAGAGGGCAATCGGCCTCCAGTTCTTGATGTCGCTTGGCTCTTTACCTTTAGACAGGAGAATTAACGAAGACACTCTCATGGATGGAGGCATCAGGTGATTTTCTAGACAATTTTTGTAAACATCCACAAGAATTGGAGCCAGGAGGTCTCTGAATTTCTTATAGAATTCTGCTGTTAAACCATCTGGACCTGGTGCCTTCTTCAGATGTAACTTATTAATGGCCTCCTTAACTTCCTGCACCGTTAATTCTGCTGTCAAAGGAGAAAAGTCCAGATCGTTAGTATCAGGCATTGGAGTTGCCTCCAAGAATTGAGCCATCTTGTCTTTATCCAAAACTTTCCTCTGAAACAAGTCAGTATAATAAGATCTCACGACCCCCAGGATACCCTCCCGAGATTCCTGCAATACACCCTGGGAGTTGGTGAGACCTGTGACCAATTTATTAGCCACCCGCTCCCGGCAATTCTCAAAGGGATCAGGTGCCCCCAAGGTCCCATAATCCCGCTCAAGAACCAGGGAGGTATACCTGCTGTACTGATACTGCCTTATCTCAGATTTCAGCCGGTCAATCCTCTCTTTGTCATCCCCGCCCGCCGAATAGAGTGACTCCAATTCCTTACGCAGTCTTAGGTACTGGCTGTACTTGTTCCTCCCTTTATTAACTGACAGTCTCTTCAAGAGGGATCTGATATCATCCTTGACGTCCTCCCACCAGTCGGCCATGTTGTCATAGAAATCTACCCTCTGTAAATGACCCTGAAAAAGGAAGTGGACACAACTCCGAACATGCATGTAATCCAGGAGGCTGGAGTTTAGCTTCCACAACCCTCTACCGATGTCAGGACGGTTAGTGGCCCCCAGGCAGAAACACAAGGCAAGGTGATCAGAGAAAGGAACGGTTTTCTCACTGATGGCACTGACAACTTCAGTAGGACTCACAAAAGCCAAATCTATCCTACTACTTCTGTTGGAACATGAGTAAGTAAATTTTGGCGTCCGACCTCTTTGCGTAAAAGCGTCAGTCAGTCCGGTCTGCAAAATTATGTTTTTTAAGACTTTGCCATCCCTGGTCACTGTCCTGCCTGAGATACTGTCACCAGATGTCATTATGGCATTAAAGTCACCCGCCATCACCACCGGGAGAGAGGTGAAGAGATATGGCTTCACATCATTGAACAGCTGGATCCTGTCAGTCACTGTCTGAGGCCCATAGATGTTAATAAGCCGGAGCCGTCTACCCTGAACAGTGGCTTCCAGGACCAGACACCTTCCCATAACCACCTCCGTCATTCTATGTAAAGTCACATGATTGGTGTTAAACAGGATAGCGACCCCGGCATAAGGCTCCACAGCCAGTGACCAGAATGACGGACCAGATCTCCATTCCCTCTCAGCCTCTCTCATAAGCCCCAGAGATGTCAATCTTGTTTCCTGTAGGAAAAAGACATCTGCATCAAGGTATCTCAGATGGTCATACACCGCATGTCTCGTCCTCCTCACCTTAATGCTGTTCACATTACTTGATGTAAATTTTAGGGAAAATCCGGCCATAAGAACACAGTATAAGAGGAGCAGAGAAGTAGAACCCGTCATCATAACTCAGAGGTGTTCTGTCCACTACTGGTCTCCATGTCTGACGCTACATTAGAGTCTATAGGTAAGGGTTTCCGCTTTGTAGGCGGAGGGTCCTCTGTTTCCCTCTCACACTCGGCCTCTATTCTTTTCAATTCCTGATCAAAATCTCCATCTGACTCAGATAGAACTTCATATCTGTTAGATACGACCATCACACCAACACCACTGCTGACTTTTTTCTTGGCTTTATGGTCAGCATCATATTGTTCCTCGGGTTTACGGGAGGACGTGTCTTTTTTCCTCCTTTTGGTCTGCTTGCTGTTACTATTATCAGGTAGAGATGGTGATACAGATGTGCAGGCCTCTTGGGGCGGCTGGCCTTGATGGACAACCTCCATGCTCCCCTGTGCACCCTCTTCACACTGCTGCTCTGGTGTTACATGGTCTGACCCTTGGTGGACCTCTGATCTAGTGAGTATCTCCCCTGACATTAAGGCCTCCTCCTCCTGAGCCTCTGCTCCTACCACCAAATCCTCATCAGGAAAGTCCCTGCAGATGTTATGCCAAGCATCGGGACAGTCCTTGTGAGGGTGGCCGATCTTCCCACACAGGTTACACCTTATATTCTGGCAGTCTGCAGCTACATGGCCGACTTCCCCGCACAGACTGCACTTGACCACAGTACAGGAATTTGCCAGGTGACCCGCCTTGCCACATTTAAAACACTTACGAGGCTGCCCAGGATAGAAGCAAACACCTTTCTCCCGCCCAATGAAGAAGGAGTTGGGTAAGTGGGCAGTGACATTGTTACACTGGCGCAGCTTCACCAGGACCTTCCACCCTCCCGTCCAGATACCATCAACGTCACGATTCTTGGTGAGGTCAGAGACGAGGTCACAATGCCTCCGGAGCCACACCACAATGTCCTGCGGGGGAACGGCCTCATTCCAGAAGATGATATTTACAGTGACTGTATCTGGCCTGGAAATGGGAACAAAGATAAATTTGTTCCATCCATTCGTGTCCCTGAACTTAGGGAAATTAGCCCAGAATCTGTCCAGATCAGGCATGATTTTAAAACTGACATCATATCCCTGTCTGTCTGGAAGATTAATCACTGCCAAGATATTTAATGGCGCAAACCCCATCTGACGACACAGTAGCTCCCTGACTACAAACCTCCTGTCCGGCAGATCCTCCTTGAGACCTCTATGCTTAAATCGCACCACGTTCCTTCTTTTGAAGGCCTGGCCGGTATAGTTGGTGCCAGAGGTGAAGGACGGAGCACCACGGCTCCAGGCATTACTGTGGGGAACCTGTGGGGTCACACTGGGCTGACTAACAGGGGGAGGGTCCGCTGCAGGGGGACCTGTCACCTCTTGTGCATTAGGTATCAAAGGGGGAAAATCACACACATTATTATCAACCACAATATGTTTATGAGGCAATGTGACATCCACCACAGACTGCGAGCCCCCTCCAGCCTCAGAGCCCCTGGGTACAGTGGGGTCATCCCCAGCCTGTGCATCAGCATTAGGGCTGTGCTGTGCACCATCAATACACACAGTCACACATGCAATGTCCTGCTCTTGTGTTGAGCATTCTGGGACTTGTGGTGCCTCTGCTGGATTCTGAGGTACATGTTGCTGCTCAGGCTCAGCTACAGTCTGCTGCTGCTGCAGTATTTGTCCCTCCTGGAAACAGAAACGTGCAGCTTGTAACACAGGTCGTGTCTGCTGCTTCAGGGGTTCATCCTGTACAGTCTCTGACCCTAATCCAGCATCAGAGGTCCTGGACTCCACAACAAAGTCCTGCTTGTGAGAGGTGAACCGCTCCCGGTTTCTGTAGGTCTCTGCCAGGGGCCCCATCCTCTCCAGGATACAGTCTATGTCCCTGACCACATTCGCCAGCTCCACACCCAGTGAGTAAAGTCTCTGGTCACACATAGCATTACTGTCAGGATTAGCAGCCTTCAGTTTATAGATAACATCAATCTCCATTTGCAGCATTTGTCTTTGCTGCTGTAACTCACCCATCTTCTTTACCAGGCCAGGTATCTCCTCTGCCAGCTGCAGCTCGGGTGCACGCGCCGTCTCCTTCTGAGGCTTGGACAATGGCTCTGGGTTTTTGAACACAGAGGTCTCCTTTGGTTTTACCACAGATGACTTTATGGTACCACTACTGGCTCCGGGCTCCACAGCACTCTTACTGCTGCCACTCGCCTGTGCCCTTGTGCGTCCTGAGCGCGCCATGCCGGTCACCGTGTCTTGCTGCTGCAGGTTTTCCTGCAATGTCTGCCTCTCCAGAGATGTCCGTCTCTGCCTGTGTGGAGGAGTGAGCTGCACACCTGAGGCCGGTGATGGGAGCTGCACACCTGAGGCCGGTGATGGGAGCTGCACACCTGAGGCCGGTGATGGGAGCTGCACACCTGAGGCCGGTGATGGGAGCTGCACACCTGAGGCTGGTGATGGGAGCTGCACACCTGAGGCCGGTGATGGGAGCTGCACACCTGAGGCCGGTGATGGGAGCTGCACACCTGAGGCCGGTGATGGGAGCTGCACACTTGAGGCCGGTGATGGGAGCTGCACACCTGAGGCCGGTGATGGGAGCTGCACACCTGAGGCCGGTGATGGGAGCTGCACACCTGAGGCCGGTGATGGGAGCTGCACACCTGAGGCCGGTGATGGGAGCGGCACACCTGAGGCCGGTGATGGGAGCTGCACACCTGAGGCCGGTGATGGGAGCTGCACACCTGAGGCCGGTGATGGGAGCTGCACACCTGAGGCCGGTGATGGGAGCTGCACACCTGAGGCCGGTGATGGGAGCTGCACACCTGAGGCTGGTGATGGGAGCTGCACACCTGAGGCTGGTGATGGGAGCTGCACACCTGAGGCCGGTGATGGGAGCTGCACACCTGAGGCTGGTGATGGGAGCTGCACACCTGAGGCCGGTGATGGGAGCTGCCTCACCTTCTCTGCACCAGGCTGCCTCTGTTTGCTGACTGAAGATTCCTTTGGGGAATTACTTGTTTTTGGACTTTGCTGCATTTCTTTACTTACTGACAGTTTCACTTCAGGTTTCTTTGCTGTAGCTGCAGCTGCTGTTCCTTCCATAACTTTACTCACATTCACTCGGCTTTCTTCCTTCTTGGAAACAGTGGAGCTTTGGCTTGTTGCTTTGCATTGCTTAACGATGACTCTGGGATTTGTATTCCCATTAGAAGAAGCCTGGGAGTTGTCTCCCAGTGTAGGCCGGGAAGCCTGGGCCTTGCTTGGGGAGCTTCCCCGCCCAGGGTGGCCCCTCCCCGGGCTTGCTCCAGACATCAGGAGAGCTACTCAGACACGTCCTCACAGCTAGGAGGCAGTATTATAGTAGTTATATTCTTGTACATAGGGGCAGTATTATAGTAGATATATTCTTGTACATAGGGGCAGTATTATAGTAGTTATATTCTTGTATATAGGGGGCAGTATTATAGTAGTTATATTCTTGTACATAGGGGGCAGTATTATAGTAGTTATATTCTTGTACATAGGGGGCAGTATTATAGTAGTTATATTCTTGTACATAGGAGCAGTATTATAGTAGTTATATTCCTGTACATAGGGGGCAGTATTATAGTAGTTATGTACAAGAATATAGGGGGCAGTATTATAGTAGTTATATTCTTGTACATAGGAGCAGTATTATAGTAGTTATATTCTTGTACATAGGGGGCAGTATTATAGTAGTTATATTCTTGTACATAGGGGCAGTATTATAGTAGCTATATTTTTGTACATAGGGGCAGTATTATAGTAGTGATATTCTTGTACATAGGGGCAGTATTATAGTAGTTATATTCTTGTACATAGGAGGAGTATTATAGTAGTTATATTCTTGTACAAAGGGAGCAGTATTATAGTAGTGATATTCTTGTACATAGCAGTATTATAGTAGTTATATTCTTGTACATAGGGGCAGTATTATAGTAGTTATATTCTTGTACATAGGGGGCAGTATTATAGTAGTAATATTCTTGTACATAGGAGCAGTATTATAGTAGATATATTCTTGTACATAGGAGCAGTATTATAGTAGTTATATTCTTGTACAAAGGGGGCAGTATTATAGTAGTTATATTCTTGTACATAGGAGCAGTATTATAGTAGTTATATTCTTGTACATAGGGGGCAGTATTATAGTAGTTATATTCTTGTACATAGGAGCAGTATTATAGTAGTTATATTCTTGTACATAGGGGGCATTATTATAGTAGTTATATTCTTGTACTTAGGGGGCAGTATTATAGTAGTTATATTCTAGTACATAGGGGGCAGTATTATAGTAGTTATATTCTTGTACATATGGGCAGTATTATAGTAGTTATATTCTTGTACATAGGAGCAGTATTATAGTAGTTATATTCTTGTACATAGGGGCAGTATTATAGTAGTTATATTCTTGTACATAGGGGGCAGTATTATAGTAGTTATATTCTTGTACATAGGGGGCAGTATTATAGTAGTTATATTCTTGTACATAGGGGGCAGTATTATAGTAGTTATATTCTTGTACATATGGGCAGTATTATAGTAGTTATATTCTTGTACATAGGAGCAGTATTATAGTAGTTATATTCTTGTACATAGGGGCAGTATTATAGTAGTTATATTCTTGTACATAGGGGGCAGTATTATAGTAGTTATATTCTAGTACATAGGGGGCAGTATTATAGTAGTTATATTCTTGTACATAGGGGGCAGTATTATAGTAGTTATATTCTTGTACATAGGGGACAGTATTATAGTAGTTATTTTCTTGTACATAGGGGGCAGTATTATAGTAGTTATATTTTTGTACATAAGAGCAGTATTATAGTAGTTATATTCTTGTACATAGGGGACAGTATTATAGTAGTTATATTCTTGTACATAGGGGCAGTATTATAGTAGTTATATTCCTGTACATAGGAGCAGTATTATAGTAGTTATATTCTTGTACATAGGGGACAGTATTATAGTAGTTATATTCTTGTACATAGGGGGCAGTATTATAGTAGTTATATTCTTGTACATAGGGGCAGTATTATAGTAGTTATATTCTTGTACATAGGAGCAGTATTATAGTTGTTATATTCTTGTACATAGGAGCAGTATTATAGTAGTTATATTCTTGTACATAGGGAGCAGTATTATAGTAGTTATGTTCTTGTACATAGGAGCAGTATTATAGTAGTTATATTCTTGTACATAGGGAGCAGTATTATAGTAGTTATATTCTTGTACATAGGGAGCAGTATTATAGTAGTTATATTCTTGTACATAGGGGGCAGTATTATAGTAGTTATATTCCTGTACATAGGAGCAGTATTATAGTAGTTATATTCTTGTACATAGGAGCAGTATTATAGTAGTTATATTCTTGTACATAGGAGCAGTATTATAGTAGTTGTATTCTTGTACATAGGGGCAGTATTATAGTAGTTGTATTCTTGTACATAGGAGCAGTATTATAGTTGTTATATTCTTGTACATAGGGGCAGTATTATAGTAGTTATATTCTTGTACATAGGGGCAGTATTATAGTAGTTATATTCTTGTACATAGGAGCAGTATTATAGTTGTTATATTCTTGTACATAGGAGCAGTATTATAGTAGTTATATTCTTGTACATAGGGAGCAGTATTATAGTAGTTATGTTCTTGTACATAGGAGCAGTATTATAGTAGTTATATTCTTGTACATAGGGAGCAGTATTATAGTAGTTATATTCTTGTACATAGGGAGCAGTATTATAGTAGTTATATTCTTGTACATAGGGGGCAGTATTATAGTAGTTATATTCCTGTACATAGGAGCAGTATTATAGTAGTTATATTCTTGTACATAGGAGCAGTATTATAGTAGTTATATTCTTGTACATAGGAGCAGTATTATAGTAGTTGTATTCTTGTACATAGGGGCAGTATTATAGTAGTTGTATTCTTGTACATAGCTGCAGTATTATAGTAGTTATATTCTTGTACTTAGGGTGCAGTATTATGGTAGTTATATTCTTGTACATAGGGGACAGTATTATAGTAGTTATATTCTTGTACATAGGGTGCAGTATTATAGTAGTTGTATTCTTGTACATAGGGGACAGTATTATAGTAGTTATATTCTTGTACATAGGGTGCAGTATTATGGTAGTTATATTCTTGTACATAGGGGACAGTATTATAGTAGTTATATTCTTGTACATAGGGTGCAGTATTATGGTAGTTATATTCTTGTACATAGGAGCAGTATTATAGTAGTTATATTCTTGTACATAGGGGTAGTATTATAGTAGTTATATTCTTGTACATAGGGGCAGTATTATAGTAGTTATATTCTTGTACATAGGGGCAGTATTATAGTAGTTATATTCTTGTACATAGGGGTAGTATTATAGTAGTTATATTCTTGTACATAGGGGTAGTATTATAGTAGTAATATTCTTGTACATAGGGGCAGTATTATAGTAGTTATATTCTTGTACATAGGGGTAGTATTATAGTAGTTATATTCTTGTACATAGGGGTAGTATTATAGTAGTTATATTCTTGTACATATGAGCAGTATTATAGTAGTTATATTCTTGTACACAGGGGGCAGTATTATAGTAGTTATATTCTTGTATATAGGGGGCAGTATTATAGTAGTTATATTCTTGTACATAGGAGCAGTATTATAGTAGCTATATTCTTGTACATAGGAGCAGTATTATAGTAGTTATATTCGTGTACATAGGGGCAGTATTATAGTAGTTATATTCTTGTACATAGGGGCAGTATTATAGTAGTTATATTCTTGTGCATAGAGGGCAGTATTATAGTAGTTATATTCTTGTACATAGGGGCAGTATTATAGTAGTTATATTCTTGTACATAGGGGGCAGTATTATAGTAGCTATATTCTTGTGCATAGGGGGCAGTATTATAGTAGTTATATTCTTGTACATAGGAGCAGTATTATAGTAGTTATATTCTTGTACATAGGAGCAGTATTATACTAGTTATATTCTTGTGCATAGGGGGCAGTATTATAGTAGTTATATTCTTGTGCATAGGGGGCAGTATTATAGTAGTTATATTCTTGTGCATAGGGGGCAGTATTATAGTACTTATATTCTTGTACATAGGGGGCAGTATTATAGTAGTTATATTCTTGTACATAGGAGCAGTATTATACTAGTTATATTCTTGTACACTGGGGGCAGTATTATAGTAGTTATATTCTTGTACATAGGGGCAGTATTATAGTAGTTATATTCTTATCTAGGGGCAGTATTATAGTAGTTATATGCTTGTACATAGGGGGAAGTATTATAGTAGTTATATTCTTGTACATAGGGGGCAGTATTATAGTAGTTATATTCTTGTACATAGGGAGCAGTATTATAGTAGTTATTTACTTGTACATAGGGGGCAGTATTATACTAGTTATATACTTGTACATAGGGGTAGTATTATAGTAGTTATATTCTTGTACATAGGAACAGTATTATAGTAGTTATATTCTTGTACATAGGGGCAGTATTATAGTAGCTATATTCTTGTACATAGGAGCAGTATTATAGTAGTTATATTCTTATCTAGGGGCAGTATTATAGTAGTTATATGCTTGTACATAGGGGGCAGTATTATAGTAGTTATATTCTTGTCCATAGGGGGCAGTATTATAGTAGTTATATTCGTGTACATAGGGAGCAGTATTATCGTAGTTATATTCTTATACATAAGGGCAGTATTATAGTAGTTATATTCTTGTACATAGGGAGCAGTATTATAGTAGTTATATACTTGTACATAGGAGCAGTATTATAGTAGTTATATTCTTGTACATAGGAGCAGTATTATAGTAGTTATATTCTTGTACATAGAGGGCAGTATTATAGTAGTTATATACTTGTACATAGGGAGCAGTATTATAGTAGTTATATTCTTGTACATAGGGAGCAGTATTATAGTAGTTATATTCTTGTACATAGGGGCAGTATTATAGTAGTTATACACTTGTACATAGGGGTGGTTATATCCTCCGTGTCCTCACCTGTGTGCTCCAGTCGGCTGTCACTCTTCCACTGATGGTGAAGGTCACAGGTGTCCCTTTCTCCAGGTACCTGATGTCACAGGCCATTCTTTGACAGACCCCCACGGAGCAGTTCTGCGGAGTGTGACAATGGTTGGGGCCGGTGATTCTCGTATCGTTTCTTCTGAGTTTTTTCAGGGTACACGCTCTCTACGTGTGAATTTGGGGTCAGTGACGTTGCCTCGATGGCGGCTCTTGACAGCCCCTCCACCTCTAGCTGTAAAGCCCGTGAGACCTGCGCCTCACATGATAACTACTGATGTCTGTAGGAACATAAGGGGGGAACGTCTCTCCACCTAGTGTGAGACTTAGGCCATGCAATGCTCCTTGGGGAAATTAAATATGCAAATAGCCTGTTTCAGAAGAAGGAGACTTGATCTCTGGCGCCACCTATTGGATGTAACAATCCTAAACAATCAATATCCGCCCTTTAATAAGCCTCTTCACATGACCCATCACATGTCTGCAAATGGAGTATCTGGTTTGGCTTCTAATCCCAACTCATGTCTCCTTAAGGGTCGCTATTGACTTTTAGGGTTTGTTATATCCCATAGGTGGCGCTAGAGCCTTCTGAGACTGTTTGCACGTTGGACCATGGGAACCTCCATGTCCTGGAGCTCAGCCACTCCCGGTGTAAGCTGTCCAAGGAGACCCGACATTTACTGTGGCCACCATACAATGGCAGTTTTTCCATCTGTAAACCTCGGAGATTAACTCTTCACTGTCTGACTTTTTTTCCAGTATTTCAGAGATTTTGATTCCTTCGGTTTGAGGGTTGCATTGAGCTTTGTATTTATGGCAGATGATGTCTCGGTTGATACTTACGAAAACAAGGTTCCGTTTCAGCAATTCTTTAAAGTTCTCCGCTCCCGTAGGTTCCTCAAGATTGGTGGTGCATGTGGTGCTCTCTGGCTGTAAGGACACAAAGGAGGTCAGATTTCTGCTCTCGGGTTACATATGGCTGATCGTTTCTGATCCTACCAATGCCAGGGGGCTGACCTGGCACAGACGCCCTGTAAATGGACTGTTTTTGTAGGTTTGTTAGCTGTGGTGGAACCGATAATGGATCTCCATTTCCAACACCCGTCCAACAAGCTCCATCCGAGCAGAACGTTCTCATGGTGAGCGTGGTATTTCCCTCCAGACCCACAGCTCGCTATGACCTCTGCACTGTGTAAACTTCATCTTTCTCCTACAGAAGTTTGGTTGCAATGTGTTGGTGTACTAATCGTTAGAGGTGTCAGTTATAGGACCTGGACGGGAAGGCCATGCGTTGGCACCTTCTTGGACTTAGTGGTGGAATATCACAACTTGTGGCGGACGGGTGGTGGTTTCTCTTCTCTGCACTGCGCTGAAATATGGTTGACCTGCTGGCCGTGAGCTGACTGCTTCAAACCCCTCTAGTTGAGTTAGTTAGCGTGATTTGTTTTGGGTTGGGGTTAATGGATAAGGGCTGTTGGTCCCCGGATAGTTGGGGGTTGTAGGTGAGAGGAGGTTAGGCTCAGTGTTGGTTCGGTTTTCTACCATGTGGATGGAGACCTCACCAGTCTGATGCTTCACCATCCAGTTTTCTATGCAGTTGTTCACTAGTCATTGGCATAACGTTGTGCATTGGTGGTTCATTAGTCACCAACCTTTGAAGGTCTGATACCATTGACGCAGTATTTGGTACCTGAGTGCTGGTGATGTTTGGTTTTTCCCACACTGACGTGTTTCCCAGTTGGAGGGGGACCAGGAAGATGATGGAGACAGGCAGCTGGCGTTGGCCCAGATTAATCACCTGCGGGGGGCAAGAGAAACTGGCCATTCAGTAATTTCATATGACTTTGTGTATTATTGATGTCTACAGCCAGTGTGCCGTTATCTGCGGGCGTCCATGTGCTGAGTCTGCTCACCCGATACACATGGCTGATGCTGTGGTCTGAGGATGAGAAATTCTGATGTTTGCTGGTGTTTTCTTGTCTGCACCAAATTCAGAGAAGATATGTAAAGACTGGGCCATCTCTTAAAAGCCTCTAATCATAGACGCACCATACTCTGGTACTAACGTGAGGAAACCCAGAAGACAGGAAGACCATACAGACCACCTCGCCCTCAACTCTATGTCCAGGACTCTTTTTCAGTCATTATGTTTTCTTATTTCACCGGTTACATACTCTAATGATGGGTAATTTGTACAGTACTAGCTGCTTAGGTGTATCTGTCTTATAGCCCTCTTCATTACATTCTCACCTATTGATGACCACATAGACTGAATAGAGGACTCTAACTCGAGAAGATGCCATGAGCTGGTTGGAAGGTCCTCCATTATCACTGTAGGGGGAAAAGAGAGTGATCAGTTTCAGGAATGTCTAGATGGTCTCCTAGGATAGACTATATCCCTGGCCCCATGGAGCTTATACTATATGAAGATTATGGGCCCCCAGGGCCTTGAGGCATGATATAGAGGTTTCTGAAGAGACCCCCAAGATATTGCCAGACCCTCTTGTCAAGAAATGGCAGCAGCAAGACCCCGCAGAATTCCACCGCTGCCACCACTTGTGATGGATCCACACCCTGCCACCCGCCTGATGTCACAATTATGTCAGACGGAGCACGTGATACGGATCTGCCCGTTGCACCAACGCGACGATCCGCAACCTCTCGAGGACTTGTAAGGTCAGATTGGTACAGTTCTAACACGACACCCCCTGTCCACACAGGTACAGGAAGGCACCAGGGAGTGAGAAGAGGAGGCACCACACTCGCTTACACCTCTGACAAGCTGAGAGGCTCCTTCACTAGCTTCAGTGAAGCAGAGCCTGGTCAGCCTGGGAGAGCTGCCACCAGTTTCTATTAGATATAACGGACTTATATCGCGCTAGAAAGCCGCCCAGTAGCGTGTTCGTTGGACCGAACAGCGGACGTGAGAGTTCGTGGATGAAGATAAAAGAACAGTCCGGGTTAAATTATATATTTAATCGCCGTAAGGGCATACTAGACATTACACTGTATACATAAGGTTTATACATACACAATGGTCAGAGTTGCAGACACAAGAGTAGGGGTACAAAAGATATAAAGCAGTTATTAAGAGTCCGTTACCTGTCAGATGGACAACCTGGCTTTCGGGGGAAGAGCCACATGGGAGGCTTATGGGCTCTCTCTTGGATGACAGACTCCTTCCAAACTACGTGACGTCACGGCCTCCCCAGGAAAAAAAGACACTGGGCTGTAGCTGCAGGGACCTTTAAACTCTCTGGGTCACTCACACTACTGCCCCCTGGTTGAGCCCAAGTCTCCACCCCTGGTCTAAACTCCCAAAAACTACAATGGGTTATACCTCCTTAATGGATGGTCCTATAGGGTCAGTTCTGATGTCATCGGACCCAGCTGGACCCCTGCTACCCGTGGATACCAAGCACCGGGGCCCTAGGGGCCCCCGCAAGGCTGTGTCAGGTATTTCCCTTTCCCTATGTGCTGGACTGTGCTGAAAGCTAGGGTGACATTCACCATTCTTTTGGGTTTCCAAAAATGTAGTTGGTTTATCACTGGGATGTTTCATATTCCCATAACTCGGTGTTGAATTATAGTATCTTACAGAAAAGGACGCATGGCCTGGGGGAAGGGTCGTCCTGTGGCACTCACAGCTTCTGTGAGGGATGTCACTCCCTGCCTCATCGGTCCCCTCCTTTGCAAGAGTATCCGGTTTCAGATTTGCATTTGTAGACCTCTATAACCCTCGCCAAACTGTGCACAATGATTGACATGGGATTATCTTGAATATTCTTTACACCTCTCAAGTGTGATTGTTAGTTACCTGCTCACATTGGCTCTTATAGTCAATGTCTCTCCCAGATCTGCCATCGGAGCCACGTAAAAACTGACCAAGAAGACAGCCTAAAAAGAAGCAAACCTGCTTTGAAGTGAATCCTGCTTTGACCCAGGAGGTCCCTTCCAACTCTACCATTCTATGATTCTATGATTCTATGAAACCCTCAGTAAGACTGATGAGTATTGTCTATATTGGTTGGAGGCTGTCCATATTCCCCTCTGGTTGTCTACATCTTCCTCAGACTGTCTCTCTTTGAATACTGAAGGTCTCTTACCGTAGTGTTGGGTTTCAGCAGGGGTTGGTTGACTCCACAGTTCACCACTCTCTCGTTCTTGAGAGTTGAGCATGTGATTGTAACGTGCTTGTTGCTCTAGAAGATGAACAGTAAAGAACGTTATCCAAGTGTCTCTGGACAAGGCCTGGCCATGACATGAAGATGTACCTCGGTGAGAGTCACCCTGCGATAAGACAGTCCATGGGGAAAGGAAATGAGAACACGAGTGTTGTAGGAATCGTCTCCCAGGTTCTTCACCAATACTGTGACATTGACATCATGAAATAAGCCAACCACCAACTGCGTGAGGCTGTCACAATACAAAAAAACATCAAGAGGCCAACAGAACAGGTACTGTCATCTACCAAAACCAGAACATTACAGGGACAAGAGATACAGGTATTTGATAGTGTTGAGCGAGTATGTTCTGTTCCGAGTATGCTCGGGCCAAGCTCCGAGTATTTACAGCTGCTCGGTGATGAGGTTGAATCGCTCCGTGTGCATGATTTGCGACTGTTTGACAGCTTTATTACATGTGAGGAATGTTTAAGAAATAGACAAGAAATAGACATTCCTCACATGTAATAAAACTGTCAAACAGTTGCAAATCATGCACACCAACCAGATCACCGAGCAGCTGTAAATACTTGGTGCTCGCCCGAGCATACTCGGACAGAACATACTCGCTCAACACTAGTATTTAACAATGATGCTACAAATCCAACCGCTGGGTCGACACCAACAATTGCCCTGATTTTCGACCTTGAGGAAATTTTTCAGCATTAATTGAGACTGAGCGTTTTTCTCCTTACTTGGTGAATGTCAGATTTACCCGCAGATCATCCTTGCACTCGCCATCTCTGCCACAGTTCTCGAATAATATCTATAAAATGTAATTGCAAAGTATTGTTTGATCCGGAAGAAGTTGGAGACTGATGGCCAGTAACAATATCCATAAAACTGCAGTTTTAGGACATCAATGGCTGGAGAGCGGTTCTAGTTAACCGGTTGTGTATAGTAACTAACTGATTGAAAACCTGAGTGGTGAGGGTCATGGGTGCAGGGGTGTTCAGCCTTCCTACCTCTCTTATCAAAGTGGATTGTGAATCCTCGCTCAGGACGGGATTTCCAATCAAGGAATAGTTGAGAGTAGCACGGAGAGGAGTAAAGGAGTCCTCCACACACTCCTGAGAAACAAGCAGGAGAAAGATCAGAATAGTGACTGTCCATGGTGTGAGGATGTAGAAGGTGCGGGAGCAACTTACCAGTAACTCAACAAAGTGATGCCAACAATTGTGATTATCATTTAGAGTCAATGTTTCCTTAATAGACCGTCCACCACTGGAGAAGAGGGCCCGTGTGTTAATGCGGCCGGTATCCAGCAGGACATTGTATGTTAGCCGACCAAAGTCTTCACCTAATCAAGAGAAGAACCTATCACTTAATGAAGAACCATGAGTGGGGACCCCACAGAGGCCACAGCCTTCAATGACCCTTTCCTTTGTCAGGGAAATATTAATGTCAGGAAAATGTTCTTCCATATTTGCCTAACATAGATGTTCACCCCTACCCTTATCCATCTTTTGAGAGCTGTTTCCATGAAAATATACAGTATCTTCCTGCAAATTATCACTCACAGCCAAAAGGCCTTACACAAACAAATGCCAACCAAGAGGTGTCACCAAAATTCGTTAAGATGCGAGCCTCTTGTCCCTGGTACACGCAGGGGGGGTAATTACTGGCAGGATTGCACTAATTTGCTTGTAACTGGGAAAGTTGCTTTCCCAAGCTTAAAAAAGAAATCTCCAGACAATCCGACTACGAAACTAAATATGAAATATTGTAAGTTCCATGCGTCTGACAATAATGGGACCAATATTTCTAGTGACAGAAACAGCCGAGAAAAGCATACATAGTTTTTCATTGTTGCAAGCAAAATCAGAGAGCTGTAGCGCAAAAATACCAGAATAGTAGATTGCAGCTATGCGATGTGTGGTCTCTAACTGAAGATAAAATCATAAGGGAAAAAATGTCGTCGTTTGCAAGCTTCTGCGATCAACGAGCGATGAGTTATCACAGAAGTTAGCATTCTTAATAAAAATGTAAAGGCTGGAGACCGGCCGACATGATGTCACCACAAGGGGCGTGTGGCCAGATCTCCCCTTAGGTATAAGAGAACCCATGGACAATACAGGAGCACTCATTGCCAGGGGGGTATAAGGATTATAAGCAACGGGTCCTGTTTGATAACAGCATAATCAAACTGGGGAGCCCCTCCTCCACCTATACGTTGTCGCAGTGAACTTTATAGTGTAAGTTTCACCTTTTGATCCTGTTTATTTTATGTAACTGCCTATGTATTTTAATGTCTCCTTTGTAACATCCTTGTATATATTTTTTTCTTAAACACTGCCTCCCTTTTGGATTAAGTATAATTTAATAGTTCTGTTTCTTTTGTTCTGTAATCGTTCCCTTCCCCGAAGCCATATACGCTACCAAAACGCAGGCGTCCGGCCAGGCCTGTATTATATTTCAAACTCGGCCGGTGGTGGCAGAGAATAATAATAATTGGGCTATTGTGAAGCTGACAGTGGCCATATGGAGGGCGCAAACACGGATTCCAGGCTTTGGAACCCAGAGGTGTGACGTCATACGCTCACTGGTCGCTTACTGATACCTACATAGAGAGTAGTCTGGATCGCGTGCTCGCGATTTTGGATGAAATAATGACATCGGGACGGCACGGTGAGATCTCCCCTATGTCGTGCCTGTCTGGAATCCCTGACACTCTTGTACAGTCTTATACATGTAGATTAGTGGCAGTTCTGATCCCACTGGTCATCTCATTTTCCTGGACTACATTCATAGCAAGATTGTTTTGTGAATAAAGTTTAGTCACGTTATTCCTCCTGTTTCCGGACCCTACCTGGAGCCCCTCAACCTGGTAATAGTGGCAACTGTAAGTCTTTGTAGGACAACATCCATCCCTCTGTATTATATACAAGGTTTATATAGGGTATACTCGGTATTCACTCACCAGAAACTTCTTTACTTTTTAAGTGGACAGTAAAACAGACAGTGATAGTGGTCACCGGCCCATGTCGGTGGAAGTCGTCTGCACATTCATAGAGACTGCGTGAAATCTCACTAGGATCAAACATTATGGAGACTGAGATATCCAGGACAGGACGGGATCTGCAAGAAGAGTCCATGGTGAATGGTTAGAAGTAACAGAGGAGCCACAATGGCCATAGACTGAACAATCTGGTCTGATCTTCTGACAATAAATGAGACTGATTACAATTCTTCCTGCCTCCAGAAACACGGACCATGGATTATCAATGATCATTTCTGGTGGTTTTAGTATCTTGGCTGTAATGTGGTCAATAAAATGGAAAACTCTTATTGACACACTGTCTACAGCAATGTTGTCTGATGAGATGAAGATGTTCTGATTTTATGAATTGTCTTCCTGAGACTTACCTATTTGTATATAATTTTATGCCCAAAAAAGACAAAAGTATTTTAGGACTGATATCTTTATTGAGACTAAACTAAAAACTGTAAAGCCTTAGAGCATTATAGGTCACCCAGCTGATGTTCTCCAGCATCACCACTGTCCTCCTCTTACTAGTGATGGGCGAGCATGCTCGCTACTCGCCGAGGATTTCCGGGTTACTCGGGCGGGAACTCGGGTCTCCTCCCTGCATGTTTGGCGCTCTTTACAGAGCCAATGAACATGCAGGGATTGTCTGCCACTCACTGTAATGCCGTAGCCATGTTGGTTGTGGCATTACAGTGATTGGCTGGCCGCACAGTGTCATCAGGTGTATATCAGACCTGGCGCCGCCATGCTCGACACAGTCACTCCGGATCAGACAGTGTAGGGAGAGGTGCTGCTGAGCTAGGGAGAGATTTGCTTGTTTCTAGTTAATGCAGGTGTACAGACTATATTAAAGACACATATCCATCTCAACTAACAGTCCTTCTGAGGACTAATCCATCTGCAGAGATATCAGGCAGGCAGTGTATATAGGCAGGCAGTGTATATAGGCAGGCAGTGTAGGGAGAGGTGCTGCTGAGCTAGGGAGAGATTTGATCGTGTATTAGGTAGTGTAGGGAGAAAAACCGTACATTACACATATCCATTTCAACAAACAGTCCTTCTGAGGACTAATCCATCTGCAGAGATATCAGGCAGGCAGTGTATATAGGCAGGCAGGCGGTGTATATAGCAGACTGCAGTGCATATAGCACAAGAGGCTCCATTCCAGTTCTGCCTTCTGCTGCTGTTAGATATTTCTATACTAAGGCCCAGGTCTCAGGGGCCAGGAATACTTTTCTTTGGATCTTAATCCTCAGTATTTGCTTACAAAGCAATCCAGAGAACACAGTTTTTCTGCGCCATTTGCTTGTTGGCACTGCAGAATACAGCCAGGTCCTTTCCATATTACAGCGATAAAAATCCAGCTATTTAAAACTGTGTTTTCTCCGTCACACGGGTCACATATAATTGCGCTGAAAATACTGCCATTTCTGGCCTCCATTAAAAATTTCCTTTAGTGTGTTAGTGAAGCAATTCACCGCGGTTTGCTGTTCAAACTACTTACCTACAGGCCAGGTATTTAAAACTCTGTTTTCTCCATCACATGGATCACATATAAGTTCGCTCCAAACTCAGTCATTTGTAGTGAGCGTGGAAGATACTGTCCTCCATATAAAATGGGCAAGGCACGTGGCAAGGGACGGGGAACTGGACGTGATTGTGATGTTGCATGCAGAGGCAGAGGACAAGGCCGTGGGCAAGCTGAAATTGTGCCACAACAAACACCCACATCTTCTCGCTCGACCTTCCTGTCCCAATTTCTAGGGGACCGCAGCACACCACTATTGAACCCAGAGCAGTGTCAAAAGGTTGTTGGTTGGATAGCAGATAATACTTCCAGTCACTTAGCCACCACCACCCTGTCTTCCACACGGTCAAGTCTCAGTAGCCGTGAGTCTGGACCGCATATTCCTCACCCTGATCCTCCTTCCTCCCACCATGCCGAGTGCCCAGAGACAACTGATCCCACACTTGGACACGCCGAAGAGCTGTTCACTTTTCCATTTATAGATTCGGGCCTCTCGCCCGGTCCACTTGAAGCGGGGCAAGAGGAGATCGCGTGTAGCGATGCCCAAATATTTGAGCAGCCACGGTCACACGAAGGCGACGGTGGGAAAGCGTCACAAGAGGTGGACGATGATGAGACACAATTGCCAGAAAGTCAGGAGGAGGACCAGGGTGTGGAAGTGGAAGACGAGGTGGTGGATGATCTAGTAACTGACCCAACCTGGCAGGAGGACATGCAGAGCGAGGACAGCAGCACTCGGGGGGCGGGAGGCAGAGCACCCCAACAGGCCGGAAGAAGCAGTGTGGTGGCCGCAGACAGAAGGCAGGCAACCGTTCCCCGTAACACCAACACGAAGGAAGTTGCCAGTACAACTGTTAGGTCTTCCCGAGTCTGGTTGTTTTTTAAAGACTCTGCCGATAACCCCAAAAAGGCCATTTGCACCACCTGCCAGACCAGCATCAGCAGGGGTGGCAAAACGACCAGCCTGACCACCACCAGCATGATCAGGCACAAGGCAGCAAAGCACCCGACTTTGTGGGCCGAACCCCAGGGTCCAGGAACAGTGTCTGCGGGTGGCACCATTGCTTCTTCCGCTGTTGTGCATGCAAGCCAATCCCCTGTCCATGGTGCATGCGAAGACACCTCCTGCCCTGCACCTGTCGTTGCACACTCTCAAGTAGTAGCATCAGGAAGCACGTCCAAGTCCTTGTCCCAGCGCAGCGTTCAGTTGTCCATACCCCAGTCCTTGGAACGCAAGCGCAAATATGCAGCCAACGCCCCACAGGCCACACTACTA
Source organism: Phyllobates terribilis (assembly GCF_046119375.1). Lineage (NCBI taxonomy): Eukaryota > Metazoa > Chordata > Amphibia > Anura > Dendrobatidae > Phyllobates > Phyllobates terribilis. The sequence continues at coordinate 412,130,618 of NW_027362769.1, read as the reverse complement.
AATTCTCACATTTCACGACTGCTTGCGCTCGAAATGTTGCCTTTTAGGCTCGTGGAGATGGAAGCATTCCGCAACCTGATGGCGGCGGCCGTCCCTCGGTACTCGGTCCCCAGCCGCCACTATTTCTCCCGGTGTGCCGTCCTTGCATTACACAAGCACGTGTCCCAAAACATTAGCTGTGCTCCCAACAACGCAGTTACCGGTAAAGTCCGCCTAACCACGGACACGTGGACAAGTGCTTGTGGGCAGGGACGATACATCTCGCTGACGGCACACTGGGTTAACATAGTGGAAACCGGGACCCAGTTGGACCTTGGGACGGAACACGTCCTCCCGACGCCAAGGATTGCGGGCCCTAGGTCAAACAGGGTTGCCCCCACAGTCTACAGCTCCTGCACTTCATCCTCCTCAGCCTCCTCCTCCTCTTCAGCCTCCATCTCCGAAATGACCACATCAGTCACAAGCTGGAAGCACTGCAGCACTGCCTCGGCCAAGCGGCAACAGGCTGTGCTGAAGCTAATATGCTTAGGAGACAAACCGCACAATGATGAAGAGTTGTGGACAGCTCTGATAGAGCAGGCAGATCTGTGGCTCACACCGCTGAACCTACAGCCAGGCATGGTCGTGTGTGACAATGGCCGGAACCTGGTGGCGGCTCTGAGGCGATGTGAGCTCACACACGTACCATGCCTGGCCCATGTGCTTAACCTCGTGGTTCAGCGGTTTCTAAAATCCTACACGGAGCTGCCGGATCTGCTTGTTAAAGTACGCCGCCTGTGTGCCCATATTAGAAAGTCAGCTACAGCTTCCGCCGCCCTTGTCGTGTTTCAGCAGTATTTTCAGCTTCCGGCTCACAGACTGGTGTGTGATGTCCCCACACGTTGGAACTCTACACTGCAGATGTTGGGAAGGATTTGTGAGCAGCAGAGGGCAGTTGTTGAGTACCAGCTTCAACAAGGCCGTCGGTATTCAGTTCAGACTCCACACATAAGACCTCAGGAGTGGACATGGATGTCAGACATATGTACCATCCTCCAAAACTTTGAGGACTCCACCAAGATGGTAAGTGGCGATGACGCCATAATTAGCGTCACCATCCCGCTTGTCTTCTGAAACGCTCTCTGCTCACAATCAAAGAGGATGCATTGCAGGCAGAGCACGATGAGATGGAGCAAGAAACCATACAGGGTGATTACACACAGCCAAGCCTCATCTCATCCCAACGTGGATTGGGTGACAATGAGGAGGAGGAGGAGGAGGAAGGACCGGAGCTAGTTTCATGCACTATAGACGGTACTAACTGCACAGCTGTCATACCGTCTGTTCAGCGTGGATGGCCAGAGGACAGAGAGGAGGAGGAGAGCATGGTCAGTCATTCTCTTGGTGAGGACACGGAAGTCTTGCCTGTTATTAGTCTGGCATGCATGGCTGAGTTTATGTTACGCTGCCTTTCCCATGACCCTCGCATTCTCAAAGTTTTGGGTGACAGTCATTACTGGTTGGTGACACTTCTAGACCCACGCTACAAGGAGAACTTTCTATCTCTTATTCCTGAGGCGGACAGGTCTACAAAAATGGGGCAGTACCTGAAGGCCCTTGTTGCGGAACTATTAAAAAAATTCCCATCTGAAAACGCTGGCGGCAGAGGGCACACTTCGCTGGACAACCAAGGAGTACAGACGAGAGAGACACAACTTCAATCCAGCAGAGGCAGGGGACCACTGTCAAAGTTCTGGGAGAGTTTTCTCAGACCCTCCCATCGCACAGGTCCTGAGGCGCGGGGTACTCTCATAAGGAGTGCAAAGTTTGGGAAGATGCTGAGGGAGTACCATGTTGACCCTACCAACGTCCTCTGTGATTCTGCTGTGCCTTATAATTATTGGGTATCCAAGCTGGATACGTGGAATGAACTGGCTCTCTACGCCTTGGAGGTCCTGGCCTGCCCTGCCGCCAGCGTTTTATCAGAGCGGGTTTTTAGTGGCGCCGGTGGAATTATAACCGATAGGCTCATCCGCCTGTCAACTGAAAATGCTGACAGGCTGACTCTTATAAAAATGAACAAGCGCTGGATGGGGCCAGACTTCTCAACACCACCGAATGATAGCAGCGTAACATAAACTCAAATCCAGTCTCTTTTCTTGGGAGGTGTATTCCCATGCACCTCTTCACACCCACACATGGGTATACGCTTCATGATTTTGGCTATTTGCTCTTGTACTCCTCCTCCTTCTCCTCCACCACCATATCACCAGGGTGACCGTGGTCCGTGATGCAACACCCACATAATTTTTTTTAAAGGGTGTTTATGAAGCCCGTGAATTTTTTTTTTATACAGTATGTTCATGTATACCCCCAGGGGTAAATGTTTGTCAGTCCATACACTTAGTGCATGGGCATTACAAGTATAGGAGGCCCGCTCCTTTCTAATGGGAACATTTTTTTATGAGGCCCTCCTCCACGTCTCTTCCAAGGGGCATTGAAGTGCCTCCAAATTTTTGGCAGCCCTTGCATTCACTGCATAGGCCAACACTATGGGAGACTCTCTCCTTTCTAATGGGAACATGTCGTACCTTGTTACCGTGGCCCTGCTCTGTGTGTCTTTAAATTCTTAGTGGGGTTTTTCCCAAATTTTGGCAGCCCTTGCAGTCACAGCATGGGCATTACCACTATAGGAGACCTGCTCCTTTTTAATGGGAACATTTTTTTTACTGAGACCCTCCTCTATGTCTCTTCAAAGGGGTATTGGGTTGCGTCCAAATTTTTGGCAGCCCTTGCAGTCACTGGATACGCAATAACAGTATAGGAGACCCACTTGTTAACAATGGGAACAACAAAGCATAGCCGGCTGATGGCTCTCTAAGAATAGTGAGGGTCGACTGCTGGCCTTTTAAGAATAGTAAGGGCCGTCTGGTATCCCCATAAAAATAGGCTTTATGACTTTCAGAGTCCCTCCATCATAAATAAAAAAGGATGTGTCTGATGATGGGTCACACACCACATTGCCAGATAAGGTTGTAAAATGTTAAAATGACATTTCCCGGTGAATGCATTTGTCTTAAAAAATAACGTAAAAAATACAAAACAATAGGATCTTTCTTTAGTATAAAAAACAGCGTCCCCAATTTAACCTCAATGTAATCACATTGTTCAGCTCATGCACCTCCTCCTCCATCTCCGAAATGACCTCATCAGTCACAAGCTGACAGCACTGCAGCACTGCCTTGGCCAAGCGGCAACAGGCTGTGCTGAAGATAACATGCTTAATTCTTAATTGACAAACCGCCCAGTGCTGCATAGTTGTTGAAAGCTGTAATACAGCAGCCTGATCTGTGGCTCTCAACGCTGAACATACAGCCAGGCATGGTCGTGTGTGACAATGGGCGGAACCTGGTGACGGAGAAATGACAGCCGGGGTAGATACGGTTTCCCTCTATGCCAGTCCTTTCACCGAGCTAAAGAATATGGCTGTGGTGAAATACAACTCCCACTGAGAAGCTGTTTCAGATTGAAAACATTGTGCCCACCAGAGGATTTGATTCTGAGGGCTCACCTTTCTCCCGCGCTCAAGAGTCCCATAACAGCTGAAAAGTTAGCACTATCATGAACTCTCCTGAGGTAGAAGCCAAGGCACACCAGAGGATTCTCTGGTGGGACCGTCCCACCCTGCCGAGAAGCAGTCCTGGCTAAGAAAAGTGTGTGGAAAGGTTCCGGGACACTCTATGGCTGCTTTTTTACTGAGGAGGAAACACACGCAAACACGGGGAGAACATACAAAGTCCTTGCAGATGTTGTCCTTGCTGGGATTTGAACCCAGGATCCCAGCGCTGCAAGTCTTCAGTGCTAACCACTGATCCAATGTGCTGCCGTTCACCCTCTAATATCTAAAAGTCTGGAGAAACCTGCACCTACTACCACTCTATCTTCAGCTCCTTTGTGAGAAAATGTATTTGGGCAGCCACTCAGTCTACCAAATAAAATTCCTGAGAAGGAAATTGGGGATGGCTTCACTACTGGTACTGGGGGCAGTGCTAATACCATGGCGTCGTACCATAGTTTACTGGAAATATTCCAGGCTGGTAGGAGGCAAGCAGATTCCCACAGAAAAGTACCAGCAGTAATGTTCAGGCCACATTTCAAGTGAAAGCAGCTTTAGAGGACTGCCTGGGAGAAATGACACGCAGGGTACATACGGTTTCCCTCTATGCCAGTCCTTTCACCGAGCTAAATACAACTCTCAGCAAAAAATGTTGTTGACTGGCTCCGTACTGTCCCTGGCCACATTCACCTGTCCACGTGTTTGTGGTTAGGCGGTCCTTCCCAGTAAGTGCACTGGGGAGGGCACGGGTAATGTTGTGGAACCCATGCTTGTGGAAGGCGGAGGTGATACCGGGAAATATGCCACTAGGGGGCAGGGGACCGAGTATGGACAACCGGCCACCGTCGGCATGAGGTTGTCAAAAGCTTCCACCTCCACGAGCTTAAAAGGCCACATTTCAAGTGCAAAGAGCTGCCCAGAAATCTGGCAGTTTAGTGTTGCGGCCTGTAGGTGGGTGGCTGGCTGCATACTTGCGCTTGCATTCCAAATAACAGAAAACTAAGCAGATGGTGGCATCTATCATCATCATGGCCTCACCTCAGCACTATGAACTCTCCTGAGTTCACGTGTTTGTGGTTAGGCGGTCCTTCCCAGTAAGTGCACTGGGGAGGGCACGGGTAATGTTGTGGGACCCGTGCTTGTGGAAGGCGGAGGCGATACAGGGAAATATAGTGGCGGCTGGGGACCAAGTATGGACACCCGGCCGCCGCCGGCATGAGGTTGTGAAAAACTTCCGCCTCCACGAGCTTAAAAGGCCATATTTCAAGTGCAAGCAGCTGTCAAAAATTTGGCAGTATAGTATTGCAGCCTGTGGGTGGGTGGGTGGCTGGCTGCAGACTTGCGCTTGCATTCCAAGGAATGGGGTAGGGACAACTGAACGCTGCACTCGGACAAGGACGTGGACGGTGTTTGTTGCAAGTCTACAATGACAGGTGCATGGTGGAAGGCATCTTCGCATGCGCCAAGGATCACTTATGATGGGCACACTTTTAGGCAGTGACCTGGGTGTCAGAGATGCTTCCAGGGGTCTTCCCCATGCTGTCCCCATGTCATTTGAGCACTGTTCCCATCGATTTGGGCAATTTTTAGGCCCTCTGCAGACCGCCTGGGGGAGCCGCCTGAAAAATGCTGGAGTTTCCCATAGACTTACATTGGGCTCGTTGCTCGGGTTGAGCGCCCGAGTATTCCAATGTGCTCGACCCGAGCATCGAGCACCCGAGCATTTTAGTGTTCGTCCATCACTACTTCTTACCTCAGTATGAGAACTTGGCCTTCTCCTCCCACAATCAGGTCTGGAAGATTGTCCCCGGTCATGTCTACACTTCCAGTTATCGATCTTCCAAAGTACTTCATCATCCTACTGACCTGCTGACCAGAGATACGCTGCAAAGGAAAGGAGAGACCATGACAGGGAGAGGACGGGAACTGTGTGGACCTCCTCAGCCGCAATGTCCTGTCCATCCATTAGCCTTTACTCACCTGTACATAGGAAGCTTTAAAGCCGCCATCTTGGCCAGGGAAGATGTATACTGAGCCACGGTTGTTATCTTCACAGGGTGCACCCACAGCCAGGTCAGAAAACCCATCCCCAGTCAGGTCCGGAAGGACGGAGATCGCAGAACCAAAATGACCCACCACCTGACTTCTGTCACCGTGAAGAGTCCACAGACACGTGAAGGTGACGGGGACAGGAGAATCCACTACCTAAGACCAAATTCTCAATAATTACACCAGGGATGTCACACATGTAATTGCAAGCAACGAATAGACCCCTCAGCCCAAATGTGCGTCACTGCTGGGAAGTACGGGGGGTGCAGAGACTTCATGATAAAAATAGGTGGTCTTCATTCCCTGTCCCCCAAGATCTCTGAACCTTCACGCCATTGCTGGTATGTCCAGCCGTCATTCCTGGAAGTGAAAAGCATCATCAGATGGTCATTATATCTCTGGCGAGGACTCACCCTTGTGATTGGGCACAAAAAAACAAGACCACCCGGAGAGTCAGCAGAAAAATGTGTCGGAGCCCCCACCAGAAGTAAAGAGAAAGAAGAATTCACAAGGAGCGAGCAGAGCACCGAACCAAAGTATGATCCAATCTGCAGGGACAAAAACATGGAGGTCATCAGTCACATCCGTCCTGTGTATGCCACACTACTCACTGAGCGCTCCATGTATACTCCTGTGTACTACGCTCAATACATGTCCTGCCTGCTCCATGTCTACTCTACACTACTCACTGAACGCTCCATGTGTACTCCTGGGTCCTCCTCTCACTGCTCCCTCCATGTACTGTGTACTCTGCTCACTGCTCCCTCCATGTACTGTGTACTCTGCTCACTGCTTGCTCCATGTACTGTGTACTCTGCTCACTGCTTGCTCCATGTACTGTGTACTCTGCTCACTGCTCCCTCCATGTACTGTGTACTCTGCTCACTGCTCCCTCCATGTACTGTGTACTCTGCTCACTGCTCCCTCCATGTACTGTGTACTCTGCTCACTGCTCCCTCCATGTACTGTGTACTCTGCTCACTGCTCGCTCCATGTACTGTGTACTCTGCTCACTGCTCGCTCCATGTACTGTGTACTCTGCTCACTGCTCGCTCCATGTACTGTGTACTCTGCTCACTGCTCGCTCCATGTACTGTGTACTCTGCTCACTGCTCGCTCCATGTACTGTGTACTCTGCTCACTGCTCGCTCCATGTACTGTGTACTCTGCTCACTGCTCGCTCCATGTACTGTGTACTCTGCTCACTGCTCGCTCCAAGTACTGTGTACTCTGCTCACTGCTCGCTCCATGTACTGTGTACTCTGCTCACTGCTCGCTCCATGTACTGTGTACTCTGCTCACTGCTCGCTCCATGTACTGTGTACTCTGCTCACTGCTCGCTCCATGTACTGTGTACTCTGCTCACTGCTCGCTCATGTACTGTGTACTCTGCTCACTGCTCGCTCCATGTACTGTGTACTCTGCTCACTGCTCGCTCCATGTACTGTGTACTCTGCTCACTGCTCCCTCCATGTACTGTGTACTCTGCTCACTGCTCGCTCCATGTACTGTGTACTCTGCTCACTGCTCCCTCCATGTACTGTGTACTCTGCTCACTGCTCCCTCCATGTACTGTGTACTCTGCTCACTGCTCCCTCCATGTACTGTGTACTCTGCTCACTGCTCCCTCCATGTACTGTGTACTCTGCTCACTGCTCCCTCCATGTACTGTGTACTCTGCTCACTGCTCCCTCCATGTACTGTGTACTCTGCTCACTGCTCCCCCCATGTACTGTGTACTCTGCTCACTGCTCCCTCCATGTACTGTGTACTCTGCTCACTGCTCCCTCTATGTACTGTGTACTCTGCTCACTGCTCGCTCCATGTACTGTGTACTCTGCTCACTGCTCGCTCCATGTACTGTGTACTCTGCTCACTGCTCGCTCCATGTACTGTGTACTCTGCTCACTGCACCCTCCATGTACTGTGTACTCTGCTCACTGCACCCTCCATGTACTGTGTACTCTGCTCACTGCACCCTCCATGTACTGTGTACTCTGCTCACTGCACCCTCCATGTACTGTGTACTCTGCTCACTGCTCGCTCCATGTACTGTGTACTCTGCTCACTGCTCGCTCCATGTACTGTGTACTCTGCTCACTGCTCGCTCCATGTACTGTGTACTCTGCTCACTGCTCCCTCCATGTACTGTGTACTCTGCTCACTGCTCGCTCCATGTACTGTGTACTCTGCTCACTGCTCATTCCATGTACTGTGTATTCTGCTTGCTCCATGTACTGTGTACTCTGCTCACTGCTCGCTCCATGTACTGTGCTCTGCTCACTGCTCCCTCCATGTACTGTGTACTCTGCTCACTGCTTGCTCCATGTACTGTGTACTCTGCTCACTGCTCGCTCCATGTACTGTGTACTCTGCTCACTGCTTGCTCCATATACTGTGTACTCTGCTCACTGCTCGCTCCATGTACTGTGTACTCTGCTCACTGCTTGCTCCATATACTGTGTACTCTGCTCACTGCTTGCTCCATGTACTGTGTACTCTGCTCACTGCTCGCTCCATGCACTGTGTACTCTACTCGCTCAATGTACTGTGTACTCTGCTCACTGCTCGCTCCATGTACTGTGTACTCTGCTCACTGCTTGCTCCATGTACTGTGTACTCTGCTCACTGCTTGCTCCATGTACTGTGTACTCTGCTCACTGCTCGCTTCATGTACTGTGTACTCTGCTCACTGCTTGCTCCATGTACTGTGTACTCTGCTCACTGCTCGCTCCATGTACTGTATACTCTACTCGCTCAATGTACTGTGTACTCTGCTCACTGCTCGCTCCATGTACTGTGTACTCTGCTCACTGCTTGCTCCATGTACTGTGTACTCTGCTCACTGCTTGCTCCATGTACTGTGTACTCTGCTCACTGCTTGCTCCATGTACTGTGTACTCTGCTCACTGCTCGCTCCATGTACTGTGTACTCTGCTCACTGCTCGCTCCATGTACTGTGTACTCTGCTCACTGCTCACTCCATGTACTGTGTACTTTGCTCACTGCTTGCTCCATGTACTGTGTACTCTGCTCACTGCTTGCTCCATGTACTGTGTACTCAGCTCACTGCTTGCTCCATATACTGTATACTCTGCTCACTGCTTGCTCCATGTACTGTGTACTCTGCTCACTGCTCGCTCCATGTACTGTGTACTCTACTCGCTCAATGTACTGTGTACTCTGCTCACTGCTCGCTCCATGTACTGTGTACTCTGCTCACTGCTCGCTCCATGTACTGTGTACTCTGCTCACTGCTCGCTCCATGTACTGTGTACTCTGCTCACTGCTCACTCCATGTACTGTGTACTCTGCTCACTGCTCACTCCATGTACTGTGTACTCTGCTTCCTGCTTGCTCCATGTACTGTGTACTCTGCTCACTGCTCGCTCCATGTACTGTGTACTCTGCTCACTGTTCACTCCATGTACTGTGTACTCTGCTCACTGCTTGCTCCATGTACTGTGTACTCTGCTCACTGCTCGCTCCATGTACTGTATACTCTACTCGCTCAATGTACTGTGTACTCTGCTCACTGCTCGCTCCATGTACTGTGTACTCTGCTCACTGCTTGCTCCATGTACTGTGTACTCTGCTCACTGCTTGCTCCATGTACTGGGTACTCCTGTCACTGCTCGCTCCATGTACTGTGTACTCTGCTCACTGCTCGCTAAATGTACTGCTTACTCTTCTCACTGCTCGCTCCATGTACTGTGTACTCTGCTCACTGCTCGCTCCATGTACTGTGTACTCTGCTCACTGCATGTACTGTGTACTCTGCTCACTGCTTGCTCCATGTACTGTGTACTCTGCTCACGGCTCACTCCATGTACTGTGTACTCCGCTCCCTGCTTGCTCCATGTAGTGTGTACTCTGCTCACTGCTCGCTCCATGTACTGTGTACTCTGCTCACTGCTCGCTCCATGTACTGTGTACTCTGCTCACTGCTTGCTCCATGTCCTGTATAGTATACTCTGCTCACTGCTCGCTCCATGTACTGTGTACTCTGCTCACTGCTCACTCCATGTACTGTGTACTCTGCTCGCTGTTCTCTCCATGTACTGGGTACTCCTCTCACTGCTTGCTCCATGTACTGTGTACAATGCTCACTGCTCACTCCATGTACTGTGTACTCTGCTCACTGCTTGCTCCATGTACTGGGTACTCCTCTCACTGCTCGCTCCATGTACTGTGTACTCTGCTCACTGCTCGCTCCATGTACTGCGTACTCCTCTCACTGCTTGCTCCATATACTGTGTACTCTGCTCACTGCTCGCTCCATTTACTGGGTACTCCTCTCACTGCTCGCTCCATGTACTGTGTACTGTGCTCACTGCTCGCTCCAGGTACTGTGTCCTCTGCTCACTGCTCGCTCCATGTACTGTGTCCTCTGCTCACTGCTCGCTCCATATACTGGGTACTCCTCTCACTGCTCGCTCCATGTACTTTGTACTCTGCTCACTGTTTGCTCAATGTACTGGGTATGTGTCTCCCTGGCCTGGATGCCACAAAATATATTAAAGCTGTGTCTGAGAGCAAGGGGGAGGTTCTCTGGTCAGGGGAACATTAGCATGCAGTACCTCCTGTCTCAGGCCAGTAGGGGGAGCAGGCTGCCCCTATAAAAGCTGGTACTGGGGGCAGGGTTAGAGAGAACTGGATTGCCTGTCTCAGGACTGAGACTTGTCCCAGAGCAGAGCAGGGACAGACAGTTGTATTGCACCTAAGAGGAAGTGTGGCAGGAGGAGAGCCACAAGCCAGAGACAAGAGGCGAAGAGAGCCTGTCTTGGCAGAAAGAGGACTTAATTTACCAGACTTTGGTGTCTGAGGCTGGGAGGATTCCACATTCTCCAGCAGATAACCAGTCCGCAGGGGACTGTATATTCCTTGGCCTAAGAAGCCTGGAGGCCCTGCCACAACCGAAGGGACCAGTAAAGACGTACAAGGCCGGGAGCAGAAAGGAACCCACGTCGCAGGCCATACAGGCGAGAATACACGGAGAGCTCGGAAGCGTGGGCTGTTACCCTATAACGAGGAGATAGCCAGAAGGAGCGCAGAAAGCACGGGAGGCCTACACCCTCACCCTGACCAGGGCCAATTTCCCCATTGCTCTCAGACATCCAGGTCCCCTCCTAGCCGGGACTGTTTATGGGTCAGTTTACCTGTTCTAGCAAAGACCCTGGACTGCAACCTGTTGTTTGTGTGCTCCTTCGTGCCTCCAGCACTACCGGTACTGGGACTCTCACCACCATCACTCCCACCATCCATTATACTGCCCTGGGGCCGCACTCTTCCCGTGGGGAGTCACACTACCCTAGCTGCATACATCATCAGCCCCAGCGGTCTGCATGCAGCGGCGGTTCCTAATAACCGCAATCCACGGGTGGCGTAGTCGGACATTATCAATAAAGCATAGCAGACTACCATTGGTCTGACCACCCTGAGCCACGGAATCGGGCCGCCACTACTACCCCCATCGTTTCCCTATTGCCCGGATCCGAGTGCCCCACGGCCCAGGGGGCGAGTCAGGTACTCTGCTCACTGCTCGCTCCTTGTACTGTGTACTCTGCTCACTGCTTGCTCCATGTACTGTGTACTCCTCTCACTGCTCGCTCCATTTACTGTGTACTCCTCTCACTGCTCGCTCCATTTACTGTGTACTCCTCTCACTGCTCGCTCCATGTACTGTGTAATTTGCTCACTGCTCACTCCATGTACTGTGTACCCTGCTCACTGCTCACTCCATGTACTGTGTACTCTGCTCACTGCTCGCTCCATGTACTGTGTATTCTGCTCACTGCTCGCTCCATGTACTGTGTACTCCTCTCACTGCTCGCTCCATGTACTGTGTACCCTGCTCACTGATCGCTCCATGTACTGTGTACTCTGCTCACTGATCGCTCCATTTACTGTGTACTCTGCTCACTGCTCGCTCCATGTACTGTGTACTCCTCTCACTGCTCGCTCCATGTACTGTGTACCCTGCTCACTGATCGCTCCATGTACTGTGTACTCTGCTCACTGATCGCTCCATTTACTGTGTACTCTGCTCACTGCTCGCTCCATGTACTGTGTACTCCTCTCACTGCTCGCTCCATGTACTGTGTACTCCTCTCACTGCTCGCTCCATTTACTGTGTACTCTGCTCACTGCTTGCTCCATGTACTGTGTACTCCTCTCACTGCTCGCTCCATGTACTGTGTACTCCTCTCACTGCTCACTCCATTTACTGTGTACTCCTCTCACTGCTCGCTCCATGTACTGTGTAATTTGCTCACTGCTCACTCCATGTACTGTGTACCCTGCTCACTGCTCACTCCATGTACTGTGTACTCTGCTCACTGCTCGCTCCATGTACTGTGTATTCTGCTCACTGCTCGCTCCATGTACTGTGTACTCCTCTCACTGCTCGCTCCATGTACTGTGTACCCTGCTCACTGATCGCTCCATGTACTGTGTACTCTGCTCACTGATCGCTCCATTTACTGTGTACTCTGCTCACTGCTCGCTCCATGTACTGTGTACTCTACTCACTGCTTGCTCCATGTACTGTGTACTCTACTCACTGCTTGCTCCATGTACTGTGTACTCTTCTCACTGCTCGCTCCATGTACTGTGTACTCCTCTCACTGCTCGCTCCATATACTGTGTACTCTGCTCACAGCTCGCTCCATGTACTGTGTATTCTGCTCACTGCTCGCTCCATTTACTGTGTGCTCTACTCACTGCTCGCTCAATGTACTGTGTACTCCTCTCACTGCTCGCTCCATATACGGTGTTCTCTTCTCACTGCTCGCTCCATGTACTGTGTACTCCTCTCACTGCTCACTCCATGTACTGTGTACTCCTCTCACTGCTCACTCCATGTACTATGTACTCTGCTCACTGCTCACTCCATGTACTGGGTACTCCTCTCACTGCTCACTCCATGTACTATGTACTCTGCTCACTGCTCGCTCCATGTACTGTGTACTCCTCTCACTGCTCACTCCATGTACTGTGTACTCCGCTCACTGCTCACTCCATATACTGAGTACTGTGCCCACTGCTCGCTCCATGTACTGTGTACTCTGCTCACTGCTCGCTCCATGTACTGTGTACTCTGCTCACTGCTCTTTCAATGTACTGTGTACTCTGCTCACTGCTCGTTCAATGTACTGTGTACTCTGCTCACTGCTTGCTCCATGTACTGTGTACTCTGCTCACTCCATGTACTGTGTACCCTGCTCACTCCATGTACTGTGTACCCTGCTCGCTCCATGTACTGTGTACTCTGTTCACTGCTTGCTCCATGTACTGTGTACTTTGCTCACTGCTCACTCCATGTACTGTGTACCCTGCTCACTGCTCGCTCCATGTACTGTGTATTCTGCTCACTGCTCGCTCCATGTATTGTGTACTCCTCTCACTGCTCGCTCCATGTACTGTGTACTCCTCTCACTGCTCGCTCCATGTACTGTGTACCCTGCTCACTGCTCGCTCCATGTACTGTGTACTCTGCTCACTGATCGCTCCATGTACTGTGTACTCTGCTCACTGCTCACTCCATGTACTGTGTACTCTGCTCACTGCTCGCTCCATGTACTGTGTACTCTTCTCACTGCTCGCTCCATGTATTATGTACTCCTCTCACTGCTCGCTCCATATACTGTGTACTCTGCTCACAGCTCGCTCCATGTACTGTGTACTCTGCTCACTGCTCGCTCCATTTACTGTGTGCTCTGCTCACTGCTTGCTCAATGTACTGGGTACTCTGCTCACTGCTCGCTCCATGTACTGTGTTCTCTTCTCTCTGCTCGCTCCATGTACCGTGTACTCTGTTCACTGCTCGCTCCATGTACTGTGTACTCTGCTCGCTGTTCTCTCCATGTACTGGGTACTCCTCTCACTGCTTGCTCCATGTCCTGTGTACTCTGCTCACTGCTTGCTCCATGTACTGTGTACTCCTCTCACTGCTTGCTCCATGTCCTGTGTACTCTGCTCACTGGTCTCTCCATGTACTGTGTACTCCTCTCACTGCTTGCTCCATGTCCTGTGTACTCTGCTCACTGCTTGCTCCATGTCATGTGTACTCTGCTCACTGGTCGCTTCATGCACTCTGTACTCTGCTCACTGCTCGCTCCATGTACTGTGTACTCTGCTCACTGCTCGCTCTATGTACTGTGTACTCCTCTCACTGCTCACTCCATGTACTGTGTACTCCTCTCACTGCTCACTCCATGTACTATGTACTCTGCTCACTGCTCACTCCATGTACTGGGTACTCCTCTCACTGCTCACTCCATGTACTATGTACTCTGCTCACTGCTCGCTCTATGTACTGTGTACTCCTCTCACTGCTCACTCCATGTACTGTGTACTCTGCTCACTGCTCACTCCATATACTGTGTACTGTGCTCACTGCTCGCTCCATGTACTGTGTACTCTGCTCACTGCTCGCTCCATGTACTGTGTACTCTGTTCACTCCATGTACTGTGTACCCTGCTCGCTCCATGTACTGTGTACTCTGTTCACTGCTTGCTCCATGTACTGTGTACTTTGCTCACTGCTCACTCCATGTACTGTGTACCCTGCTCACTGCATGTACTGTGTATTCTGCTCACTGCTCGCTCCATGTACTGTGTACTTCTCTCACTGCTCGCTCCATGTACTGTGTACCCTGCTCACTGCTCGCTCCATGTACTGTGTACTCTGCTCACTGATCGCTCCATGTACTGTGTACTCTGCTCACTGCTCACTCCATGTACTGTGTACTCTGCTCACTGCTCGCTCCATGTACTGTGTACTCTTCTCACTGCTCGCTCCATGTACTGTGTACTCTGCTCACAGCTCGCTCCATGTACTGTGTACTCTGCTCGCTCCATTTACTGTGTGCTCTGCTCACTGCTTGCTCAATGTACTGGATACTCTGCTCACTGCTCGCTCCATGTACTGTGTTCCCTTCTCACTGCTCGCTCCATGTACTGTGTACTCTGTTCACTGCTCGCTCCATGTACTGTGTACTCTGCTCGCTGTTCTCTCCATGTACTGGGTACTCCTCTCACTGCTTGCTCCATGTCCTGTGTACTCTGCTCACTGCTTGCTCCATGTACTGTGTACTCCTCTCACTGCTTGCTCCATGTCCTGTGTACTCTGCTCACTGCTTGCTCCATGTCCTGTGTCCTCTGCTCACTGGTCGCTTCATGCACTCTGTACTCTGCTCACTGCTCGCTCCATGTACTGTGTACTCTGCTCACTGCTCGCTCTATGTACTGTGTACTCCTCTCACTGCTCACTCCATGTACTGTGTACTCCTCTCACTGCTCACTCCATGTACTATGTACTCTGCTCACTGCTCACTCCATGTACTGGGTACTCCTCTCACTGCTCACTCCATGTACTATGTACTCTGCTCACTGCTCGCTCTATGTACTGTGTACTCCTCTCACTGCTCACTCCATGTACTGTGTACTCTGCTCACTGCTCACTCCATATACTGTGTACTGTGCTCACTGCTCGCTCCATGTACTGTGTACTCTGCTCACTGCTCGCTACATGTATTGTGTACTCTGCTCACTGCTCCTTCCATGTACTGTGTACTCTGTTTACTGCTCGCTCCATGTTCTGAGTACTCTGCTCACTGCTTGCTCCATGTACTGTGTACTCTGTTCACTCCATGTACTGTGTACCCTGCTCGCTCCATGTACTGTGTACCCTGCTCGCTCCATGTACTGTGTACCCTGCTCGCTCCATGTACTGTGTACTCTGTTCACTGCTTGCTCCATGTACTGGGTCCTCCTCTCACTGCTCACTCCATGTACTGGGTACTCTGCTCACTGCTTGCTCCATGTACTTGGTACTCCTCTCACTGCTCACTCCATGTACTGTGTACTCTGCTCACTGCTCACTCCATGTACTGTGTACTTTGCTCACTGCTCGCTCCATGTACTGTGTACTCTGCTCACTGCTCGCTCCATGTACTGTGTACTCTGCTCACTGCTCGTTCCATGTACTGTGTATTCTGCTTGCTTCATGTACTGTGTACTCTGCTCACTGCTCGCTCAATGTACTGTGTATTCTGCTCACTGCTCTCTCCATGTACTGTGTACTCTGCTCACTGCTCGTTCCATGTACTGTTTACTCTGTTCACTGCTCGCTCCATGTACTGTGTACTCTGCTCACTGCTTGCTCCATGTACTGTGTACTCTGTTCACTGCTCGCTGCATGTACTGTATACTCTACTCGCTCCATGTACTGTGTACTCTGCTCACTGCTCGCTCCATGTACTGTGTACTCTGCTCACTGCTCATTCCATGTACTGTGTATTCTGCTTGCTCCATGTACTGTGTACTCTGCTCACTGCTCGCTCCATGTACTGTGTACTCTGCTCACTGCTCGCTCCATGTACTGTGTACTCTGCTCACTGCTCGCTCCATGTACTGTGTACTCTGCTCACTGCTCGCTCCATGTACTGTGTACTCTGTTTACTGCTCGTTCCATGTACTGTGTATTCTGCTTACTCCATGTACTGTGTACTCTGCTCACTGCTCGCTCCATGTACTGTGTACTCTGCTCACTGCTCGCTCCATGTACTGTGTACTCTGTTCACTCCATGTACTGTGTACCCTGCTCACTCCATGTACTGTGTACTCTGCTCACTGTTCGCTCCATGTATTGTGTACTCTGCTCACTTCTCGTTCCATGTACTGTGTACTCTGCTCACTGCTCCCTCCATGTACTGTGTATTCTGCTCACTGCTCACTCCATGTACTGTGTACTATGCTCACTGCTCACTCCATGTACTGTGTATTCTGCTCACTGCTCGCTCCATGTACTGTGTACTCTGCTCATTCCATGTACTGTGTACTCTGCTCACTGCTCCCTCCATGTCCTGTGTACTCTGCTCACTGCTCTCTCCATGTACTGTGTATTCTGCTCACTGCTCACTCCATGTACTATGTACTCTGCTCACTGCTCACTTCATGTACTGTGTATTCTGCTCACTGCTCGCTCCATGTACTGTGTACTTTGCTCACTGCTCGCTCCATGTACTGTGTACTCTGCTCACTGCTCGCTGCAGGTACTGTGTATTCTGCTCACTGCTCACTCCATGTACTGTGTATTTTGCTCACTGCTCGCTCCATGTACGGTGTATTCTGCTCACTGCTTACTCCATGTACTGTGTACTCTGCTCACTGCTTGCTCCATGTACTGTGTACCCTACTCACTGCTCGCTCCATGTACTGTGTATTCTGCTCACTGCTCGCTCCATGTACTGTGTACTCTGCTCACTTCTCGCTCTATGTACTGGGTACTCCTCTCACTGCTTGCTCCATGTACTGTGTACTCTGCTCACTGCTCACTCCGTGTACTGTATACTCTACTCGCTCCATGTACTGTGTACTCTGCTCGCTCCATGTACTATGTACTCTGCTCACTGCTCGCTCCATGTACTGTGTACTCTACTCACTGCTCGCTCCATGTACTGTGTATTCTGCTTGCTCCATGTACTGTGTACTCTGCTCACTGCTCGCTCCATGTACTGTGTACTCTGTTCACTCTATGTACTGTGTACTCTGCTCACCGCTCGCTCCATGTACTGTGTACTCTGCTCACTGCTCACTCCATGTACTGGGTACTCCTCTCACTGCTTGCTCCATGTACTGTGTACTCTGCTCACTGCTCACTCCATGTACTGTATACTATACTCGCTCCATGTACTGTGTACTCTGCTCACTGCTCGCTCCATGTACTGTATACTCTACTCACTCCCTGTACTGTGTACTCTGCTCACTGCTCGTTCCATGTACTGTGTACTCTGCTCACTGCTCACTCCATGTGCTGTGTACTCTGCTCACTGTCGTTCCTTGTACTGCGTACTCCCCTCACTGCTCACTCCATATACTGTGTACTCTGCTCACTGCTCGCTCCATTTACTGTGTACTCTGCTCACTGCTCGCTCCATATACTGTGTACTCTGCTCACTGCTCGCTCCATTTACTGGGTACTCCTCTCACTGTTCGCTCCATGTACTTTGTACTCTGCTCACTGTTTGCTCAATGTACTGTGTACTCCTCTCCCTGCTCACTCCATTTACTGTGTACTCCTCTCACTGCTCGCTCCATGTACTGTGTACTTTGCTCACTGCTCGCTCCATGTACTGTGTACCCTGCTCACTGCTCGCTCCATGTACTGTGTACCCTGCTCACTGCTCACTCCATGTACTGTGTACTCTGCTCACTGCTCGCTCCATGTACTGTGTACTCTGGTCACTGCTTGCTCCATATACTGTGTACTCTGCTCACTGCTCGCTCCATGTACTGTGTACTCTGCTCACTGCTCGCTCCATGTACTGTGTACTCTGCTCACTGCTCACTCCATGTACTGTGTACTCTGCTCACTGCTCGCTCCATTTTCTGTGTGCTCTGCTCATTGCTTGCTCAATGTACTGGGTACTCTGCTCACTGCTAGCTCCATGTACTGTGTACTCTTCTCACTGCTCGCTCCATGTACTGTGTACTCTGTTCACTGCTCGCTCTATGTACTGTTCTCTCCATGTACTGGGTACTCCTCTCACTGCTTGCTCCATGTACTGTGTACTCTGCTCACTGCTCACTCCATGTACTGTATACTCTACTCGCTCCATGTACTGTGTACTCTGCTCACTGCTCTCTCCATGTACTGTGTACTCTGCTCACTGCTCACTCCATGTACTGTATACTCTACTCGCTCCATGTACTGTGTACTCTGCTCACTGCTCTCTCCATGTACTGTGTACTCTGCTCACTGCTCTCTCCATGTACTGTGTACTCTGCTCACTACTCGCTCCATGTACTGTGTACTCCTCTCACTGCTCGCTCCATATACTGTGTACTCTGCTCACTGCTCACTCCATGTACTGTGTACTCTGCTCACTGCTCGCTCCATTTTCTGTGTGCTCTTCTCACTGCTTGCTCAATGTACTGGGTACTCTGCTCACTGCTAGCTCCATGTACTGTGTACTCTTCTCACTGCTCGCTCCATGTACTGTGTACTCTGTTCACTGCTCGCTCTATGTACTGTGTACTCTGCTCACTGTTCTCTCCATGTCCTGTGTACTCTGCTCACTGCTTGCTCCATGTACTGTGTACTCCTCTCACTGCTTGCTCCATGTCCTGTGTACTCTGCTCACTGCTCTCTCCATGTACTGTGTACTCTGCTCACTCTATGTACTGTGTACTCTGCTCACTGCTCGCTCCATGTACTGTGTACTCTGCTCACTGCTCGCTCCATGTACTGGGTACTCCTCTCACTGCTTGCTCCATGTACTGTGTACTCTGCTCACTGCTCACTCCATGTACTGTGTACTCTGCTCACTGCTCACTCCATGTACTGTGTATTCTGCTCACTGCTCTCTCCATGTACTGTGTACTCTGCTCACTGCTCGCTCCATGTACTGTGTACTCTGCTCACTGCTCGCTCCATGTACTGTGTACTCTGCTCACTGCTCTCTCCATGTACTGTGTACTCTGCTCACTACTCGCTCCATGTACTGTGTACTCTGCTCACAGCTCGCTCCATGTGCTGTGTATTCTGCTCACTGCTCTCTCCATGTACTGTGTACTCTGCTCACTGCTCACTCCATGTACTGTGTACTCTGCTCACTGCTCACTCCATGTACTGTGTACTCTGCTTGCTCCATGTACTGTGTAGTCTGCTCACTACTCGCTCCATGTACTGTGTACTCTGCTCACTGCTCTCTCCATGTACTGTGTACTCTGCTCACTACTCGCTCCATGTACTGTGTACTCTGCTCACTACTCGCTCTATGTACTGTGTACTCTGCTCACAGCTCGCTCCATGTACTGTGTATTCTGCTCACTGCTCACTCCATGTACTGTGTACTCTGCTTGCTCCATGTACTGTGTACTCTGCTCACTACTCGCTCCATGTACTGTGTACTCTGCTCACTGCTCGCTCCATGTATTTTGTACTCTGCTCACTGCTCACTCCATGTACTGTGTACTCTGCTTGCTCCATGTACTGTGTACTCTGGTCACTACTCGCTCCATGTACTGTGTACTCTGCTCACTGCTCTCTCCATGTACTGTGTACTCTGCTCACTACTCGCTCCATGTACTGTGTACTCTGCTCACTGCTCGCTCCATGTACTGTGTACTCTGCTCACTGCTCTCTCCATGTACTGTGTACTCTGCTCACTACTCGCTCCATGTACTGTGTACTCTGCTCACAGCTCGCTCCATGTACTGTGTATTCTGCTCACTGCTCTCTCCATGTACTGTGTACTCTGCTCACTGCTCACTCCATGTACTGTGTACTCTGCTCACTGCTCACTCCATGTACTGTGTACTCTGCTTGCTCCATGTACTGTGTACTCTGCTCACTACTCGCTCCATGTACTGTGTACTCTGCTCACTGCTCTCTCCATGTACTGTGTACTCTGCTCACTACTCGCTCCATGTACTGTGTACTCTGCTCACAGCTCGCTCCATGTACTGTGTATTCTGCTCACTGCTCAATCTATGTACTGTGTACTCTGCTCGCTCCATGTACTGTGTATTCTGCTCACTGCTCGCTCCATGTACTGTGTACTCTGCTCACTGCTCGCTCCATGTACTGTGTACTCTGCTCACTACTCGCTCCATGTACTGTGTACTCTGCTCACAGCTCGCTCCATGTACTGTGTATTCTGCTCACTGCTCGCTCCATGTACTGTGTACTCTGCTCACTGCTCACTCCATGTACTGTGTACTCTGCTTGCTTCATGTACTGTGTACTCTGCTCACTACTCGTTCCATGTACTGTGTACTCTGCTCACTGCTCCCTCCATGTATTGTGTATTCTGCTCACTGCTCTCTCCATGTACTGTGTACTCTGCTCACTTCTCGCTCCATGTACTGGGTCCTCCTCTCACTGCTCGCTCCATGTACTGGGTCCTCCTCTCACTACGTGTCCTTTCTGCTCTGTATTTTCCTCCTCTGCTGATCTCTATCTCTTCCCACCATCATCTTTCTGGATTAGGTTCAGTACATATCCGCCTATCTCAGTAAGTATTATATCACCCTTCCATCCACCGTCACCTGCTTTCCTGTGACTGTGGCCACCTGATGCCAGATAAAGGTGTTTGGGTTTCTTCTATAGATGAGGACCCTTCCCAGATGCTGGAACCTTGGTGCGCCCATGGCAATTAAATTTTCATCCACCAGCTGCATGGCATAGCCTGGCAAATGTAGGGGCAAGCTTGAGTTAGAAGATATAATTATTATTATTATTGATTTATATAGCGCCATTGATTCCATGGTGCTGTACATAAGGGGTTACATACCAGATACAGATATCACTATCAGTAAACTAACAATGATAGACTGGTATGGAGGGAGGAGGACCCTGCCCTTGCGGGCTTACAGTCTACAGGATGGTGGGGAGGAGACAGTAGGTTGGGGGGTTGCAGTAGTAGTAGCTCCGGTGTTGAGGGGGCAGCGGGGTTATGGCAAGTTGTAGCTTTCTTGAAGAGATGGGTTTTCAGGTTCCGTCTGAAGGATCCAGGTGTGGCAGATAATCGGACGTGTTGGGGCACAGAATTCCATAGGACGGGGGATATTCGGGAGAAATCTTGGAGGCGATTGTGTGAGGAACGGATAAGTGTGGAGGAGAGAATGAGGTCGTGGGAGGACCGGAGGTTACGTAAGGGAATATATCGGGAGATTAGTTCAGAGATGTACGGAGGAGAGAGGTTGTGGATGGCTTTGTAGGTCAGTGTTAGTAGTTTGAACTGGATACGCTGGGGGAATGGGAGCCAACGAAGGGATTTGCAAAGGGGGGTAGCAGAGGAGTAGCGAGGCGAGAGATGGACCAGTCGCGCAGCAGAGTTAAGGATGGACTGAAGGGGTGCGAGAGTGTTAGCAGGTAGACCACAGAGGAGGATGTTGCAGTAGTCCAGGCGGGAGATGATAAGGGCATGCGCAAGCAGTTTAGTAGATTGAGGGATGAGGAGAGGACAGATTCTGGAAATATTTTTGAGCTGGAGGCGACAGGAGGTGGTGAGAGCTTGGATGTGGGGTTTGAAGGACAGGGCAGAGTCAAGGGTTACTCCGAGGCAGCGGATTGTCGGTACAGCGGAAAGAGTGATGTCGTTTATTGTGATAGAATGATCAGGTGGGAAGGATATGCGAGATGGGGGAAAGATAATGAGTTCAGTTTTATCCATATTGAGCTTGAGGAAGCGGAAGGAAAAGAAGGAGGATATGGCTGCTAGACATGCTGGGATTCTGGACAGCAGAGAGGTGACGTATGGGCCAGGTAGGTAGATCTGGGTGTCATCAGTGTACAGATGGTACTGGAAGCCATGAGATTTTATGAGCTGTCCCAGGCCAAGGGTATAGATTGAGAAGAGTAGGGGTCCTAGGACAGCGACTTGAGGGACTCCAACAGAGAGGGGGATGGGTGAGGAGGTGACGTGGGAGTGGGAGATGCTAAATGTGAGGTGAGAAAGGTATGAGGAGATCCAAGATAGGGCAAGGAAGAGAGGATCTGTAGTAGGAGGCAGTGGTCAACTGTGTCAAAGGCAGAGGACAGGTCAAGAAGAAGGAGTATGGAGAATTGTCTGTTAGCTTTGGTTGAGAGTAAGCCATTAGTAATTTCAGTAAGGCAGATTCGGTGGAATGGTGGGGGCGTAAGACAGATTGTCGGTTGTCGAAGAGAGCGTTAGATGAGAAGTGAGAGGAAAGTTCAGCGTGAACATGTTGCTCAAGGAGTTCGGAGGCAAATGGGAGCAGCGTTATGGGGCGGTAGCTGGACAAGGCGGTTGGGTCGAGGGATGGCTTTTTGAGGATGGGCGTGATTGTGGCATGTTTGAAGGCAGCGGGGATCGTACCAAAAGTTAGTGATAGGTTGAAGAGATGGGTTAGGGATAGGATGAGTGTGTGGGTGAGGTTGGGGAGGAGGTGGGATGGGGTCGAGTGCACAAGTGGTGAGGTGTGATTTGGAAAGGAGACGAGTAAGGTCTCCTTCAGTGATGTTGGAAAGGGAGGTTATGGTGGAAGAGCAATGGTCTGGAAGACAAAGGGGTTGTGGTGGTCGGACAGTAAAGACTTGCCTTGTTTGGTCAATCTTGTTTTTGAAGTGTGTGGAAAACTCCTCAGCAGAGATAGTGGAGGGCGGAGGAGAGAGTTAAAAGTGTTCAATAACTGTTTGGGGTTGTAGGATAGGGAGAATATGTGGGTTGTGATGTAGGCCTGTTTAACAGAGGTGATGGCTGATTTGATTGCGAGTGTTGCTTGTTTGAAACCAGTGAAGTCATCTTGCGAATGTGCTTTCTTCCAACGCCGCTCCACAACCCTGGATGCTTGTCGAAGCTGTTTAGTGAGGTTGTTGTGCCAGGGTTGCCTATTGACTCATCGCGCTCTGCCATGCACAAGAGGGTCGACCGAGTCAATAGCTGATGCGAGAGTGGCATTGTAGAAAGCGGTGGCGCTGTCTGTGTCGTGGAGTGAGGATATGGATGTCAGTGGTAGAACAGAGTCAGAGAGAGTGTGGGTGTCTAGATGTGTAAGGTTTCTGCAGGGGTGTGCTAGTTGCTGGACATGGGTGACAGGTGAGGAGGACAGGGATTTGAACGTGAGTAGATGGTGTTCAGGTAGGGGTAGGGGGAGGTTGTGAGCTTAGATAGGGAGCAGATGAAGATGAGGTCTAGTGTGTGTCCGTCTGTGTGGGTGGCTGAGGAGGACCACTGAGTAAGTCCAAAGGATGAGGTAAGCGACAGGAGTTTGGATGCTGCTGACTGGCAAGTGTCAGTGGGGATGTTGAAATCACCCATGATGACTGTGGGAATGTCAGCAGAGAGATCGTAAGGAAGCCAGGTGAAGAATTGTCCAATAAAGGCAGTGACTGAGCCTGGAGGTTGGTATATGACAGCCGTTTGGAGGGAGTGTAGATGCGGACAGAGTGGACTTCAAAAGAAGCGAGAATAAGGGAGCGTAGAGGTGGGGTAGGGCTAAAGATGCAGTTGTTATAAAGGAGAAGACCCACTCCTCCACCATGTCTGTTACCAGGGTGAGGAGTGTGGGTGAAGTGGAGGCCACCATAACACAGCACAGCAGGGGAGGCAGTGTCGGAGGGTATCAGCCATGTGTCCGTGATGCCCAGGAAGGAGACATTGCGAGAGGTAAAGAGGTCGTAGACAAAATAGAGCTTGTTGCAGACAGAGTGGGCGTTCCAGAGTGCTCCAGAGAGAGAGAGCAGTGGGGTGGGTGTATAAGAGAACTATCATTTATAAATCACACAAAGAATTATACAGTATATCGCATATAAGTTAGCAACTAACAGCATCTGCTTCTGTTCTCACCCATATAGGAGTCCTTCATGTCAGTCCCATCCTCGGGGGTATTTATCCAGGACGCCTTCTCCTTTCCAGTTCTGTAACTGTATGCCCCTCCTGCCCAGTTATGAGCACCAACTGCTCCCAGGATCACTCCATCCTGTGTATCAGAAATAGTGGTTAATTTAAGACTGTGGGTTCTTGCTGGACCACTCGCCTCCTTACTCAGTGTCGGACTGGGGTGTCTGGGGCCCACAGGAGGAATTGATCCTCAGGGCTCACCCTACAGCAATATGCAAATAACTGTTAGCCGATATCCCCGTTATAGTGGAGCGTCGACTGTAAATCACAGGCGGCTCCTGCACATATACTGTGCACCACCATAACTGGGATGTAGAATTAGGGTAGTTTGCATTAAAAGGGTTTTTTGGTTAAAATGAGTTATCACCGATCTATGGGATCCACAGGATCAGTGATCACTTATTGATCATTTGGGTCCGAACATTGGAAAACGCACCTATCGGAAGAATGGGGAAGTTTTATCCCTGACAGGATACTTATACCCATTTTAAAATGCAGCAGCAGGTGGGACGTCTGACCACAGCTCCATTCATTCTCTTTGGTGCTTCCAGAAAAAAAACAAGAACAGCCACTGAGGGAATGGATGGATCAGTGGTCAAGTGGCACATGAGCTCCAGTCTAATGGGGATAAAAGCTCCACATTCTACCAATCAGTGCGGGTCCCAGCAGTCAGACCCCCACTAATCAATAATTTATCACTAATGCTGTGGAGAGGTGATTACTTGTTTTCCCCAGAGAACCCCTGTAAGTGCATCTTGTTCCAAGTATTTAATCACTAATGGAAATAAAAAATCTTCTAATTAATATCAGAGAGAACAAATGACCGCCATACACAACACAATCCACTATACCAACACCAATAGTACCACATACAAGAGAGAAATACTGCCACACCATGACCAGACCACATATTACCACCACATAGTGACCGAGTAATACTACATACAAGGGAGAAATACCACCACACCATGAACAGACCACATATTACCACCACACGGTGACTGAATAATACCACATACAAGGGAGAAATACCACCACACCATGACTAGACCACATATTACCACCACATAGTGACTGAATAATACCACATACAAGGGAGAAATACCACCACACCATGACCAAACCACATATTACCACCACATAGTGACCGAGTAATACCACATACAAGGGAGAAATACCACCACACCATGAACAGACCACATATTACCACCATATGGTGACTGAGTAATACCACATATAAGGGAGAAATACCACCACACCATGACTAGACCACATATTACCACCACATAGTGACTGAGTAATACCACATACAAGGGAGAAATACCACCACACCATGACCAGACCACATATTACCTTACCACCACATAGTGACCGAATAATACCACATACAAGGGAGAAATACCACCACACCGTGACCAGACCAGATATTAACAGCATATAGCATCCAAATAAGTCACCATCATTTCTCTCCCCCACCTCCATCATTGCTCTCCCCCATACCCATCATTGCTCTCCCCCACCTTCTCCAACATTGTTATATCTCCCCCACCTTCTCCATCATTGTCAAATCTCCCCTACCTCCTCCATCATTGTCATATCTCCTCCATCATTGCCATATCTCCCCCCACCTGCTCCATCATCATTGCCATATCTCCCCCACCTCCTCCATCATCATTGCCATATCTCCCCCACCTCCTCCATCACCAGTGCCATGTCATATCTCCCCCCACCTCCTCCATCACCATGCCATGCATATCTCCCACCATCTCCTCCATCACCATGCCATGCATATAGCCCCCACCTCCTCCATCACTCTCCCTCATCTTCCCCCACCATCATCATTGCTCTCCCTCATCTCCCCCCACCATCACCAGTGCTCTCCCTCACCTCCTCCCACCTCCTCCATCACAATTGCTGTCCCTATTTCTCCCCATCTCCAGTCCAGTCTATTAGATAAAAAAAACAAAAAACATTTACCTCCCGCATCATCCTCTGCTTCCTGCCCGACATCTGTCTCCCTGACACAGGCCCGCGCTGCATGATGACATCATCAAGCAGCGCGAACCTGTGTCAGGGAGGAAGCGGCGGGCAGAAAGCAGAGGTGAGGGCGGATCCCTCCAGCTCTGCTCCTATTTTCCTCCTGTCGGCAGCGGAGCTGGAGGGATCGCTCCCTGCCCATCCCACAGGATGAGGGCTATCTGGGCATGGGCCCCCCGAAGCCTGGGGGTCGGAGAAGCAGGCCAGATTGCCCTCATCAGACACACTGCAAGGGCCCTCCTAACCCACCGGGCCCTTGCAGTGTGGAGCACCAGCGGCCATGTTAACCAGGGGCCCCGTGCATCCTGCTCGGGGGCCTGCTGAGGACCCGGGCCCACCGGAGAATTCTCCGGTGCCCCAGTCCGACCCTGTCCTTACTGATGATATTATAAATGTACAGTGGTGTGAAAAAGTAATTGCCCCCTTCCTGATTTCTTATTCTTTTGCATGTTTGTCACTTAAGTGTTTCAGATCACAAAACAAATGTAAAGATAACAGAAGTAACACAAAATGCAGCTTATTTCTTTATTATTAAGAGGAAAAGAAATCCAAACCTACAGGGCCCTGGGAAGCTGAGTTCAGTTTCCCTAGCCACACACAGGTCTGATTACTGACACACCTGTTCCCAATCAAGAAATCACTTAAATAGGATCTGCCTGACAAAGTGAAGTAGACCATAAAATCCTCAAAAAGTAGACATCATGCTGCGATCCAAAGACATCCAGGAACAAATGAGATACAAAGTGATTAAGATCTATCAGTCTGGAAAAGGTTATAAAGCCATTTCTAAAGCTTTGGGACTCCAGCAAACCACAGTGAGAGCCATTATCCAAAAATGGCGGAAACATGGAACAGTGGGGAACCTTTCCAGGAGTGGCCGGCCGACCAAAATTACCCCAAGAGCGCAGCGAGGACTCATCCAAGAGGTCACTAAAGACCCCACAACAACATCCAAAGAGCTGCGGGCCTCACTTGCCTCAGTTAAGGTCAGTGTTCATGACTCCACCATAAGGGTATGTGCCCACGATCAGGAAATGCTGCGGGTTTGACGCTGCATGTCTATGCAGCGTCCAGTCGGCAGCGGTCAGATGTTATAGCATAGTGGATGGGATTTCTAGAAATCTCATGTGCACTATGTGTCTCCGTGCACCTGCGGATCACCCGTGGAAACTGACATGAGGTGCGTCTTTCAGGTCCGCAGCATGTCAATTTCTCTTGCGGATCCGCATGTGGACTCACTCCATAGACTTGCAGGTCCGCATGTGAAAAAAAAAATTGGTCACACCACTCCAACACCGTTTCACTGCTGCTTCATCACTCCCTGATGAAGAAGCAGCGAAACGGCGCTGGACTGGCGTGAGGGGGTTGTGGTATGTCCTCATTGTATACTATCCTTAGAACTGTTGTTGCTTATGCACTGTACCCTTTATGCCCTGGTTACACATGCTGTGGCCGGACCTTAAATAGTTGGTTCATGCTCGGAAACCTCCAATGTGGCTGAATTACAACAATTCCGCAAAGATGAGCGGCAAAAATTCCTCCAGAGCGTTGTAAAAGACTCATTGCCAGTTATCGCAAATGCTTGATTGCAGTTGTTACTGCTAAGGGTGGCCCAACCAGTTATTAGGTTTAGGGGCAGTCACTATCACACAGGACCCTGTAGGTTTGGATTTCTTTTTCCCTTAATATAAAGACCTTCATTTATAAATGGCATTTTGTGTTTACTTTTTCACACCACTGTATATAAATGACTGTACAGCTGTGTGAACAGGAGTTTATTATAATAGCCCCACTATCAGTATTTGGTCAGTATTCGGTCAGTATTTTTTCTCAAGAGTGGGAGCCAAAACCAGGTGAGGAACAATCAGAGAAAAGATAGAATAGAAACAAGTCACCAATTCTGTATTTATTTACCCACTCCCGGTTTTGTCTCCCACTCCTGAGAAAAAATACTGACCGAACACTGATCAAATACTGATAGTGGGGCCGTGGCCTTAATATCTGACTTCCCATACACGCAATGCATGACTATACACTTGAATCATCTGTGGACTTCCATTTCTGTGGTAATAACGATCTAAGAGTAAGTCGTCGTATATATTAGGTGGGTCACAAATGCAGTGAACTGAGCCTTACCGGAGTCAACAATGCACTGAACCCTTCTTGAGAGACTTCCATTTGAAAGTTATCTCCACTTAGAGACTGCAGACCTGGTAATAAAATAAGTAGAAAAGAGTAAGAGGAGGATAGTGAAGAGATGAGGAGGAGAGGGATAAACACAAGTGAAGAAAGCACAAGAAGATGGCAGAGAACAACAAAAGAAAGACAGGAGTAGGAAGAAGAAAGCACTGAATCCTTCTTGAGAGACTTCCATCTGAAACTTATCTCCATTTAGAGACTGCAGACCTGGTAATAAAATAAGTAGAAAAGAGTAAGAGGAGGATAGTGAAGAGATGAGGAGGAGAGGGATAAACACAAGTGAAAAAAGCACAAGAAGATGGCAGAGAACAACAAAAGAAAGACAGGAGTAGGAAGAAGAAAGCATTGAGGAATGAAAGCAGATGAGAAGATAAGCGAGATATACGAGATCCATCTGAGCAATTTTTGGAGGTTTTGGACAACAGACCAATGAATGAAGACTAGAGCAGATGGAGGAGCACAGACTGATAAATGAAGAATAGAGAAGGTGTAGGAGAACAGACCGAGGAATGAAGAGTAGAAGAGGTGGAGGAGAACATACCAATGAATAAAGAGTAGAGGAGATGGACATGAACAGACTGAGGAATGAAGAGAAGAGAAGGTGGAGGACAAGACACCGAGGAACAAATTGATAAGAAGGTGAAAGAGAACAGACTGAGGAATGAAGAGTAGAAGAGGAGAAGAGACCGAAAAATGAAGGGTAGAGGAGATGGAGAAGAACAGACCGATGATTGAAGAGTAGAGGAGGTGGAGGAGATGGGACCGATGAATGACGGGTAGAGGAGATGAAGGAGTACATACCGAGAAATGAAGAGTTGAGAAGGTGGAGGACAACAGACCAAGGAATGAACAGATGACAAAGTAAAAGAGAACAAACTGATGAATGAACAGCAGAGAGGGTGGAGGAGAACAGACCAATGAATATAGAGAAAAGAATGTGGAGGAGAACAAAACCTAGGAATGAATAGTAGAGATGATGGAGAACAGACCGTGGAATGAAGAGTATAGAAGGTGGATGAGGACAGACTGAGGAATGAAGAGGGAAAGAGACCTATCATGCAAAATGTAATTCCAATATAAATGACGGCACATAGAACAAGCCTAAAATATTATATAAGTGTTATTCCATAATAATCAGAAATCAAACAAATGTATGTTAGCAATAAATATTTTAGTAAGATACATAACTAAATAATAAAAATTAAAAGTTAATAATTAAAATCAAGAAGCAATGAAAGCAAAGGGAGAGCACTGAGGGACACCAAATAATGAAGATAGGAAACAATACAAGAGATAGCCACCAGATAACAGAATACCACCAAGGAATTCTGATAACAGGTATGTATATGAACATATATATTTCCACAAAGTTAATTACAATGCAATTCTGAAAGATCTATAGAAATTTTGTGTAATGTAATTCACACAAATGGTGCAATGTAATGCACAAAATTAAATTAATAGTAAAGAGATGAAGAGAAAAGAAGAGTAGAGAAGTGAGAGGAGAACAGATTGAGGAATGAAAAGTAGAGGAGGTGGCAGAGAACAGATTGAGGAAAGAAGAGTTGAGAATGTGGAGGAGAAGAGACTGAGGAACGAAGAATAGAAAAGGTGGAGGAGAATAGGCTGAGGAACTAATTGTAGGAAAGGTGGAGAACACTGAGGAACAAAGTGTAGGAGTTGAAGGAGAACAGACTAACGAGCAAAGAGTATAGAAAGTAGAGGAGAACAGACTGCAGAATGAAGAATAGGGAAGGTGAACGAGAACAAATCGAGGAATGAAGAGTAGAGAAGATGAAGAAAAACAGTCCACAGAATGAAGAATAAGGAAGGTGGAGGAGAACAGCCCCCCGAAGAATGAAGAGTAGAGTAAAGTGGAGGAAAACAGACCAAGGAACGAAGAGTAGAGAAGGAGGAGGAGAACAGATCAAGGAATGAAATGTAGAGAAGGTGAAGGAAAATAGACCTAGGAATGAAGAGTAGAGATTGTGCAGGAGAACAAACCAAGGAATGAAGAATATTGCAGGTGGATGAGAATAGACCTAGGAATGAAGAGTAGAGAAGGTGGCAGAGAACAGATCAAGGAATGAAAAGTTGAGAAGGTGGAAAAGAGACTGAGGAACAAAGAATAGAGAAGGTGGAGGGGAACAGACTGTGGAATGAAGAATAGGGAGGGTGAAAGAGAATAAAGTGAGCAATGAAGAGTAGAGAAGTTGAAGAAAAATAGACCACGGAATGAAGAATAGGGAAGGTGAAAGAGAACAAATCGAGGAATGAAGAGTAGAGAAGGTAAAGAAAAACAGACCACAGAATGAAAAATAGGGAAGGTGGATAAGAACAGACCAAAGAATGAAGAGTAGAGTAAGGTGGAAGAGAACAGACCAAGGAATGAAGAGTAGAGAAGGTGGCAGAGAACAGATCGAGGAATGAAGAGTTGAGAAGGTGGAGAAGAGACTGAGGAACGAAGAATAGAGAAGGTGGAGGGGAACAGGCCGAAGAACTAATAGTAGGAAAGGTGGAGGAGAACACTGAGGAACAAAGTGTAGGAAAGTTAAAAGACCAAGGAGTGAAGAGTATAGAAGGTGGAGGAGAACACACTGCGGAATGAAGAATAGGGTAGGTGAAAGAGAACTAATCGAGCAATGAAGAGTAGAGAAGGGGAATAAGAACAGACTACAGATTGAAGAGTAGGGAAGGTGGAGGAGAACAGATCGAGGAATGAAGAGTAAAGTAAGGTGGAGGAGAAAAGATCATGGAAGGAAGAGTAGAGAAAGTGGAGGAGAACAGATCAAGGAATGAAATGTCAAGAAGGTGAAAGAAAAGAAACCTAGGAATGAAGAGTAGAGATGGTTCAGGAGAGTAGACCGAGGAATGAAGAAGGAAAGAAACCTATAGTCCAAAAAGAAGACCAAAGAATGAAGAGTAGGGAAGGTGGCAGAGAACAGATAGATGAATGAAGAGTGTAGAAGATGGAGGTTAAGAGACTGAGGAACAAAGAGTAGAGAAGTTGGAGGAGAACAGACGGAGGAACTAAGATTATGAAAGGTAGAAGGAAAACAGACTGAGTAAAGAAGAATAGGGAGGGTGGAAGAAAACAGTTAGAGGAACTAAGAGTAGGAAAGGTGGAGGAGAACAGACCGAGGAACAAAGAGTAGACTAAGGTTGGGGAGAACAGACCAAGGAACAAAGAGTAGAGAATGTGGAGGAAAACAGACTGAGGAATGAAAAGTAAAGAAAGTGGAAGAGAACAGACTGTGGAATGAAGAATAGGGAAGGTGAAGGAGAACATACTGAGGAACGAAGAATAGAGAAGGTGGAGGAGAGCAGACCGCAGAATGAAGAATACGGAAGATGAAGGAGAA
Organism: Phyllobates terribilis; assembly: GCF_046119375.1. NCBI lineage: Eukaryota > Metazoa > Chordata > Amphibia > Anura > Dendrobatidae > Phyllobates > Phyllobates terribilis. The sequence continues at coordinate 412,099,002 of NW_027362769.1, read as the reverse complement.
CGGACTGAAGAATGAAGAGTAGAGACGGCAGAGAATTGACTGAGGAATGAAGAGTAGCGAAGGTGAAGGAGAACAGATCAAGGAACAAAAGAGTAGATAAGGTGGAAGAAAACAGACTAAGGAATGAAGAGTAGGGAAGATGTAGGAGAACAGACTAAGGAATGAAAAGTACATAAGTTGGAGGAGAACAGACCATGGAATGAAGAATAGGGAAGGTAAAGGATAACAGACAAAGGAACGAAGAGTAGAGAAAGTGGAGGAAAATAGACTGAGGAACGAAGAGTAGAGTAGAGAATGTGGTGGAGAACAGACTTCGGAATGAGGGACATAACACACTCACTCATGGGTAACGGAAAAAGGGAAGACCTACTACAGATGCAGCACCTACACCCAACTGATCCCTGTACACTACTAGAAGACCCTAACCACACAACTCAAAAGCACCACCTTGGACCTGGCTTCCTAAATGGCCATCAAAAGGTTTCTCATACCACCTGAGGAACCAGAGGGAAGGTCGCAAAACTTTGCCAACAAAAGGAGAGGAAAATATGCAGTATTTATAGACAGAACTGTTTATCTCTCCCATAGTAATAACTCTGCTTTCCGTCACCTGTCTCATCTATTGCATTATTTCTGTGTCTTATTATGTATAAATATGTGACTCTTCAGATTTTGCGTTATACTAGCCTGATGAAGAGACCTGCGTAGTCTCGAAAGCTTGCAACTTGTTACCATCTTTTCAGTTAGCCTACTGGCTAACACGGTACAAAAATATATATTTTCCCTGCAGGAAGATACGAAAACCCAAGGTGAGCAAATTAAAACACATTCGTATAAGGTAGAGAGGGAGGGTTAAAGAAAGCCACAAATAAATGAAACAAGAATAAACTCCCAGAAACCTAAAATGGTGAATGGAAGAGGAATTAGGAAGGAAAACAGACTCACTGCAGGAATCCAACTGGTGTTTATCATGCAAGGTAAAATCCTTAGCTGAAGGGCTGGAACTCCTAAACCCAAGTTCCACCTAGCGGTATAGCCAGCAAAGAAGTGCAGTGAAGGGTGAACATATAACACCTCTCCCAGAATGTGATAGGGCAGAGCAAAACGAGAAAAGGGAAAACACCTGGAGAGGAGCAAACCAAGAAGGGGGGAACAAAGACAATTGAAACATCAGCATTTGAACAGGGATTAGCTCAGCAGCCCGAGTAACGGACCATAGAGCAACAGGCCACAGATCAAATCCCCAAATCCAGCCATGACAGAAGAATAAGGAAGGTGAATGAAGTACAAAGAGTAGAGAAGGTGAATGAGAACAGACCGAGGAACGAAGAGTAGAGAAGGTGGAGGAGAACAGAATGAGGAACAAACAGTAGAGAAGGTGGAGGAGAAGAGACCGCGGGATGAAGAATAGGGAAGAGCAGACCAAGGAATGAATAGCAGAGTAAGGTGGAGAAGAAAAGACAGAGGAACGAAGAGTAGAGATGGCTAAGGAGAACAGACCGAGGAAAGAAAAGTAAAGAAGGTAGAGGAGAACATACCGAAGAAGAAGGTGGAGGAGAGCAGTGGAGGAAAACAAATTGAGGAATGAAGACAGATGAGGAGAAGCTGGAGAGCAGACTGAGGAATGAAAAGAATATTGAGGAAAACAAATGGAGGAATGAAGAATAGATGCAGAGAAGATGGAGCACAGATAGTTCACTTCCATCTTATCCTCTTTTCATTCCTCAGAGCCAGAAATAAAGACAGTTGAGGAGAAAATACAGGAGAACACACTAAATGTCAGATGGGTCATTGCTCATTTGTGTCACATTACCTTCAATAGTGAAGATTTTGTCTTCTAACATCTTATGGAAATTTTCCAATGCAGAGAAATTAGTAACCTTAAAGACATGATCTTCTGGTTCCGAAGAAGCTATTGACTTCAGTTCATTATAGGCCATAGGAAGGGAGAACACATTTCCTACCTGTTGGTCATTTAGGAAGAAATTTGGAAACAAGGAACATGGAAAAGCTGTGTAATCTATAAGCTTACGACTTATAACTACCCCAATAGCGAAGCGCCGCACCCCGATCCTGTTGGCCTCCCGTGTAGATTCTGATGATGGAGTGTTATCCATGCGCGACTCTCCATCTGTTATAATAATCAGAAGCTTCTTCACATTCTTACGAGTGCCTCTTCTTGGATCAAATAGTTCTTTACTATGAAAAGTCAGGGAAAGTTATAGCAATGACTTACTAGAGGAGAAATCCTGTTCTGTATGGTACATTGAGGTTCACTCTGCAAACAGTATCACACATGGCAGAAAGTATCACAAATAAGAGGCTTTGATACAGTTGCTAAATAGCCGGTATTAGATACAATAGGACTTGCTTTATTGCTGTGTAGACTGTCATCGCACAGTATCAAGATATCCCCGGGCTAAGGGCTCCTTCCCTATCTCTAAAGAGATACGTTTGTTCTAAATTCTGCCATTTCTGGCCTCCATTAAAATTTTGTTGCAGTGTGTCAGTGAACTTATTGACACGAGGTCACTGTTAAAAATAGTTACCTACAGGCCAGGTATTTAAAACTCTGTTTTCTCCGTCACACGGATCACATATAAGTTTACTCCAAACTCAGCCATTTGTAGTGAACGTGGAAGATATTTTCTTCCATTTAAAATGGGCAAGGCACGTGGCAAGGGACGGGGAACTGGACGTGATGGTAATGGTGCATGCAGAGGACGAGGCCGAGGGCAAGTTGAAATTGTGCCACAACAAACACCCACATCTTCTTGCCTGACCTTCCTGTCCCAATTAATAGGGGACCCCAGAACACCACTATTGAACCCAGAGCAGTGTCAAAAGGTTGTTGGTTGGATAGCGGATAATGCTTCCAGTCACTTAGCCACCACCACCACCACCCTGTCTTCCACACGGTCAAGTCTCAGTAGCCATGAGTCTGGACCGCATATTCCTCACCCTGATCCTCCTTCCTCCACCATACCAAGTGCCCGGAGACAACTGATCCCACACTTGGACACTCCGAAGAGCTGTTCACTTTTCCATTTATAGTTTCAGGCCTCTCGCCTGGTCCACTTGAAATGGGGCAAGAGGAGATCGCATGTAGCGATGCCCAAATATTAGAGCAGCCATGGTCACATGAAGGCGACGGTGGAAAAGTGTCGCAAGAGGTGGACGATGATGAGAGACAATTCCCAGAAAGTCAGGAGATGGACCAGGGTGCGGAAGTGGAAGATGAGGTGGTGGATGATCTAGTAACTGACCCAACCTGGCAGGAGGACATGCAGAGCGAGGACAGCAGCACATAGGGGGAGGGAGGCAGAGCACCCCAACAGGCAGGAAGAAGCAGTGTGGTGGCCGCAGACAGAAGGCAGGCAACTGTTCCTCGTAACATCAACACGACGGAAGTTGCCAGTACAACTGTTAGGTCTTTCCGAGTCTAATTGCTTTTTAAAGACTCTGCCGATAACCCCAAAAAGGCCATTTGCACCACAGGAACATGGCAGCAAAGCACCTGACTTTGTGGGCTGAACCCCAGGGTCTAGGAACAGTGTCTGCGGGTGGCACCATTGCTTCTTCCGCTGTTGTGCATGCAAGCCAATCCCCTGTCCATAGTGCATGCGAAGATGCCTCCTGCCCTGCCCTGTCGTTGCACACTCTCAACTAGCACCATCAGCAAGCACGTCCTTGTTGTCTATACCCCAGTCCTTGGAACGCAAGCGCAAATACGCAGCCAACGCCCCACAGGCCACACTACTAAATTCCCACATTTTGTGACTGCTTGCGCTCAAAATATTGCCTTTTAGGCTCGTGGAGACGGAAGCTTTCCACAACCTGATGGCGGCGGCCGTCCCTCGGTACCCGGTGTGCTGTCCCCGCATTACACAAGCACGTGTCCCAAAACATTAGCCATGCCCTCAACAACGCAGTTACCGGGAAAGTCCACCTAACCATGGACACGTGGACAAGTGCTTGTGGGCAGGGACGGTACATTTCGCTGACGGCACACTGGGTTAACATAGTGGAAGCCAGGACCCAGTCGGACCTTGGGACGGTACACATCCTCCCGACGCTGAGGATTGCGGGCCCTAGGTCAATCAGGGTTGCCCCCACAGTCTGCAGCTCCTGCACCTTATCCTCCTCAGCCTCCTCCTCCTCTTCAGCCTACATCTTTGAAATGACCACATCAGTCACAAGCTGGAAGTACTGCAGCACTGCCTCAGCCAAGAGGCAACAGGCTGTGCTGAATCTAATATGCTTAGGTGACAAACCGCACAATGCTGAAGAGTTGTGGACAGCTCTGAAAGGCAGATCTGTGGCTGACACCGCTGAACCTACAGCCAGGCATGGTCATGTGTGACAATGGCCGGAACCTGGTGGCGGCTCTGAGGCGAGGCGAGTTCACACACGTACCATGCCTGGCCCATATGCTTAACCTCGTGGTTCAGGGGTTTCTCAAAACCTACCCGGAGCTGCCGAATCTGCTTGTCAAAGTATGCCGCCTGTGTGCCCATTTTAGAAAGTCACCTACAGCTTCCGCCGCCCTTGCTGTGTTTCCGCAGCGTTTGCAGTTTCCGGCTCACAGACTGGTGTGTGATGTCCCCACGCGTTGGAACTTTATACTGCAGATGTTGGGAAAGATTTGTGAGGGCAGTTGTTGACTACCAGCATCAACAAGGCCATCAGTATTCAGTTCAGACTCCACACATAAGACCTCAGGAGTGGACATGGATGTCAGACATATGACATATGTACCATCCTCCAAAACTTTGAGGACTCCACCAAGATGGTGAGCGGCGATGATGCCATAATTAGCGTCACCATCCCGCTTCTCTGTCTTCTGAAACGCTCTCTGCTCACAATCAAAGATAATGCATTTCAGGCGGAGCACGATGAGATGGAACAAGGAACCATACAGGGTGATTACACACAGCCCAGCCTCATCTCATCCCAACATGGATTGGTTGACAATGAAGAAGAGGAGGAGGAGGAAGAACAGGAGCTAGTTTCATGCGTTATAGATGGTACTACCTGCACAACTGTCATACCATCTGTTCAGGAGGATGGCTTGAGGATAGAGAGGAGGAGGAGGAGAGCATGGTCAGTCATCCTCTTGGTGAGGACACGGAAGTCTTGCCTGTTAGCAGTCTGACACACATGGCTGAGTTTATGTTATGCTGCCTTTCCCATGACCCTCGTGTTCTCAAAATTTTGGGTGACAGTCATTACTGGTTGGTGACACTTCTAGACCCATGCTACAAGGAGAACTTTATATCTCTTATTCCTGAGGCGTACAGGTCTACAAAAATGGGGCAGTGCCAGACGGTCCTTGTTCCGTAACTAATTTTGGGAGCCCTGCCACTTACTGTATGCGCAATAACAGTATAGGAGACCCACTCTTTAGTAATGGGAACAACAAAGCATAGCTGGCTGATGACTCTCTAACAATAGTGAGGGCCGACTGCTAGCCCTTTAAGAATAGTAAAGGCCGCCTGATGGCCCTATAAAAATAGGCTTGTGAATTTCAGAGTCACTCCTTCATAAATGAAACAGGATGTGTCTGATGATATCTCACATATCACATGGCCAGATAAGGTTGTAAAATGTTAAAATTACATTTCCTGGTGAATGCATTTGTCTTGGTTGAAAGCAATGCAAAAGTGCAAAAACGCATCAAAAACGCTACGTGTGAACATAGCCCAAGGTGTAGAGGAGTATTGGTTTTGGTTATTTATTTTGCCTTATATACAAGTCATTACCCTGGAAAGGATGTTCCTTAATATATTTCCCAGGAAAATCCATTTTGGTTTTGTTTTTGTATGTTTTATTGTGAGTCCGTAAAAGTGGCATAATACTCTGACAGTGTTGTTGACAGCAGTGACGTGGTAGTCAGCAATGCTTCCAGGGGTCTTCCTCATGCTGTTCCCATGTCATTTGAGCACTGTTCCCATAGATTTGGGCAATTTTTAGGCCCTCTGCAGACCGCCGGGGGGAGCCGCCTGAAAAATGCTGGAGTTTCCCATAGACCTACATTGGGCTCGTTGCTCGGGTCGAGCACCCGAGTATTCCAATGTGCTCGACCCGAGCAACGAGTAGCCGAGCATTTTAGTGCTCGCCCATCACTAGTGAAGATCTTACATTGCCTCCAGGATGGCCGTGCAGGTCCGCGTTGCTTTTCCTTGCTGATGGGTTATTCCACTTGTCAATGATTTAGGATCTCTTATTTTTGAAAAGTTCATAAAGTCAAAATGCGTTTCAAATTCTTTGGAATATTGCATGAGAGCAAACTGGGGAAATAAGAGAGGAAAAACATGGGTTCACCATCAGGCAGATATTAAAGGATCATTTTAAGAATGAGTAGAGCAGATACGGGAACAGGCCCATGAACCTTTTACCGTACTGCCATCATCTCCATCATGTGCACCATAGAGTGTCTGGACAATGTCCTCAGCATGCAGATCTATGTAAGGAACTTTTCTGCTTCAGTTAACGCATGTGATCTTCCACCAGTTTGTAGCTGGCCAATGTCTAGTGACCTGACTGTAGACTGGTGGAGAAGAAAGTCAGAGACACGGTGATGGTGAAGATCGTGCTACCTGAGTGTTACTGTCACTAAAATCCTCCATTATTGTAGTGACAAAATCCAGCATTAATTGGAAATCGGCACCAGAGATGCTGCCAGAGCCATCGATGAGGAAGGCGATGTCCAGGCCATGGAGAGAGCATTCTGTGGAGAACATGGAGTAATAATGAGAAGATGTGGAAGAGACATCACAAACAACATCGAAATGTGGCAAGTTCCATGAGGGCATGAAAAAGACATCGACAACAGATAGAGATCCAGAAAAAAAATCACAGGATCTAAAAAAAGGAAGAAACATGGAAGTAAAAATACAAATAATAGAGGTATGGACAAAATATGGAAAACAGACGGAGACTCGGAAAAAATACAGGAGCTGATGAAGAATGTCGAAAACAATGAAACATGAGGAGAAGACATTGTACCATAAATATAAATAAAAGATAGAGAAGATGTGGACAAGACTTAGAAAACAGATGGAGACCGAGAAAAACAAAGGAACTAGAAATCAATGGAGGAAACATGAAAGGTGAGGCTATGGAGAGCGAAATACAGATAATAGACAAAAGATGGAGAAGATGTGGACAAGACAGAAAACAGATGGAGTTCCAGAAAACACAGGAACTAGAAAGCAATGGAGGAAACATGAAAGGTGAGGCTATGGAGAGAGGAATACAGATAATAGACAAAGATGGAGAAGATGTGGACAAGACGGAAAACAGATGGAGATCGAGAAAAACACAGGAACTAGAAAGCAATGGAGGAAAAGTGAAAGGTGAGGCTATGGAGAGCGAAATACAGATAATAGACAAAGATGGAGAAGATGTGGACAAGACGGAAAACAGATGGAGATCGAGAAAAACACAGGAACTAGAAAGCAATGGAGGAAAAGTGAAAGGTGAGGCTATGGAGAGAGAAGTACAGATAATAGACAAACACAGAGAAGATGTGGACAAGACAGAAAACAGATGGAGACCGAGAAAAACACAGGAACTAGAAAGCAATAAAGGAAACATGAAAGGTGAGGCTATGGAGAGAGAAGTACAGATAATAGACAAAGATGGAGAAGATGTGGACAAGACGGAAAACAGATGGAGTTCCAGAAAACACAGGAACTAGAAAGCAATGGAGGAAACATGAAAGGTGAGGCTATGGAGAGAGAAATACAGATAATAGACAACGACGGAGAAGATGTGGACAAGACAGAAAACAGATGAAGATCCAGAAAACACAGGAACTAGAAAGCAATGGAGGAAACATGAAAGGTGAGGCTATGGAGAGAGAAATACAGATAGTAGACAAAGATGGAGAAGATGTGGACAAGACAGAAAACAGATGGAGACCGAGAAAAACACATGAACTAGAAAGCAATGGAGGAAACATGAAAGGTGAGGCTATGGAGAGAGAAATACAGATAATAGACAAATACGGAGAAGATGTGGACAAGACAGAAAACAGATGGAGACCGAGAAAAAAACACAGGAACTAGAAAGCAATGGAGGAAACATGAAAGGTGAGGCTATGGAGAGAGAAATACAGATAATAGACAAAGATGAAGAAGATGTGGACAAGACAGAAAACAGATGGAGATCCAGAAAAACACAGGAACTAGAAAGCAATGGAGGAAACATGAAAGGTGAGGCTATGGAGAGAGAAATACAGATAATAGACAACGACGGAGAAGATGTGGACAAGACAGAAAACAGATGAAGATCCAGAAAACACAGGAACTAGAAAGCAATGGAGGAAACATGAAAGGTGAGGCTATGGAGAGAGAAATACAGATAATAGACAACGACGGAGAAGATGTGGACAAGACAGAAAACAGATGGAGACCGAGAAAAACACAGGAACTAGAAAGCAATGGAGGAAACATGAAAGGTGAGGCTATGGAGAGAGAAGTACAGATAATAGACAAAGATGGAGAAGATGTGGACAAGACAGAAAACAGATGGAGATCCAGAAAAACACAGGAACTAGAAAGCAATGGAGGAAACATGAAAGGTGAGGCTATGGAGAGAGAAATACAGATAATAGACAAAAGATGGAGAAGATGTGGACAAGACAGAAAACAGATGGAGACCAAGAAAACACAGGAACAAGAAAGCAATGGAGGAAACATGAAAGGTGAGGCTATGGAGAGAGAAGTACAGACAATAGACAAAGATGGAGAAGATGTGGACAAGACAGAAAACAGATGAAGATCCAGAAAACACAGGAACTAGAAAGCAATGGAGGAAACATGAAAGGTGAGGCTATGGAGAGAGGAATATAGATAATAGACAAAGATGGAGAAGATGTGGACAAGACGGAAAACAGATGGAGACTGAGAAAAACACAGGAACTAGAAAGCAATGGAGGAAACATGAAAGGTGAGGCTATGGAGAGAGAAATACAGATAATAGACAACGACGGAGAAGATGTGGACAAGACAGAAAACAGATGGAGACCGAGAAAAACACAGGAACGAGAAAGAAATGGAGGAAACATGAAAGGTGAGGCTATGGAGAGAGAAATACAGATAATAGACAAAAGATGGAGAAGATGTGGACAAGACAGAAAACAGATGGAGATCCAGAACAACACATGAACTAGAAAGCAATGGAGGAAACATGAAAGGTGAGGCTATGGAGAGAGAAGTACAGATAATAGACAAAGATGGAGAAGATGTGGACAAGACAGAAAACAGATGAAGATCCAGAAAACACAGGAACTAGAAAGCAATGGAGGAAACATGAAAGGTGAGGCTATGGAGAGAGAAATACAGATAATAGACAAAGATGAAGAAGATGTGGACAAGACAGAAAACAGATGGAGACCGAGAAAAACACAGGAACGAGAAAGAAATGGAGGAAACATGAAAGGTGAGGCTATGGAGAGAGAAATACAGATAATAGACAAAGATGGAGAAGATGTGGACAAGACAGAAAACAGATGGAGACCAAGAAAACACAGGAACAAGAAAGCAATGGAGGAAACATGAAAGGTGAGGCTATGGAGAGAGAAATACAAATAATAGACAAAGATGGAGAAGATGTGGACAAGACAGAAAACAGATGGAGACCAAGAAAAACACAGGAACTAGAAAGCAATGGAGGAAACATGAAAGGTGAGGCTATGGAGAGAGAAGTACAGATAATAGACAAAGATGGAGAAGATGTGGACAAGACAGAAAACAGATGAATATCCAGAAAACACAGGAACTAGAAAGCAATGGAGGAAACATGAAAGGTGAGGCTATGGAGAGCGAAATACAGATAATAGACAAAGATGGAGAAGATGTGGACAAGACGGAAAACAGATGGAGACCGAGAAAAACACAGGAACTAGAAAGCAATGGAGGAAACATGAAAGGTGAGGCTATGGAGAGAGAAATACAGATAATAGACAAAGATGGAGAAGATGTGGACAAGACAGAAAACAGATGGAGACCGAGAAAAACACAGGAACTAGAAAGCAATGGAGGAAACATGAAAGGTGAGGCTATGGAGAGAGAAATACAGATAATAGACAAAGACGGAGAAGATGTGGACAAGACGGAAAACAGATGGAGACCGAGAAAAAAACACAGGAACTAGAAAGCAATGGAGGAAACATGAAAGGTGAGGCTATGGAGAGAGAAATACCGATAATAGACAAAGATGGAGAAGATGTGGACAAGACGGAAAACAGATGGAGACCAAGAAAAACACAGGAACTAGAAAGCAATGGAGGAAACATGAAAGGTGAGGCTATGGAGAGAGAAGTACAGATAATAGACAACGACGGAGAAGATGTGGACAAGACAGAAAACAGATGGAGACCGAGAAAAACACAGGAACGAGAAAGAAATGGAGGAAACATGAAAGGTGAGGCTATGGAGAGAGAAATACCGATAATAGACAAAGATGGAGAAGATGTGGACAAGACGGAAAACAGATGGAGACCAAGAAAAACACAGGAACTAGAAAGCAATGGAGGAAACATGAAAGGTGAGGCTATGGAGAGAGAAATACAGATAATAGACAAAGACGGAGAAGATGTGGACAAGACAGAAAACAGATGGAGATCCAGAAAACAAAGGAACTAGAAAGCAATGGAGGAAACATGAAAGGTGAGGCTATGGAGAGAGAAATACAGATAATAGACAAAAGATGGAGAAGATGTGGACAAGACAGAAAACAGATGGAGACCGAGAAAAACACAGGAACTAGAAAGCAATGGAGGCAACATGAAAGGTGAGGCTATGGAGAGAGAAATACAGATAATAGACAAAAGATGGAGAAGATGTGGACAAGACAGAAAACAGATGGAGGTCCAGAAAAACACAGGAACTAGAAAGCAATGGAGGAAACATGAAAGGTGAGGCTATGGAGAGAGAAATACAGATAATAGACAAAAGATGGAGAAGATGTGGACAAGACAGAAAACAGATGGAGATCCAGAAAAACACAGGAACTAGAAAGCAATGGAGGAAACATGAAAGGTGAGGCTATGGAGAGAGAAATACAGATAGTAGACAAAGATGGAGAAGATGTGGACAAGACAGAAAACAGATGGAGGTCCAGAAAAACACAGGAACTAGAAAGCAATGGAGGAAACATGAAAGGTGAGGCTATGGAGAGCGAAATACAGATAATAGACAAAAGATGGAGAAGATGTGGACAAGACGGAAAACAGATGGAGACCGAAAAAAAAACACAGGAACTAGAAAGCAATGGAGGAAACATGAAAGGTGAGGCTATGGAGAGAGAAATACAGATAACAGACAAAAGACAGAGAAGATGTGGACAAGACAGAAAACAGATGGAGATCCAGAAAAACACAGGAACTAGTAAGCAATGGAGGAAACATGAAAGGTGAGGCTATGGAGAGAGAAATACAGATAACAGACAGAAGACGGAGAAGATGTGGACAAGAAACTGTGACACCCCAGGGGTCTGGTTGCCACAGTGATAGAGATATTACGTCTGAGAGCAGGTGGGAGGTCTCTTGGTCAGGGATCCTGTGCATGCCACACCTCCTGCCCAGTCCTGGGAGGGGAAGAACTTCCCCTATATAAACCTATTGCTGAGGCAGGGTTAGTGAGTAGAGAAGAAGTAGAGACAGAGAAAAGAAGCAAATATAGGAACAGAACATCAGGAGCTCTGTGGGAGCAGTGTTACAAGGAGTCAGGGGCTGGCAGCTGCAGAGCTCGCCCTGACTGAGAAGATTTCTTACCGGACCCGGAGTCCGAGGCTGTGGTGACTAACTCCTACCCAGCAGCAGAATCCGTCAGGCAGGGGATTCCAGGTCCTCTGGCCAAGAAACCCGAAGGCCCCGAGTCACCGGCCATACGGGTGAGCACCACACGGTACACTGAGGGACGTGGGCTACTTATACCCGCCTCTAGCAAGGTAGCCAGAAGAGTACAGTTAGTTTGGGAGGCCTACAACTCCGCCTGGCCAGGGGAGATCCCATCTGCTCAAGGACTGACCAGGCCCCAATCGCTAGCCAGTACTCCGGGAGGGTCTATCTTTGTCACCAGTAAAGACCCTGAACTACACCGTACCGTCTCCGAGTGGTTCCTGCTACCCCCATCATCCACGTCGGCTGCCCTGAGGCCATACCCCTCCCGTTGGGGGTTATACTATCACGCTGCACAATCCTACCACCGGCCTCAGCGGTCTGCCCTGCAGCAGCAGCTCCTTAGCTGTACTCAACGGGTGGCGTAGTCGTCCAACATCTACCGCTGATACATCGCCGCTCAGTTTGACTCCCTGGGCACGGACCGGGTCACCGCCACGAGACTACAACCCTCAACAGATCCGGCTCCGGGTAAGCTCCCGCGTGCGCAACGCAGCGCGACACAGGCCCAGGGGCGCGTCAACTTTTGGCGTAGTCGGCAGGATTTCGTGCCCGCAACCACCGGGTACTGCGTGCCTGAAAAAGACTGTTCAAACTTACCTGTGGTGAAGATTCCCGCCATCCGGCGCCATCTTCAGCCTTCTTCCCGCCATCGGTGAAGATTCCCGCCATCCGGCGCCATTTTCAGCCTTCTTCCCGCCTTCCGTGGAGTTTTCCCGCCGTTGGACGCCATCTTGAAGACGTCGCGCGGGAAGAAGAGGGGCGTGGACTCCGAAAGCGCTCGAGAACTGAAGCCCCGCCTCACGTCCGGACGTCGCGTAAGGTCCTGGAAGGAGCCCAGCAGACGCCGACGTCACAGGAGCGCGACGGAAGGTCCTCAACCCTGACGATCTACTGCGGAGCCGCGGCCTACGGAAGAGGATCATCGCAAGGTAGGCCACGGTCCACTAGGGGGGAGGAGGATGTCGGATACGGAGGAGAGCTTCACTGCCTCAACCCCCGCCAGCGCCACCGCTGCTGCAGTCATGCCTTTCACCATGCCCTATATCCCGGGAGCGGCCTGGCTACCCCAGTACTCAGGGGAGTCACATACCCTGCATGACTTTAGAGAAAAGCTGGATAGCCTCTTCCAGGTGTACCCCCTCACAGAAGAGCAAAAAGTGAGCATCCTGGTGGCCCAATTAACTGGGGCAGCCCGAAGGGAGGTAAAGTCCTGGCCACCTGGGGGGAGGACTGTCGCAGGGATACTAACCCGGCTGAGGGACACCTTTGATACCCGCACCTCAGCCGAGATCAAGCTTAGATTCTACGGGTGCAAGCAGCGAACACACGAGAGTATAAGGGACTATGCCCTGAACCTACAAGAGGCCCTGAGAGCCATTAAGCAGACCGACCCTGACGGCGTGGGAGACGAGGACAGGCTGTTGACTGAACAATTTATAGAGGGTTTATATTGCAATGCCCACCGAATCCAGTTGCGGGCAATGGCCTTACAGGACCCTCATCTGGGATTTGCACAGTTCAAGGACAGAGCCATCCGGGTGCTCCGAGAACCGGCACCAGGTGGCGTTATGACCGACAGACGCCCCACTACCACTTACCACCAGGAGGCGGCACCCTTGTCGGCAGGGCCTGTGGGAGCTGATGCGCAGGCTTTGAACAATGACCCGGCTCCAGACCTGCACCATCAGGTCCAAGAGCTAGCTAAAAGCGTTGCTGCGCTAACCCGAACTGTGCAGTCTTTACAGGTTTCCACTCCAGGGAAGATCCAGCTGGCATCCGGACCGGAGGACATCCCGTGGCGTCGACCAAGGAGGACCCCACCGGCCAGAGGGAGACCCAGCGACCGATACAACGAGGACGGACGACCCATCTGCCGCCGCTGCAATCAACCCGGACATATGGCAAGGTACTGTCCTTTAAACTGGCACAACCTGGGGTAGAGGGCCAACCCCCAGGAAAAAGATCACCAGGCCCATCGAACTGGCGCGACAAATATGTGGGAGGACGTCCAGTCTTACCCGTGGTACTGGATGGCATTCCTATGAGTGCCCTACTGGACACCGGGTCACAGGTCACCACCATCCCGTACGTGCTCTTCAAGCAGTACTGGAATGACTCGGATATCACCCGCTACCCTGACGACGACTTGAGTATCATCGCCAGCAATGGTCAGCCCGTGCCACAGATTGGATTTAAAGAGGTGACCATTAAAATCGGTAGAGTCGAACTGGCAGCACAGGGACTGATCATTGTAGACATTGACAAACACGAGAGTCACCCAAAGATAACTCTAGGAACTAATGTAATTGAAAATTGTCTTGCAGAGGTGATTTTCCTTTTACAGCAGGTTGCAAAGAACGCCAGCTCCGGCCAGCAGCGAGTGCTCCAGAAAGAGATCCGGGCACTGATGCGACGGCAACAGGTGGAACTCTCCGGCGGTGAGATTGGTAGCGTGAGAATGTGTGACCCTTTCCCTATTGCCATGCCCCCAAAAAGTGAAATGATGATTTGGTGCCGGGCAGCTATTGGTCTGAGAGGTAGAGATTACCAGGCAATGGTAGAACCAGTTTACTCAGACAGTAGGCCCACCATCTTGACAGCACGGGGGGTGGTTAATGTACGCCATGGGAGGGTGCCCGTTCGCATAATCAATATCGGGAAGAGGGAAGTGTACCTGCCCCGGTATGCCACGCTAGCCAAATTATATACCATTAACCAAAATGCTATACAATCTGTGGAACCCTTGCCTCCATCTCACCCGGAGGAAGGTAACGGCTCTAAGAAAACAATGGAGGACTGGTGTCAGCAACTACATTTGGGTACTGACTCCACTCCCTCACACCAGAAACAGGGAGTCTATCGGGTGGTTCAAGAGTACGAGAGAGTGTTTAGTAAACACCCGTTAGACTTCGGGCGAGTCAAGGGGGTAGAACACCACATCCCCACGGGAGACCATCCTCCCATAAAAGAGAGGTATCGACCCGTACCCCCTGCACACTACCAACACGCCAAGGGGATGCTTAGAGACATGAAGGAGGCTGGGGTGATCAGGGATAGCTGTAGCCCCTGGGCAGCTCCACTAGTCTTAGTCAAAAAGAAAGACAACACCATGAGGATGTGTGTAGATTACCGGAAAATCAACCGTATCACACACAAGGATGCGTACCCCTTACCAAGGATAGAGGAGTCTTTGGCTGCTTTAAGATCTGCTAACTTCTTCTCTACCTTGGATCTCACTAGTGGGTACTGGCAGGTTCCTGTAGCAGAGGCGGACCGGGAGAAGACCGCATTCACCACCCCGATGGGACTTAGCGAGTTTACCTGTATGCCGTTCGGACTCTGCAACGCACCAGGAACCTTCCAACGATTAATGGAGTGCTGTCTGGGCCACAGAAACTTCGAGACGGTCCTGTTGTACCTGGACGATGTCATCGTATATTCTAAGACTTATGAGGACCACCTGAAACACCTGGCGGAAGTGTTCGAAACTCTGGCAAGCTACGGCCTAAAGGTGAAACCCTCCAAGTGTCACCTCCTGAAACCAAAGGTGCAGTACCTGGGACACGTGGTGAGCGCTGACGGAGTGGCTCCCGACCCTGATAAGATCACCGCAATTAAGGAATGGCCAAGTCCCTCCAGTGTAAAGGAAGTGCGGCAGTTCCTCGGGTTGGTAGGCTACTACCGCAGGTTCATCCCCGGTTTCACCAAAAAGGCAGCTCCTATGCAGGACCTCCTGATAGGCCAGTCCCGGAAGGCCAAGAACCAGAAGCCGCCCTTCAGATGAGAGAAGTTGGAAGAAGAGTCCTTCCGCCAGCTGAAGATGGCCCTCACGGGGGATGAAATCCTGGCGTACCCGGATTACAGCCAGCCCTTTATCCTCTACACCGACGCAAGTAACATCGGGCTAGGAGCCGTGCTGTCCCAGATCCAGCAGGGGAAAGAGCGAGTAATCGCTTACGCCAGCCGAAAACTGCGACCCACCGAAAGAAACCCTGAGAATTACAGCTCATTTAAGCTAGAGTTCCTGGCAGTGGTGTGGGCAGTCACCGAACGCTTTAAGCACTACCTCGCTTCTTCCCGGTTCGTCGTGTACATGGATAACAACCCGTTGACACACCTGGACACGGCAAGACTCGGTGCCCTAGAGCAGAGATGGATGGCCCGCCTGTCCAACTACGAGTTCACCATCAAATACCGGGCAGGACGCTCCAATACCAACGCGGACGCCCTGTCCAGGATGCCAAACCTACCGGACGTAGGAGAAGATCCAGAGGGACTGGAAGAAGTCGAACTCCCCGCGTTTCACCGTCATGGGACTATCCAGTATTCCCATCGGGTAAGGAGTAAGCAAGGCGCTACGCTTAACCCCTTACCTCACTACAACTGGGCGGAAACGCAAGACAATGACCCTGCCGTCCGGCTGGTGAAGGAGATGCTGACTCTCCCAGAGGCTCGCCTTGACCCAGACGCTCCGGAGGAAGCCAAGCAACTGTGGGCAGAAAAGAGTAGACTGTTCCTTTACAAGGGGAAGTTGTGCCGCAGGATGGTTAACTCCCGGACGCATGAACTAATCTGGCAAGTAGTGGTGCCACGACGAGACGCAGCCATGGTGATGGAGGCATACCACGATGGAGCTGGGCATTTCGGATGGAAGAAGCTGGAGTTCCTGCTGCGCGGGCGGTTCCATTGGGTAGGCATGAGGGGAACCATCGAGAGGTGGTGCAGAGACTGTGGCCCGTGCAACCTGAGGAGGAAGGACCATGCCAGCCAGAAGACTCCCCTGCAGTCCATCATCACCCGGCAGCCGTTGGAACTGGTAGCCTTGGATCATGTAAAACTGACCCCAAGCAGAAGTGGCTACGTCTACGCACTAACCATCGTGGATCACTACTCCCGGTTCTTGGTTGTCGTCCCCGTCAAGGACTTAACAGCTCGAACAGCAGCTAGAGCCTTCCAGCAGCATTTCTGCCGTCCACACGGGTACCCGGACCAAGTGTTGACAGACCAGGGACCTGCCTTTGAAGCGGAGGTCTTCCAAGAATTCTGCACTCTGTATGGCTGCCGGAAGATAAGGACGACACCCTATCATCCGCAAACTAATGGACTTTGTGAGAAAATGAACCAGGTGGTGATAGATCTTCTGTAAACATTGCCCCTGGAAGAACGCAGTCTGTGGCCTGAGAGGCTGCCCGACCTAGTGGACCTATACAACCACATCCCGGTAGGTTCCACCAACTGTACCCCGGCTTACCTGATGAGGGCAAGACCTGGGAAGCTACCTGTTGACCTGGAGATGGGAGTCCTGACACCCGAGGACACTTCACCAGAAGCAGACTGGGACACAGAGAGGCAGCAGCAGTACCGGAAAGTACAGGAGAGCGTGGAGCGAAGTCTCTGTCAAGCTAGGGAAAGACAAAGGAAAACTTACAACCAGTATGCTCCCGCTGTTCCCCTGGTACCCGGAGAGCAGGTCTTGAAGAGGAAAAGGCGGCTCCACAAGTTGGACGACCAGTGGGAGAAGGACCCGTACATCGTACTGCCTCAAGCCACGACAACCCAAAGGTCTGTACCATCAGTAAAGACGGAGGGGAAACCACAACCATTGTATCCCGGGATCACCTGAAGAAGTGTCCCGAACAGCTACGGAACCCTGAAGAGGAACAAGAAGACCCTCGACCCGTAGAGGAAAGGGAAGATATGGTTAGTACTGTGCTCGGAGACTTCCCTCGGTCTTGGACTCAAGTCAATGGCGCAGTTGTGGTACCCGTACTCACCTTCCTCCAACCAGCATCCCAAGCACCTATGGAGCAACAGCTAGAGCTGGAAGAACAGCCGGTCCAGGAGGCAGAAGACCCCACACCAGCAGACCAGGAGTATCAACCCTCTGCTTATAGTGAACCTGCCATGCCTCTAGTGAGCCAAAGGGCCCGTGGACAGCTGCCCAGTTTACCCTTGACAGTTCCTACACCCTGTAGTTCGGGGCTAGACAGTCAGCTCCGTAGGTCCACTAGGGCCACTAGAGGCCAGTTACCCGCACGATGGAGGATTTGAAGTGTATAAGTTGTTTTATTTATGGTTACCTGTTTTTCTTGTTGCTTGTAAATAATTATGTGTTTCTAGTTATTTTTAGGAGTCCTTGGTGGATTTACCTGGAATCCTTGTACAATTAGTTGGAGCGTAACCCAGGATGGACTAAAAGACTGATAAGGACTCGGGGCAGGACAGACCCCTACCTGGTTACGTCTCCCTGTTTTGGTGAAATGGACACCTTTGTTTTCTTCAAAACTGCACCCGGTTGCGGACACGCCGTAACCATCTTTATGTGTTTTTCTTATTGTATTATTATTGTTTATACCTTGTTATGTTTTTTTCTAAAAATATGTTTAGTCCCGGAGTACTAAAGTTCACTAGGGGGGAATGTGACACCCCAGGGGTCTGGTTGCCACAGTGATAGAGATATTACGTCTGAGAGCAGGTGGGAGGTCTCTTGGTCAGGGATCCTATGCATGCCACACCTCCTGCCCAGTCCTGGGAGGGGAAGAACTTCCCCTATATAAACCTAGGGCTGAGGCAGGGTTAGTGAGTAGAGAAGAAGTAGAGACAGAGAAAAGAAGCAAATATAGGAACAGAACATCAGGAGCTCTGTGGGAGCAGTGTTACAAGGAGTCAGGGGCTGGCAGCTGCAGAGCTCGCCCTGACTGAGAAGATTTCTTACCGGACCCGGAGTCCGAGGCTGTGGGGACTAACTCCTACCCAGCAGCAGAATCCGTCAGGCAGGGGATTCCAGGTCCTCTGGCCAAGAAACCCGAAGGCCCCGAGTCACCGGCCATACGGGTGAGCACCACACGGTACACTGAGGGACGTGGGCTACTTATACCCGCCTCTAGCAAGGTAGCCAGAAGAGTACAGTTAGTTTGGGAGGCCTACAACTCCGCCTGGCCAGGGGAGATCCCATCTGCTCAAGGACTGACCAGGCCCCAATCGCTAGCCAGTACTCCGGGAGGGTCTATCTTTGTCACCAGTAAAGACCCTGAACTACACCGTACCGTCTCCGAGTGGTTCCTGCTACCCCCATCATCCACGTCGGCTGCCCTGAGGCCATACCCCTCCCGTTGGGGGTTATACTATCACGCTGCACAATCCTACCACCGGCCTCAGCGGTCTGCCCTGCAGCAGCAGCTCCTTAGCTGTACTCAACGGGTGGCGTAGTCGTCCAACATCTACCGCTGATACATCGCCGCTCAGTTTGACTCCCTGGGCACGGACCGGGTCACCGCCACGAGACTACAACCCTCAACAGATCCGGCTCCGGGTAAGCTCCCGCGTGCGCAACGCAGCGCGACACAGGCCCAGGGGCGCGTCAAAACGATGCCACATATATCAGCCGTATGTAATATGCCTTCCTCACTCAGAGACTCACAAATTCTTCTTATCTGGAGCCTTTTCAGCGAGGAATCAGTGGTTGTCATCTTGGTGCACATTTCACAACACCTTTAGAGTCAAGTTTATAAGAAGCCAATTACCTTCTAAGCTTCGATGAGTGAGCGTGGTGGGTGATACTCGGATATCACTCGAGTATCTGGGTGCTCGGATGGGCTGGGCACTCACCTAGCATCGGGCGGTGCTTGGGTTTAATGCTCTAATCCTCGCCCCGCGTGTTTGGTGCCTGTTACACGGCCTATAAGCGTGCAGGGATTGCCTGTGTGTCACTGTAATGCCGTTGCCATCTCGGTAGTGGCAGTACTATGATTGGCTGGCCACATCTCTTATCAGAGGTTATAAAAGGACAAACGACGCCTGGCTCGTCACACTGGCGCCATTGCACAGCTCAGGGACAGTGGTGAGTGGAGGGAGAGAGTAGTTGTCCAGGCCTGTGTGTGCACAGTGTCATTAATCAGAGTCCTCAGGTGGTGATACTGTTGCTGATGCTGAACCATCATATTAATAGTCCTTCTTAGGGCTAATCCTGTGCTTTGCTGTTTCAATGCGATACATTCTGCATTTAGCCTAGGGACAGCTGCTGGAGCAGGTAGAGCGGCTGAATATGAAGAGAACTGATCCAGCACTTCAGGTAAAGTCAACATGTTATTCCATTAGTATTCCAACAGTAAAAACATACAGTTTTAATTCATAGTTTTGATGCCTTCAGTGTGAATGTACAATTTTCATAGTCATGAAAATACAGAAAAATCTTTAAATGAGAAGGTGTGTCCAAACTTTTGGTGTGTACTGTAGTTCAAAGGAAAATCTACATCATCAAATGGATGAATGTATCATACGAGGAGAAAGTCCCAAGAGAAATATTCAAAGTCCTGGTTGACGCGTTTCAAAGTGATACTTCTTATTCATAACCTAACTGAATACAGCCTTTAGGCAGGGATTAGGGCTTTGCATTCTGTTGCTAAATATATAGCTGTTGCAGGTGACCACATTTTTTTTGGTGAAAAAATTGGCTGTATTGTCATCCACAGAGTTTAACCTGCTTTGTGTGAAATTACAGTGGTTTGAAATTTATAAAAAACACTTGGCCTGCTACAGGTGACTACATTTTTTTGTTCTAAAAATTGACTATTTGTGACGCTGAGTTACTTTTCACGGCTGGCCAAGCCGTGAGACGGGATAGTCAAGGAGTCCGAAGTCAAAGCCAGGAGGGCACATCATAAACAGAGGGAAGAGGCAAAGGCGTAGCCAGGTAACATACCGTACATCAGAATACCAGGAGGAAAGCAGATCAGAGCAGAAGGGGTTAAACAGACGGATGGTTAGAACAAGGTCCAAGGTCAGGCAACAGAAGATCAATAAACATAACTCAAGGCACAGAGAACAAACCACACACACTAGCTGAATGTACCTCTGGCAGAGATCTGGGGGAAACAGCTCAGTTAAGTAGCCTGGCATTCAACTGGAATAATGAACACCTGAAGATAGCCAGTGCTTCCCTGTCTCAGGTTGGACAGCCGAGCTGTCAATCACCACACTGACAGCTATTGCACGCCCCTGTACCAGATTGGATGGTCGAGCTGTCAATCACAGTACTGACAGCTACAGCACTCCCCTGTACAAGATTGGACGGCTGAGCTATCAGTAACTGCATCCCAGACACAGTGAGGGGTGGAACCGTGACACTACTGTCATCCATACAGTTTAATCTGCTTTGTGTGAAATTACGATGGTTTGAAATAAAAAAAAAATGCTTTGCCTGCTACAGGTGACCACATTTTTTTTTTATTACATATTTTTTTACTTTCAATTAATCAAGGGACCTAGGAATTCAAAAATGCGTAAAGCGTGCGGTAAGGGACGGGTAAGTGAAAGTGCTGATGATGGTGCACACAGACGCCATTGAACGTGCTAGAGTGCAAGCAACATGGCCATCCATGACACATAGCTTCCTGCCCCACTTTGCAGGGAGGCATGGGACACCACTTCTGAAGTCACACCAGTGCATACAGGTGGTCGGTTGGATAGCAGATAATGCCTCCAGCATGCTTGGGAGCACCATCCAGTCTTCCACACAATCCAGTCTCACCAGCCAACAGTCTGGATCACTTAATCCTCACCCTGATCCTCCTTATTCCTACAATGTCAAGTCCCAGAAGACCAGTGAGCCCACACTAGGACACTCCGAGGAGCTCTTTACATCATCTTTTTTTGATTGTGGCCTCTCGCCCTGCATGTTCCAAGAGTGACAGGAGGAGATGCTGTTTAGTGATGCGCAAAACTTAGAGCAGCCACGATCACAAGAAGATGACGGTGGGGAACGGCAAATTTTGTCTAAGGATGTAGATGATGATGAGACACAGTTGCCGATAAGTCATGTTGTTGTTAAGTCACCAAGTCAGGAGGACCAGGATGCGGCGGTGGAAGACAAGGTGGTGGGTGACAAAGTGACTGACCCATCCTGGGAAGCTGGCATGCAGAGCAAGGCCAGCAGCGCTGAGGGGCAGGGATCGGCAGCACCGAAACAGGCAGGAAGAGGCAGTGGGGTGACCAGAGGGAGATGGCGGGCAACTGATCCACAGAGCACAGACACTCGTGAATTTCTCAGTCAAAGAGTTAGATGTTAACCAGTCTGGGACTTTTTTAAAGAGAGTTCTGAGGCAAAAATAGTCATTTGGAACCTGTACCATGCCAAGATCAGCAGGGGCCTGACCACTAAGAGCCTAACCACCACCAGAATGATCAGGCACATGTCATCTAAGCACTCTACCGGGTGGGCCGAACACATAGGTCCACAATTGGTGCCAGTGGGTGACACCACTGCCTCTTCCCCTGTGCTAGGTGCTTCCAAATTCCGTGTCCATGACTCTGGCCCAGATGGCTCATGCCCTGCACCTGTCCTTGCACATCTTGAGGCACCATCATCAGGCACTTGTCCAAGCACAGCATTCAGCTGTACCTACCCCAGGCCTTGAAACGAAAAAGAAAGTTCCCGCCTATCCACCCACAAGCCCAAACGCTAATCAGGCACATTTCCAGGCTGCTTGCCATGGAAATGTTGACGTTTATGATTGTTGACACGGAAGATTTCCGCCAACTCATAGCGGTCCCAAGCGACCACTCTTTCTCCCAGAGTGGCGTCCCTGCCTTGTACCAGCATGTGTCCAAAAACATCACCTGTGCCCTTGCCAACGCACTTACTGAGATTGTCTACTTAATGACCGACATGTGAACAAGCGCTTGTGGCCAGAGATGCTACATTTTGCTGACGGCACACTAGGTAAACATTGTGTAGACCGGGGCCGAGACCCACCCTGGCACGGCACATGTGCTACTGTGGTGCCCCTGCGGGTTCAGTCGCCACAGATGTACTGCATCTTACTCAGAGGTGTGGTATCTCACTCTCGGGTAAGAAAGGAGTACTGCCCGGGACCCTAACACCTGTGTTACGCTCGCGCCCGGACTGACTGGCGTGAGCGTGATTAGTGATCCCACTGGACCATGAACCGAGGAGTGCCTGGAGGGGCGTAACTAAGTATCAACCCGGTCCGACCAAGGTCGCACGGCGGCTCAGTCGACTCCGTGAACCAGGGAGGAACCGAGCAGAGGGACCAGGTGCGACTCCAGGTCAGACCCCGGTCACAGTTGTTGACTCACACCGGGGAATGCAGGAACAGGCAGGTTAGCTGGTATGCAGACAGGTGGGTACTGGCAGGTACGGCTGGTATGACGGGAGGTGGGTACTTAGCAGGCACGGCTGGTATGTAGGCAGGTGGTTACTGGCAGGCGCGGCTGGTATGCAGACAGGCGGGTGCTGACAGGCACGGCTGGAATGCAGACAGGCAGATACTGGCAGGTATGAACGCAGGCTGGATAGGGACCAGTACAGACTGGGATACGGGAACAGAGCCGCAGGTGCGGTGGACTAGCAGAGCAAAACCGCAGGAGCGGTGAAGAAGCAGAACGGAGCAAAACCGCAGGTGCGGTGGGCAAGCAGAGCAGAGCACAACCGCAGGTGCGGTGAGCAAGCAGAGCGGAGCAAAACCGCAGGTGCGGTGAACAAGCAGAGCAGGTGCGGTGAACCAGCAGAGCAGAGCAAAACCGCAGGTGCGGTGAACCAGCAGAGCAGAGCAAAACCGCAGGTGCGGTGAACAAGCAGAGCGGAGCACAACCGCAGGTGCGGTAAGCAAGCGGAGCAGAGCAGAACCCCTGGAGCGGTGAACAAGCAGAGCAGAACAGAACCGCAGGTGCGGTAAACAAGCGGAACAGAGCGGAACCGCCGGAGCGGTGGACAAGCATAGCAGAACAGAGCAGAAGGTGAAGGCAGACAGGACAGGGCTCTGTTCACATGGAACAGACTGGAAAATAAAGGAAGATGGTTAAAACACAGGAGGTAGATACGGAGGCAGGGAAAGGGGACAAGCAGAACCAGATACACACAAGGTACTTACAATGAAGTAGTGAGTGGACACAAAACTCACAACCAGGAGTACAGAGACAACGAGTTGGAGTTAGTTGCAGGTTCAGACACTGCAGGAAAAGGGAAGGTACGGACATAGAGAGAAACAAGTAACGGTCGAGGACACTGTTCAGACAGGAACTGAACCGGGAACAAGATACAGGAACGAGCCTGGGAACTCAGCCTCCAGGGTGGCTGAAACAGACTAGAAGTCAGAGATACAGGTAGCGGCCCTGGGTACTCAGCCCCCATGGTGGCGGAAACAGACTAGAAGTCACAGGTACAGGAAAAGGCCCTGGGTACTCAGCCCCCAGGGTGGTGGACAGACTAGAGTCAGGACAGGACCTGGCACCTCAGTTGCAAAAGACAAACTGAGTGAAAGTGTTGCTCAGGCCCCTCCTACTGGGTGTAGGGGGTTTAAGTATCCAGTGACTCACAGCAATAGGCTGGGGATGCATTAGGACTGTGCACAAAGTAGCTATAAGAAACAAGCAGAAAGCCGCGCCGACGCCATAAGCAATCAGACAAGAGACATGGACAGAGCAGGTACTGGAGCAAAGAGTGTAGCATGGACTGACAGGTAAGATTGCGGTCTTGCATGGTGGGAGGTTGTGCACCATGCAAGCACGCCGCCAGGGATGTTACAACCTGCATCCAACACTACGCTACACTACTCCAAACCAGCAGGAGGGGAAAGATGCGTCGCTTCCCTTCTGAGCCCTGTCCCTGGCTGGAGTGGGGGGAACCAAAGTAGGGGGAACCATGTAGTGGGTGTGGGTGGAGGAAGAAGATCAGGGGAGCATTGAAAGAACTGATATAAAATGGGTTGGAACATTCTAGAGAGGGTAGAGCCAGAGAGAGAGTCATAGGAAGAGTTGGGAGCAGGAACTCTGCAGGAGCTATGCTCAGGGAACTGCGGGCCTGAGTGAGGAGGCCCAGGAGAAGGAGAGAAGGAAGGAACGGGAGCAGAGAGAAAGGCTCCAGGAGTAAAGAAGAAAGGATCCCAGGGGTACTGGCTAGTGTTGAGCCACCCCCGTAGTGTTCGGGTTCGGTTCGGTTCGTCGAACACCGGGATGTTCGAGGAACTGTTCGTCAAACTGTTCGTCGAACACCTTAGAACACCGTCGAACACCGTTAAAACCAATGGCAGGCAAACAAAAACACATAGAAACACATAGAAAACACCTGCAAAGGTGTCCAAAAGCTGACAAACTGCTCAGAAGACACTCTCTTTAAAAAAGCCGGCCGGCAAATTCAGCAGCGGCATACACCGGTACCCGACAATTTAGACAAGAAGGAATAGAGCTTCACACATAGATTAGATAGATAGAAACATGTCAGTCACACATATAAGAAGCACAGTGACAGTGTTGGTTACTGCACTTGTCATTTAGTGTAAAGGATTTATTAAAAAAAATATTAGTGTTTTCATGCACCGTCTCTTTAAAAAAGCCGGCCGGCAATTCAGCATCTGTACCCGACAATTTAGAACAGAAAGAATAGAGCTTCACACATAGATTAGATAGATAGAAACATGTCAGTCACATATATATGAAGTACAGTGATAGTGTTGGTTACTGTACTTGTCATTTAGTGTAAAGGATTTATTTAAAAAAATAATAGTGTTTTCATGCACTGTCTCTTTAAAAAAGCTGGCCGGCAATTCAGCAGCGGTACCCGACAATTTAGAACAGAAAGATAGAGCATCACACATAGATTAGATAGATAGAAACATGTCAGTCACATATATATGAAGTACAGTGATAGTGTTGGTTACTGTACTTGTCATTTAGTATTAAAATAAAGGATTTATTATTAAAAAAATTGGCGTGGGGTTCCCCTTAATTTTAGGCTCTAGCGGAGGTTAAGCAGACGGCTGGGGCAGATGTTTGAAGCCTGGGAAGGGGGTAATACCCACGGAGCTTCCCAGGCTACTAATATCAGCCCCCAGCTGAATACATAGCCTTTACTAGCTATTAAAATGGGGGACCCCCCCAAAAAAATGACGTGGGGTCCCCCCTAATTTAATAGCTAGCAAAGGCTAGGCAGACAGCTGGGGGCTGATATTAATAGCCCAGGAAGGGAGCCATGAATATTGGCCCCCTCCCAGGCTAGAAACACCAGCCGTCAGCCGCCCCAGAAATGGCGCATTCATAGGATGCGCCAATTCTGGCACTTAGCCTCGCTCTTCCACGCTGCCCTGGTGCGGTGGCAGGGGGTAATAGGGTTGGGGTTGATGTCAGCTTATAATGCCAGCTGACATCAAGCCCAGGTTAGTAATGGAGAGGCGTCTATAAGACACCCCCATTACTAACCCCATAGTCAAAGTTAAAAAAAACACAAACACCCAGAATAAAGTCCTTTAATTGAAATAAAGACACAATTCTTTATTGTTCTAAATTAAACCATACTTACCATCACGCCCATTCCAGCTGAAGCCAACGATCTCCTGCAATAAAAGAAAAATAATAAAGCAACATCATCCTTACCTTTCCATGGTTCCCACGACAGCTTCAGCTCTGCTACATCGAGATGACAGGCTGGACCGCAGCAGAACGCTGCCATCCAGCCTGTCATCCCACAGACACTGAGAAGCGCAGGCTTGCTTGCGCTGCTCAGCGTCTCTCTGTGACGACATCCAGATGAGCCGAGTTCATGTCCAATGAACTCGGCTCACCTCATGCACGTCACTGACAGCGTGGGAAAATTCTCACGCTGAAGCGCTGATTGCAGGAGAATTTTCCCACGCTGTCAGTGACGTGCAGGAGGTGAGCTGAGTTCATTGGACATGAGCTCACCTCATGCACATCACTGACAGCGTGGGAGAATTCTCCTGCACTCAGCACTTCAGCGTGAGAATTTTCCCACGCTGTCAGTGACGTGCATGAGGTGAGCCGAGTTCATTGGACATGACCTCGGCTCATCTGGATGCCGTCACAGCGAGACAGTGAGGAGCGCAAGCATGCCTGCGCTTCTCAGTGTCTGCGGGATGACAGACTGGATGGCAGCGTTCTGCTGCGGTCCAGCCAGTCATCTCGATGTAGCAGAGCTGAAGCTGTCGTGGGAACCATGGAAAGGTAAGGATGAGGTTGGTTTATTATTTTTCTTTTATTGCAGGAGATCGTTGGCTTCAGCTGGAATGGGCGTGATGGTAAGTATGGTTTAATTTAGAACAATAAAGAATTGTGTCTTTATTTCAATTAAAGGACTTTATTCTGGGTGTTGTGTTTTTTTTAAATACTTTACTAGAAATTCATGGCGGTCATGTCTAATACTGGCGTGACCCCATGAATTTTGGGCTTGGGGCCAGCTGATAATACCAAGCTGGCCCTAACCCCTTTATTACCCAGTGAGCCACCGCACCAGGGCCCTGGATGAGTTGGGTACAGCGCCAGAAGATGGCGCTTCTATGATCGCGCCATTTTCCGGGGTGGCTGCGGACTGCAATTTGTAGCGGGGGTGGGGCCCAGAAAGCTTGGACCTCCCTGCGCTGCAGATTCCAGCCCCCAGCTGCTTAGTTGTACCTGGCTGGACACAAAAACAGGGCGAAGCCCCACGTACTTTTTTTTTAATTATTTCATGAAATTCATGAAATAATTAAGAAAAAAAGGGCTTCCCTATATTGTTGTGTCCGGCCAGGTACAAATAGGCAGCTGGGGGCTGGAATCCGCAGCGCAGGGAGGCCCAAGCTTTCTGGGTCCCCCCCGCTGCAAATTGCAGTCCGCAGCCACCCCGGAAAATGGCGCGTTCATAGAAGCGCCATCTTCTGGCGCTGTACCCAACTCATCCAGGGCCCTGATGCGGTGGCTCACTGGGTAATAAAGGGGTTAGGGCCAGCTTGGCATTATCAGCTGGCCCTAAGCCCGAAATTCATGGGGTCACGCCAATATTAGACATGACCACCATGAATTTCTAGTAAAGTATTTAAAAAAACACAAACACCCAGAAAAAAGTCCTTTAATTGAAATAAACACACAATTCTTTATTATTCTAAATTAAACCATACTTACCATCACGCCCATTCCAGCTGAAGCCAACGATCTCCTGAAATAAAAGAAAAATAATAAAGCAACCTCATCCTTACCTTTCCATGGTTCCCATGACAGCTTCAGCTCTGCTACATCGAGATGACAGGCTGGACCGCAGCAGAACGCTGCCATCCAGCCTGTCATCCCGCAGACACTGAGAAGCGCAGGCTTGCTTGCGCTCCACAGTGTCTCTCTGTGAGGGCATCCAGATGAGCCGAGTTAATGTCCAATGAACTCGGCTCACCTCATGCACGTCACTGACAGCGTGGGAAAATTCTCCTGCACTCAGCGCTTCAGCGTGGGAGAATTCTCACACTGAAGCGCTGAGTGCAGGAGAATTCTCCCACGCTGTCAGTGACGTGCAGGAGGTGAGCTGAGTTCATTGGACATGAGCTCACCTTATGCACGTCACTGACAGCGTGGGAAAATTCTCCTGCACTCACCGCTTCAGCGTGAGAATTTTCCCACGCTGTCAGTGACGTGCATGAGGTGAGCTGAGTTCATTGGACATGAACTCGGCTCATCTGGATGTCGTCACAGAGAGACGCTGAGCAGCGCAAGCATGCCTGCGCTTCTCAGTGTCTGCGGGATGAGAGGCTGGATGGCAGCGTTCTGCTGCGGTCCAGCCTGTCATCTCGATGTAGCAGAGCTGAAGCTGTCGTGGGAACCATGGAAAGGTAAGGATGAGGTTGCTTTATTATTTTTCTTTTATTTCAGGAGATCGTTGGCTTCAGCTGGAATGGGCGTGACGGTAAGTATGGTTTAATTTAGAACAATAAAGGATTGTGTCTTTATTTCAATTAAAGGACTTTATTCTGGGTGTTTGTGTTTTTTTTAACTTTGACTATGGGGTTAGTAATGGGGGTGTCTTATAGACGCCTCTCCATTACTAACCTGGGCTTGATGTCAGCTGGCATTATAAGCTGACATCAACCCCAGCCCTATTACCCCCTGCCACCGCACCAGGGCAGCGTGGAAGAGCGAGGCTAAGTGCCAGTGTTGGCGCATCCTATGGATGTGCCATTTCTGGGGCGGCTGACGGCTGGTGTTTCTAGCCTGGGAGGGGGCCAATATTCATGGCTCCCTTCCTGGGCTATTAATATCAGCCCCCAGCTGTCTGCCTAGCCTTTGCTAGCTATTAAATTAGGGGGGACCCCACGTCATTTTTTTGGGGGGGTCCCCCATTTTAATAGCTAGTAAAGGCTATGTATTCAGCTGGGGGCTGATATTAGTAGACTGGGAAGCTCCGTGGGTATTACCCCCTTCCCAGGCTTCAAACATCTGCCCCAGCCGTCTGCTTAACCTCCGCTAGAGACTAAAATTAAGGGGAACCCCACGCCAATTTTTTTAATAATAAATCCTTTATTTTAATACTAAATGACAAGTACAGTAATCAACACTGTCACTGTACTTCATATATATGTGACTGACATGTTTCTATCTATCTAATCTATGTGTGAAGCTCTATTCTGTCTGTTATAAATTGTTGGGTACAGATGCTGAATTGCCGGCCGGCTTTTTTAAAGAGACGGTGCATGAAAACACTATTATTTTTTTTGATAAATCCTTTACGCTAAATGACAAGTACAGTAAGCAGCACTTTCACTGTACTTCGTATATATGTGGCTGACATGTTTATATCTATCTAATCTATGTGTGAAGCTCTATTCTTTCGGTTCTAAATTGTCGGGTACAGGTGTATGCCGCTGCTGAATTGCCGGCTTTTCATGTTTCACTGTTGGCACTGTTCCCATCGATTTGGGCAATCACTGTAATGCCACAACCACCATGGCTGCGGCATTACAGTGAGTGGCAGACAATCCCTGCATGATTGGTGCTCTAAATAGCGCCAGACATGCAGGACACGCTTTTGGTGCACGAACAGTTATCGAACATAACCTCGAACAGCTGAATTTTTTGCAAATCGTTCGGGTTCGTGGAACAACTCGAACACCGCCCAAAACAGCTCGAATTTGAGATTGGCGAACAGTTCTAGTCGAACACCACTCATCTCTAGTATCGAGTCGCAGAGGGGACCGGCCCCTAACTAGTGAGAATTACAAATATTCAGCTAGGAAACCGGAGGCTGCAGTATTTCAGGTACTGCAGCCACAAGCCACATCTGTCTCACCAAGAAGGTAGCCATAGAGGACCCAGGGGACAGAGAAGACGTCGCCCGACAAGGTCCGCGGTCACTGGATTGGGACACTAGGTGTGAGGTGCAGGGAGACGGCCAGAAGGAACACACAGAAGGGGGCCCCATTACGTACTCTGGAGGTACCTGAGGGTTGGCTGAGCTCCTGCCCGGTGAACGCAGCACGACATGGGGAGTTATGATCTGCAGTTGTATCCAGGAGCAAAGTAAGAACTGTGAGTAAATTCAGAAGACTGCACCCCACTGTCTCTGTCAATTATTACTGCTGCGCCATCACCCCCTGCACTACACTGCACCACGAGTGCTACTTCCATAACAGCCACATCTACACTGCCCTGGAGCTAAGCTCTGCCTGTGGAGAGCTAAACCAACTCTGCTGCATTAACAACAGCTCCAGAAGTCCTGCTCCGCAGCGTCGGCTCCATATAGCCACATACCACAGGTGGTGTCACGAACTGTATATGTTAGAACTCTCCTGTTAGGTTTTTTCTAGTTTGCTGGTCACATGACCATTTTTGCCTATTTATTCCGGCTCCGCCCTCCTGGCCTTGCTGGACTTCATTATAATTTCTACTCTTGAGCTAGCTTGGTACTCTGTTACCTTTCTCTGTCAGTTTTGCTAGGTCTTCGGACCTCTATGTTCTATTTTGTTTGTTTGTCCTATTTCTGCTACAATTTCTGCTAGGAGGTGTCCATCTTTCTCCCAGTCCCTAGTTCTTGTAGGGATCCCTTCCCTCACATCTATAGGTCTTTGTTCAGACTAGCCGAGGACTTTAGCGGGTCTGATCGCAGGATCAGGTTCCCCGTTACATCGTAGGGATCCAGCTTAGTTCTATTGTAGGGACAGATCTCCTGTCTTTCCTTAGTGCTTGTAGCAGATCATAACAGTAAGTCCAGCCCAAAAAATTTCTCTAAGGAAAGACCCCCAGTTCCATCATGGTCTCGGTTCAGGATTTGGCTCAACGCTTGCAGGGACTCTCTCTGGAGGTGGTCAAGCTCCAACAACACGTGAGTAGCTGCCCTGGAGCACATTTTGTAGAGCCAAAGGTACGTCTGCCTGATCTATTTTTTGGTGAACAACAAGATTTTTTTTCTTTTAAAAATGCTTGTTTATTGTATTTTCGTTTGAGACCCAGATCCTCTGGTGATGAATCACAGCGCATAGGGTTCATAATGTCACTTTTGCGCAAAGAACCTCAGGGATGGGCCTTTTCTCTCCAACTTAGTGATCCGTGCTTTAGATCAGTGGATAGTTTTTTTCTGCTTTGGGGTTGTTGTATGATGATCCTGATCGTGTCTCATCTGCTGAGTCTGAATTAAGACGTTTGAGGCAGGGATCAGGTAATGTGGAAAATTATTGTACTCACTTCCATCGGTGGTCTGCTCAGGTGGAGTGGAACGATTCAGCTTTGAAAAGTTCATTTCTTGCGGGGCTAGGTGAAAGGGTTAAAGATCTGCTGATTGCTTATCCTTCACCTGGAAACTTGCAGGAGGCAATGCAATTAGCTATACGGGTGGACAGGAGACTGCGTGCAAGGGTTAATGAGAGTAAATCCTCTGCCATGTCAGCTCCGAGTCTTGAGAGGGTCTGTACTGACATTGGTGAGCCGATGGAGATTGGGGCGATGGCACCCCGCTCTCAGGAAAAAGACCGCAGATTTTCTGAAGGTTTGTGCTTTTATTGCGGAAAATCTGATCATTTCATTAAGAACTGTGTGCTTCGTATGAAGAAAGAAAAAAAAAAGGTCAGTTACACTCGTATAGCCTGTTTAAATACTAAGGGTGTACTTCTTTCTGCTACTACCACTGCTCAGGAAGAATTAATTGAATTTCGGGTATTTGTGGATTGTGGTTCTACTCTGAATGTGATTGATGGGGGATTCCTGGAAAAACTTAAGTTAAAACCCAAACCTTTGTCATCCCCTATTTCTGTGGTTTCAGTCGATGGCTCTCCCTTAAAGAGTGTTACTCACAAGGTCTGTGAATTTCCCCTCACTATTAATGGTATTCACCAAGAGAATTTGGATTTGGTGGTATTGGATAATTTGCCTTCTCCAGTAATATTGGGGTTACCCTGGTTAAAATTGCACAATCCTGTACTGGATTGGTCTACCAATGAAATTAAGTCCTGGAGCCCTAAGTGTTATGACAAGTGTTGTAACGGGCGCATTGCTGCTGTGGATAAAGGGGAATTGCCTGTTCCTATTCAGGATTTTTGGAAAGTTTTTTCTGAGAAGAAATCGCAAATTTTGCCTCCCCATAGAGACTATGATTGTACCATTGAATTTGTCCCTGGAGCGACTCTTCCTAAAAGTCGTTTATTTAATCTGTCTATTCCTGAGAGAAAGGCTTTGGAGGAATACATACAGACAAGCTTGGCCGCCGGTCACATTAGGCCCTCTAAGTCTCCTGTGGCTGTTGGATTTTTTTTTGTTAAAAAAAAGGACGGCGGTTTACGTCCTTGTCTGGACTTTCGCGAGATTAATAAAATTACTGTACGCGATCCTTACCCACTGCCATTGATTCCTGATTTATTTAACCAGTTAGTGGGGGCCAAGTGGTTCTCTAAAATTGATCTCCGGGGGGCATACAATCTGTTGCGCATGAAGGAGGGTGATGAATGGAAGACTGCTTTTAACACTCCTGTGGGTCATTTTGAGAATCTGGTGATGCCTTTTGGTCTTACCAATGCTCCAGCATTTTTTCAGAATCTTATTAATGACATCCTTAGACCTTTGATTGGCAAAAATGTGGTTGTGTATTTGGATGACATTTTGATTTATTCGCCTGATCTGGAGTCTCATTGGCGGAGCGTACGTGAGGTATTACAGTTATTAATGGACAATTCGCTTTTTGCTAAGCTGGAGAAATGTGAGTTCGCTGTACAGAGAATTAGTTTTTTGGGTTACATTATCTCCAGTGAGGGTTTTGAGATGGACCCTGTGAAGGTTCAGGCGGTTCAGGAATGGCCTAGGCCTACTGGTTTGAAATCGATACAGAGGTTTTTGGGTTTCGCCAATTATTACAGAAAATTCATAAAAAATGTTTCTATTATTGTCAAACCTCTGACCGATCTCACCAGGAAAGGTGCTGATGCGGTTCAGTGGTCCTCTGAGGCCATTGAAGCTTTTGTGTTTCTAAAGGAGAGGTTCACCTCTGCACCCATCCTTATGCAGCCTGATGTGACTAAGCCGTTTTTGGTTGAGGTTGATGCTTCTTCGGTGGGGGTCGGTGCGGTGTTGTCTCAGGAAAACAAGGATGGATTACATCCCTGTGCCTTTTTTTCAAAATTTTTTCTGAGACTGAACTTAATTACAATATTGGTAATCGGGAATTGCTGGCGATTAAACTCGCATTTGAACACTGGCGTCATCTCTTGGAAGGTGCTGAATTTCCCATTCAGGTTTTTACTGATCATAAAAATCTGATCTATCTTGATGCTGCCAAGCGCCTGAATGCCCGTCAGGCTAGGTGGGCACTTTTTTTCTCGCGGTTTAATTTTTCCGTTACTTACATCCCGGGTACCAAGAATGTTAAAGCGGATGCTTTGTCTCGCAGCTTTTCTCCCATGGTCGGTGTTGAGGAGGAAGAGGAGAGCATTTTACAAGAAGGTGTTGTGATTGCTGCTTTGGACTCCGTTTTGGAGGATGAGATTCTTAAAGCTCAGGAGAATGCCCCATCTAACACTCCTCATGGGAGGTTGTTTGTGCCTAGGACCTTTAGGAGAGATTTGTTTGTTGAGTGTCATGAGTCTCGGTTGGCAGGTCATCCAGGAATTTCTGAGACCAAGAGACTTGTGGGTCGCAGTTTTTGGTGGCCTGGATGGCAGAAGGAAGTTATTAAGTGGGTGGGTCAATGTACTATATGTGCTAGATCTAAGTCCTCACATACTCCTGCTGCGGGGTTACTTTGTCCTTTGGAGGTCCCCAGTGCTCCTTGGACACCTCTGGCTATGGACTTTATTACTGACCTTCCCCCCTCTGAGGGTTTTACTGTCATCTGGGTGGTCGTGGACCGTTTTAGCAAGATGTGTCACTTGGTTCCCTTCATCAAACTGCCCTGCGCTAAGACACTCGCTAAGGCCTTTGTCAAGGAAATTGTCAAACTACATGGCGTTTCTACTGACATTGTTTCTGATAGGGGACCTCAGTTCATGGCTCATTTTTGACGTGCCTTTTGTGACAGGTTGGGAGTTCATTTGTCGTTTTCATCCGGATATCATCCTGAGCCTAATGGCCAGACAGAAAGGAAGAACCAGGATGTTGAGCAGTTCTTGCGTTGTTTTGTGGCAGACAATCAAGAGGGGTGGTCTGAGTTTCTGCCAATTGCTGAATTTGCTCTTAACAACCATACATCCTCTTCTGCTGGGTGTTCGCCTTTTTTTTTGTTGTTCTGGGAGACATCCGTCTTTTGGGTCATTCTCCAAATTGGTATCGGCTGTGCCTGAGGAGGAGAGTTTTTCCGGTGATTTGGAGAGAGTTTGGACGGATGTGCGTGGTAATCTTCAGGAGGCTAACAAAAAATCTAAGAGGTACTTTGATAGGAAATGACAAGAGGTTTCGTTTGCTGTTGGTGACATGGTTTGGTTGTCCTCTAAGAATCTGCGATTGAGGATTCCTTCTAAAAAATTGGGTCCCAAGTTTGTAGGGCCCTTTAAGGTGCTTCAGATAGTTAACCAATCTGCTGTTAGGTTGGAGGTTCCTACCTCCTGGAAGATTAATCCGGTGTTTCATGTTTCTCTGTTGAAAAGAGCTGATGTGTCGGATGGTGACGCCTCTGCCACTGTTCCTCCGGTGGTGGAGGACGGGGAATATGAAATTTCCCGCATCCTAAATTCTAGACGGTATAGAGGGAGTTTGCAGTATCTCGTCGCTTGGAAGGGTTTCGGACCCGAGGATAACTCATGGGTGAGGGCGGATGATGTTTCTGCTTCCAGACTTGTCAGAGCGTTTCACAGGAGGTTTCCTGATAAGCCCGGGCCTAGGGGATCCGGAGGATCCTCTTAGAAGAGGGGGTACTGTTAGAACTCTCCTGTTAGGTTTTTTCTAGTTTTCTGGTCACATGACCATTTTTGCCTATTTATTCCGGCTCCGCCTTCCTGGCCTTGCTGGATTTCATTGTAATTTCTACTCTTGAGCTAGCTTGGTACTCTGTTACCTTTCTCTGTCAGTTTTGCTAGGTCTTCGGACCTCTATGTTCTATTTTGTTTGTTTGTCCTATTTCTGCTACAATTTCTGCTAGGAGGTGTCCATCTTTCTCCCAGTCCCTAGTTCTTGTAGGGATCCCTTCCCTCACATCTATAGGTCTTCGTTCAGACTAGCCGAGGACTTTAACGGGTCTGATCGCAGGATCAGGTTCCCCGTTACATCGTAGGGATCCAGCTTAGTTCTATTGTAGGGACAGATCTCCTGTCTTTCCTTAGTGCTTGTAGCAGATCATAACAGTATATAAGAACTATAAATCCCCTGTAAATATCTTCTTTTATTGACCGCCCTGGGTCATGGACCGGGTCACCGCCACTGTGACATCTCCCCTAGCAATGACCGGCCCGGAACCGAGTACCCCACGGCCCAGGGGGCGCGTCACTACCGACACAGAGGATTGCTGGCCCTAATTCTATCAGGGTTTTCTCCACCTCCTACACTAGTTCTTGCACCCCCTACTGCTCCTCCTCCTCATCTATCTCAGATATGTTATCTCAGAGCACGTCGTCCACATCAGCCGGAAGCTCTGCAGCACTGCCTCAATGAAGCGGCAACAGGCTATGCTGAAGGTAGACAAACCGCACACCGAGGCAGAGTTATTGAAAGGAATAACAGACCAGACATGGTCGCGTGTGATAATGGCCGTAACCTAGTGGTGGCTCTGAAGCTTGGTAAGCTCACATGTACTATGCTTGGCCCATGTGCTCAACTTGGTGGTTCAGCGGTTTCTGAACACATACCCTGATTTTCCTGAGTTTCTGGTCACGGTGTGCCGCATCAGCGCCCATTTCCGCAAGTCAGCTACAGCTACCCCCGCTCTGGCAGTTCTACAGTAGCGCATGCAAGTGCCAGCTCACTGACTGGTGTGCGATGTCACCACTCGCTATTGATGAGTGAGTATGTTTTGTTAACCCTTTCGCCAAGTATGTATGTATGTGAGGAATGTGTAAGAAATAGACATTCCTCACATGTGTTAAAGCTGTCAAACCGTCACAAATCATGCACACGGGAGCGATTCAAACATATCACCGAGCAGCTGTAACTACTCGGAGCTCGGCCCGAGCGTACTCGGCGAAAGGGTTAATAGAACATACTCGCTCATCACTCCACACTGCACATGTTGGCAAGACTTTGTGAGCAGCAGAGGGCAGTTGTGGAATACCAGCTCCAACACGCCCGTTGGTATTCAGGTCAGCCTCCGCACATATCAACTGAAGAGGGGGCATGGATGTCTGACAATTGTGCGGTTCTCCAAGACTTTGAAGACTCCATAAAGATGGTGAGCGGCGATGATGCCGCAACGATCCCACTTCTGTGCCTACTTAAACAGTCATTGCTCACAATTAAACATGAAGCTTTGCATGTGAAGCAGGAGGAGATGGAGAAAGATATGAGTCAGGGAGATACTATCCTGCCCAGCCCTATTTCATCTGCTCAGCGCGGATTGGATAACAATGAAGAGGAGGAGGCTGAGGAGGAGGAGGAACAGAAGCTGGTTGCTAGTGCAACAGAAGCTAGTACCCACAGAAGCTTCATCCCGTCTCTCCTACGTGGATGGGCTGAAAACGAAAATGAGGAGGAAGAGAAGGAGGAGAAGAAAATTGAGAGTCGTCATCATGGTGGAGACAGGGAAGTGTTGGCTGTAGGGAACTTGGCATGTATGGCCGACTTTATGTACTACTCCGCTGCCTTTCCAGTGACCCTCGTGGTATCTTCATCTTGGTCAAAAAAGAGTTCTATTTGTTCACCCTGCTAGACCCATGCTACAAGGAGAACTTTGCATCTCTCCTTCCTGAGGTGGAGAGGCCATTTTGGAAAATGTCGAAAAAATTCCCATAAGACAACACTAGTGGCAGGGGGTAAACTAAACTTCCTTGCCCAACCAACGAGAAGAGGACAGGGAGACACACCAGGTACAGCAGAGGCAGGGATACACTGTCAAAGGCCTGGGACAATTTCATGACATCCTCCCAGCATCAATGCCCTGATGACTGGTTATTTTTGACAAGGAGGAAAAAGTTTTTAAAGATGGTCAAAGAATACCTGGCCGATAAAACCAGTGTACTGCCTAATTCCTCTGCGACCTTCAGCTATTGGGTCTCAAAGCTGGACACCTGGCATGAGCTGTCCCTCTATGCCTTGGAGGTGTTGTGCTGCATCTTGTCTGAGAAGGTTTTAGTGCCGTCGGGGGAAGGGGGGGGTCATAACAGACAGGCACTTTCGCCTCTCAACAGAAAGTGCTGACAGGCTCACTATGATAACAATGAGCAAAACCTGGTTAGCCCCGACTTTTCCACACCACATAAAATATTTTTATTCTTCAATATTTGAATGAGGCCCGCCAGTTGTTGCCTTCTAGGGTGTATGGATGACTGGATGTTATAATATCTTTCTGGCTTTGCACTTTGTGCAGAGCCTTTATGAGTGTAGAAGTACCACAACTACACTTTCTTAATATTTGAATGAGGCACTACAGTTGGTGCCTTCAAGGGTGTATGGATGACCCTGCTTGTAATTTTTGGCAGGCTTTGCACTTAGATCATAGCCTGTATGAGTCTAGGAGTACAGGCATCCTTCCCCGTGTAGGGTCTGCCAGAAAAATGCTCGGATTTCCCAATGACAACCATTAACTCGTTACTTGAAAGGAGCATCCAAGCATTTTAGCGCTCGCTCATCACTATTTCGAAGCATATTTCTTTTCAAGTGTTTGATAAAACCACAGTATTCTGGTGAAGTCCATGGAAATGCATGAAGAATAGAAAGACTCTATGGAAATTGAAATATTGGAGCTGGACCCTGCAAGGCAGAAGAGGTAACCAGTGGGCCACCATGAGTTCAGAAGACATGGACTAGGACAGGAGATGTAACTATAAGAGCAGGTGCTGAGCAGTCACGATCTGAGGAGCATACCTGGAAGGGAAGGCGGCAGAGACAGCAACACCTGCAGACGGCCATCCAGCAGGTAACAGCGGCCATTCACAAACATATTCTTTCCACAGGTTCTCCGCAGAGTTGGTCCACAAGCCTCATAGAAAATAACAGAAGAGTTATATTGTAGAAATGACATAGGATGTAGACGAAGAGAATAAAGAAGAAGAATCCTACAACATGACACATAAAACATAGGACGAAGAATAAAGAAGAAGAATCCTACAACATGACACATAAAACAAAGGACGGAGAATAAAGAAGAAGAATCCTACAACATGTCACATAAAACAAAGGACGGAGAATAAAGAAGAAGAATCCTACAACATGACACATAAAACATAGGACGGAGAATAAAGAAGAAGAATCCTACAACATGACACATAAAACATAGGACGAAGAATAAAGAAGAAGAATCCTACAACATGTCACATAAAACAAAGGACGGAGAATAAAGAAGAAGAATCCTACAACATGACACATAAAACATAGGACGGAGAATAAAGAAGAAGAATCCTACAACATGTCACATAAAACATAGGACAGAGAATAAAGAAGAAGAATCCTACAACATGTCACAAAAAACATAGGACGGAGAATAAAGAAGAAGAATCCTACAACATGTCACATAAAACATAGGACATAGAATAAAGAGGAAGAATCCTACAACATGTCACATAAAACATAGGACAGAGAATAAAGAAGAAGAATCCTACAACATGACACATAAAACATAGGACGGAGAATAAAGAAGAAGAATCCTACAACATGACACATAAAACATAGGACGGAGAATAAAGAAGAAGAATCCTACAACATGTCACATAAAACATAGGACAGAGAATAAAGAAGAAGAATCCTACAACATGTCACATAAAACATAGGACGAAGAATAAAGAAGAAGAATCCTACAACATGACACATAAAACATAGGACGGAGAATAAAGAAGAAGAATCCTACAACATGACACATAAAACATAGGACGGAGAATAAAGAAGAAGAATCCTACAACATGACACATAAAACATAGGACGGAGAATAAAGAAGAAGAATCCTACAACATGTCACATAAAACATAGGACGGAGAATAAAGAAGAAGAATCCTACAACATGTCACATAAAACATAGGACGGAGAATAAAGAAGAAGAATCCTACAACATGACACATAAAACATAGGACGGAGAATAAAGAAGAAGAATCCTACAACATGTCACATAAAACATAGGACGGAGAATAAAGAAGAAGAATCCTACAACATGACACATAAAACATAGGACAGAGAATAAAGAAGAAGAATCCTACAACATGTCACATAAAACATAGAACGGAGAATAAAGAAGAAGAATCCTACAACATGACACATAAAACATAGGACGGAGAATAAAGAAGAAGAATCCTACAACATGACACATAAAACATAGGACGGAGAATAAAGAAGAACAATCCTACAACATGACACATAAAACATAGGACGGAGAATAAAGAAGAAGAATCCTACAACATGACACATAAAACATAGGACGGAGAATAAAGAAGAAGAATCCTACAACATGACACATAAAACATAGGACGGAGAATAAAGAAGAACAATCCTACAACATGACACATAAAACATAGGACAGAGAATAAAGAAGAAGAATCCTACAACATGTCACATAAAACAAAGGACGGAGAATAAAGAAGAAGAATCCTACAACATGACACATAAAACATAGGACAGAGAATAAAGAAGAAGAATCCTACAACATGACACATAAAACATAGGACGGAGAATAAAGAAGAAGAATCCTACAACATGACACATAAAACATAGGACGAAGAATAAAGAAGAAGGATCCTACAACATGTCACATAAAACATAGGACGGAGAATAAAGAAGAAGAATCCTACAACATGACACATAAAACATAGGACGGAGAATAAAGAAGAAGAATCCTACAACATGTCACATAAAACATAGGACGGAGAATAAAGAAGAAGAATCCTACAACATGTCACATAAAACATAGGACGGAGAATAAAGAAGAAGAATCCTACAACATGTCACATAAAACATAGGACGGAGAATAAAGAAGAAGAATCCTACAACATGACACATAAAACATAGGACAGAGAATAAAGAAGAAGAATCCTACAACATGTCACATAAAACATAGGACAGAGAATAAAGAAGAAGAATCCTACAACATGTCACATAAAACATAGGACGGAGAATAAAGAAGAAGAATCCTACAACATGTCACATAAAACATAGGACGGAGAATAAAGAAGAAGAATCCTACAACATGACACATAAAACATAGGACGGAGAATAAAGAAGAAGAATCCTACAACATGACACATAAAACATAGGACGAAGAATAAAGAAGAAGAATCCTACAACATGTCACATAAAACATAGGACATAGAATAAAGAAGAAGAATCCTACAACATGACACATAAAACATAGGACGGAGAATAAAGAAGAAGAATCCTACAACATGGCACATAAAACATAGGACGGAGAATAAAGAAGAAGAATCCTACAACATGACACATAAAACATAGGACGAAGAATAAAGAAGAAGAATCCTACAACATAACACATAAAACATAGGACGGAGAATAAAGAGGAAGAATCCTACAACATGACACATAAAACATAGGACGGAGAATAAAGAAGAAGAATCCTACAACATGACACATAAAACATAGGACGAAGAATAAAGAAGAAGAATCCTACAACATGTCACATAAAACATAGGACATAGAATAAAGAAGAAGAATCCTACAACATGACACATAAAACATAGGACGGAGAATAAAGAAGAAGAATCCTACAACATGACACATAAAACATAGGACGGAGAATAAAGAAGAAGAATCCTACAACATGACACATAAAACATAGGACGAAGAATAAAGAAGAAGAATCCTACAACATGACACATAAAACATAGGACGGAGAATAAAGAAGAAGAATCCTACAACATGACACATAAAACATAGGACGGAGAATAAAGAAGAAGAATCCTACAACATGACACATAAAACATAGGACGGAGAATAAAGAAGAAGAATCCTACAACATGACACATAAAACATAGGACGGAGAATAAAGAAGAAGAATCCTACAACATGACACATAAAACATAGGACAGAGAATAAAGAAGAAGAATCCTACAACATGACACATAGGACAGAGAATAAAGAAAAAGAATCCTACAACATGTCACATAGGACAGAGAATAAAGAAGAAGAATCCTACAACATGTCACATAAAACATAGGACGGAGAATAAAGAAGAAGAATCCTACAACATGTCACATA
This sequence comes from Phyllobates terribilis, assembly GCF_046119375.1. Lineage (NCBI taxonomy): Eukaryota > Metazoa > Chordata > Amphibia > Anura > Dendrobatidae > Phyllobates > Phyllobates terribilis. Next base: position 412,057,565 of record NW_027362769.1, on the reverse strand, counting down.
AAACATAGGACAGAGAATAAAGAAGAAGAATCCTACAACATGACACATAAAACATAGGACGGAGAATAAAGAGGAAGAATCCTACAACATGACACATAAAACATAGGACGGAGAATAAAGAAGAAGAATCCTACAACATGTCACATAAAACATAGGACATAGAATAAAGAAGAAGAATCCTACAACATGACACATAAAACATAGGACGGAGAATAAAGAAGAAGAATACTACAACATGACACATAAAACATAGGACGGAGAATAATGAAGAAGAATCCTACAACATGACACATAAAACATAGGACGGAGAATAAAGAAGAAGAATACTACAACATGACACATAAAACATAGGACGGAGAATAATGAAGAAGAATCCTACAACATGACACATAAAACATAGGACATAGAATAAAGAAGAAGAATCCTACAACATGACACATAAAACATAGGACGGAGAATAAAGAAGAAGAATCCTACAACATGTCACATAAAACATAGGACGGAGAATAAAGAGGAAGAATCCTACAACATGACACATAAAACATAGGACGGAGAATAAAGAAGAAGAATCCTACAACATGTCACATAAAACATAGGACATAGAATAAAGAAGAAGAATCCTACAACATGACACATAAAACATAGGACAGAGAATAAAGAGGAAGAATCCTACAACATGACACATAAAACATAGGACGGAGAATAAAGAAGAAGAATACTACAACATGACACATAAAACATAGGACAGAGAATAAAGAAGAACAATCCTACAACATGACACATAAAACATAGGACGGAGAATAAAGAAGAAGAATCCTACAACATGACACATAAAACATAGGACAGAGAATAAAGAAGAAGAATCCTACAACATGTCACATAAAACATAGGACAGAGAATAAAGAAGAAGAATCCTACAACATGACACATAAAACATAGGACAGAGAATAAAGAAGAAGAATCCTACAACATGACACATAAAACATAGGACGAAGAATAAAGAAGGAGAATCCTACAACATGACACATAAAACATAGGACAGAGAATAAAGAAGAAGAATCCTACAACATGACACATAAAACATAGGACGAAGAATAAAGAAGGAGAATCCTACAACATGACACATAAAACATAGGACAGAGAATAAAGAAGAAGAGTCCTACAACATGACACATAAAACATAGGACAGAGAATAAAGAAGAAGAATCCTACAACATGACACATAAAACATAGGACAGAGAATAAAGAAGAAGAATCCTACAACATGTCACATAAAACATAGGACAGAGAATAAAGAAGAAGAATCCTACAACATGACACATAAAACATAGGACAGAGAATAAAGAAGAAGAATCCTACAACAGGTCACATAAAACATAGGACAGAGAATAAAGAAGAAGAATCCTACAACATGACACATAAAACAGGACAGAGAATAAAGAGGAAGAATCCTACAACATGACACATAAAACATAGGACGGAGAATAATGAAGAAGAATCCTACAACATGACACATAAAACATATGACATAGAATAAAGAAGAAGAATCCTACAACATGACACATAAAACATAGGACAGAGAATAAAGAGGAAGAATCCTACAACATGACACATAAAACATAGGACGGAGAATAAAGAGGAAGAATCCTACAACATGACACATAAAACATAGGACGGAGAATAAAGAAGAAGAATCCTACAACATGTCACATAAAACATAGGACGAAGAATAAAGAAGAAGAATCCTACAACATGTCACATAAAACATAGGACGAAGAATAAAGAAGAAGAATCCTACAAAATGACACATAAAACATAGGACGGAGAATAAAGAAGAAGAATCCTACAACATGACACATAAAACAAAGGACAGAGAATAAAGAAGAAGAATCCTACAACATGTCACATAAAACATAGGACAGAGAATAAAGAAGAAGAATCCTACAACATGACACATAAAACATAGGACGGAGAATAAAGAAGAAGAATCCTACAACATGACACATAAAACATAGGACAGAGAATAAAGAAGAAGAATCCTACAACATGTCACATAAAACATAGGACAGAGAATAAAGAAGAAGAATCCTACAACATGTCACATAAAACATAGGACAGAGAATAAAGAAGAAGAATCCTACAACATGTCACATAAAACATAGGACAGAGAATAAAGAAGAAGAATCCTACAACATGTCACATAAAACATAGGACAGAGAATAAAGAGGAAGAATCCTACAACATGACACATAAAACATATGACGGAGAATAAAGAAGAAGAAACCTACAACATGTCACATAAAACATAGGACGGAGAATAAAGAAGAAGAATCCTACAACATGACACATAAAACATAGGACTGAGAATAAAGAAGAAGAATCCTACAACATGACACATTAAACATAGGACGGAGAATAAAGAAGAAGAATCCTACAACATGACACATAAAACATAGGACGGAGAATAAAGAAGAAGAATCCTACAACATGACACATAAAACATAGGACGGAGAATAAAGAAGAAGAATCCTACAACATGACACATAAAACATAGGACAGAGAATAAAGAAGAAGAATCCTACAACATGTCACATAAAACATAGGACGGAGAATAAAGAAGAAGAATCCTACAACATGACACATAAAACATAGGACAGAGAATAAAGAAGAAGAATCCTACAACATGGCACATAAAACATAGGACAGAGAATAAAGAAGAAGAATCCTACAACATGTCACATAAAACATAGGACAGAGAATAAAGAAGAAGAATCCTACAACATGTCACATAAAACATAGGACAGAGAATAAAGAAGAAGAATCCTACAACATGTCACATAAAACATAGGACAGAGAATAAAGAGGAAGAATCCTACAACATGACACATAAAACATATGACGGAGAATAAAGAAGAAGAAACCTACAACATGTCACATAAAACATAGGACGGAGAATAAAGAAGAAGAATCCTACAACATGACACATAAAACATAGGACTGAGAATAAAGAAGAAGAATCCTACAACATGACACATTAAACATAGGACGGAGAATAAAGAAGAAGAATCCTACAACATGACACATAAAACATAGGACGGAGAATAAAGAAGAAGAATCCTACAACATGACACATAAAACATAGGACGGAGAATAAAGAAGAAGAATCCTACAACATGACACATAAAACATAGGACAGAGAATAAAGAAGAAGAATCCTACAACATGTCACATAAAACATAGGACGGAGAATAAAGAAGAAGAATCCTACAACATGACACATAAAACATAGGACAGAGAATAAAGAAGAAGAATCCTACAACATGGCACATAAAACATAGGACAGAGAATAAAGAAGAAGAATCCTACAACATGACACATAAAACATAGGACGGAGAATAAAGAAGAAGAATCCTACAACATGACACATAAAACATAGGACAGAGAATAAAGAAGAAGAATCCTACAACATGGCACATAAAACATAGGACAGAGAATAAAGAAGAAGAATCCTACAACATGACACATAAAACATAGGACGGAGAATAAAGAAGAAGAATCCTACAACATGACACATAAAACATAGGACAGAGAATAAAGAAGAAGAATCCTACAACATGACACATAAAACATAGGACGGAGAATAAAGAAGAAGAATACTACAACATGACACATAAAACATAGGACGGAGAATAAAGAAGAAGAATCCTACAACATGACACATAAAACATAGGACGGAGAATAAAGAAGAAGAATCCTTCAACATGACACATAAAACATAGGACAGAGAATAAAGAAGAAGAATCCTACAACATGACACATAAAACATAGGACGGAGAATAAAGAAGAAGAATCCTACAACATGGCACATAAAACATAGGACAGAGAATAAAGAAGAAGAATCCTTCAACATGTCACATAAAACATAGGACAGAGAATAAAGAAGAAGAATCCTACAACATGACACATAAAACATAGGACAGAGAATAAAGAAGAAGAATCCTACAACATGACACATAAAACATAGGACGGAGAATAAAGAAGAAGAAACCTACAACATGTCACATAAAACATAGGACGGAGAATAAAGAAGAAGAAACCTACAACATGACACATAAAACATAGGACAGAGAAAAAAGAAGAAGAATCCTACAACATGACACATAAAACATAGGACGAAGAATAAAGAAGGAGAATCTTACAACATGACACATAAAACATAGGACGGAGAATAAAGAAGAAGAATCCTACAACATGACACATAAAACATAGGACGGAGAAAAAAGAAGAAGAATCCTACAACATGACACATAAAACATAGGACGAAGAATAAAGAAGGAGAATCTTACAACATGACACATAAAACATAGGACGGAGAATAAAGAAGAAGAATCCTACAACATGTCACATAAAACATAGGACAGAGAATAAAGAGGAAGAATCCTACAACATGACACATAAAACATAGGACGGAGAATAAAGAGGAAGAATCCTACAACATGACACATAAAACATAGGACGGAGAATAAAGAAGAAGAATCCTACAACATGACACATAAAACATAGGACGAAGAATAAAGAAGAAGAATCCTACAACATAACACATAAAACATAGGACGGAGAATAAAGAAGAAGAATCCTACAACATAACACATAAAACATAGGACAGAGAATAAGGAAGAAGAATCCTACAACATTTCACATAAAACATAGGACGGAGAATAAAGAGGAAGAATCCTACAACATGACACATAAAACATAGGACGGAGAATAAAGAAGAAGAATCCTACAACATGACACATAAAACATAGGACGGAGAATAAGGAAGAAGAATCCTACAACATTTCACATAAAACATAGGACGGAGAATAAAGAGGAAGAATCCTACAACATGACACATAAAACATAGGACGGAGAATAAAGAAGAAGAATCCTACAACATGACACATAAAACATAGGACAGAGAATAAGGAAGAAGAATCCTACAACATAACACATAAAACATAGGACGGAGAATAAAGAAGAAGAATCCTACAACATGACACATAAAACATAGGACGGAGAATAAAGAAGAAGAATCCTACACCATGACACATAAAACATAGGACAGAGAATAAAGAAGAAGAATCCTACACCATGACACATAAAACATAGGACGGAGAATAAAGAAGAAGAATCCTAAAACATGACACATAAAACATAGGACGGAGAATAAAGAAGAAGAATCCTACAACATGGCACATAAAACATAGGACAGAGAATAAAGAAGAAGAATCCTTCAACATGTCACATAAAACATAGGACAGAGAATAAAGAAGAAGAATCCTTCAACATGACACATAAAACATAGGACAGAGAATAAAGAAGAAGAATCCTACAACATGACACATAAAACATAGGACGGAGAATAAAGAAGAAGAAACCTACAACATGTCACATAAAACATAGGACGGAGAATAAAGAAGAAGAAACCTACAACATGACACATAAAACATAGGACAGAGAAAAAAGAAGAAGAATCCTACAACATGACACATAAAACATAGGACGAAGAATAAAGAAGGAGAATCTTACAACATGACACATAAAACATAGGACGGAGAATAAAGAAGAAGAATCCTACAACATGACACATAAAACATAGGACGGAGAAAAAAGAAGAAGAATCCTACAACATGACACATAAAACATAGGACGAAGAATAAAGAAGGAGAATCTTACAACATGACACATAAAACATAGGACGGAGAATAAAGAAGAAGAATCCTACAACATGTCACATAAAACATAGGACAGAGAATAAAGAGGAAGAATCCTACAACATGACACATAAAACATAGGACGGAGAATAAAGAGGAAGAATCCTACAACATGACACATAAAACATAGGACGGAGAATAAAGAAGAAGAATCCTACAACATGACACATAAAACATAGGACGAAGAATAAAGAAGAAGAATCCTACAACATAACACATAAAACATAGGACGGAGAATAAAGAAGAAGAATCCTACAACATAACACATAAAACATAGGACAGAGAATAAGGAAGAAGAATCCTACAACATTTCACATAAAACATAGGACGGAGAATAAAGAGGAAGAATCCTACAACATGACACATAAAACATAGGACGGAGAATAAAGAAGAAGAATCCTACAACATGACACATAAAACATAGGACGGAGAATAAGGAAGAAGAATCCTACAACATTTCACATAAAACATAGGACGGAGAATAAAGAGGAAGAATCCTACAACATGACACATAAAACATAGGACGGAGAATAAAGAAGAAGAATCCTACAACATGACACATAAAACATAGGACAGAGAATAAGGAAGAAGAATCCTACAACATGACACATAAAACATAGGACGGAGAATAAAGAAGAAGAATCCTACAACATGACACATAAAACATAGGACGGAGAATAAAGAAGAAGAATCCTACACCATGACACATAAAACATAGGACAGAGAATAAAGAAGAAGAATCCTACACCATGACACATAAAACATAGGACGGAGAATAAAGAAGAAGAATCCTAAAACATGACACATAAAACATAGGACATAGAATAAAGAAGAAGAATCCTACAACATGACACATAAAACATAGGACGGAGAATAAAGAAGAAGAATCCTACAACATGACACATAAAACATAGGACAGAGAATAAAGAAGAAGAATCCTACAACATGACACATAAAACATAGGACGGAGAATAAAGAAGAAGAATCCTACAACATGACACATAAAACATAGGACGAAGAATAAAGAAGAAGAATCCTACAACATGACACATAAAACATAGGACAGAGAATAAAGAGGAAGAATCCTACAACATGACACATAAAACATAGGACATAGAATAAAGAAGAAGAATCCTACAACATGACACATAAAATATAGGACGGAGAATAAAGAAGAAGAATCCTACAACATGACACATAAAACATAGGACGGAGAATAAAGAAGAAGAATCCTACAACATGACACATAAAACATAGGACGGAGAATAAAGAAGAAGAAACCTACAACATGTCACATAAAACATAGGACGGAGAATAAAGAGGAAGAATCCTACAACATGACACATAAAACATAGGACGGAGAATAAAGAAGAAGAAACCTACAACATGACACATAAAACATAGGACGGAGAATAAAGAAGAAGAATCCTACAACATGACACATAAAACATAGGACAGAGAATAAAGAGGAAGAATCCTACAACATGACACATAAAACATAGGACGGAGAATAAAGAAGAAGAATCCTACAACATGACACATAAAACATAGGACGGAGAATAAAGAGGAAGAATCCTACAACATGACACATAAAAAATAGGACGGAGAATAAAGAAGAAGAATCCTACAACATGACACATAAAACATAGGACGGAGAATAAAGAGGAAGAATCCTACAACATGTCACATAAAACATAGGACAGAGAATAAAGAGGAAGAATCCTACAACATGTCACATAAAACATAGGACATAGAATAAAGAAGAAGAATCCTTCAACATGACACATAAAACATAGGACATAGAATAAAGAAGAAGAATCCTACAACATGACACATAAAACATAGGACATAGAATAAAGAAGAAGAATCCTACAACATGACACATAAAACATAGGACGGAGAATAAAGAAGAAGAATCCTACAACATGACACATAAAACATAGGACATAGAATAAAGAAGAAGAATCCTACAACATGTCACATAAAACATAGGACATAGAATAAAGAAGAAGAATCCTACAACATGACACATAAAACATAGGACATAGAATAAAGAAGAAGAATCCTACAACATGACACATAAAACATAGGACGGAGAATAAAGAAGAAGAATCCTACAACATGACACATAAAACATAGGACAGAGAATAAAGAAGAAGAATCCTACAACATGTCACATAAAACATAGGACAGAGAATAAAGAAGAAGAATCCTACAACATGACACATAAAACATAGGACAGAGAATAAAGAAGAAGAATCCTACAACATGACACATAAAACATAGGACGGAGAATAAAGAAGAAGAATCCTACAACATGACACATAAAACATAGGACAGAGAATAAAGAAGAAGAATCCTACAACATGTCACATAAAACATAGGACAGAGAATAAAGAAGAAGAATCCTACAACATGACACATAAAACATAGGACGGAGAATAAAGAAGAAGAATCCTACAACATGACACATAAAACATAGGACAGAGAATAAAGAAGAAGAATCCTACAACATGTCACATAAAACATAGGACAGAGAATAAAGAAGAAGAATCCTACAACATGACACATAAAACATAGGACAGAGAATAAAGAAGAAGAATCCTACAACATGTCACATAAAACATAGGACAGAGAATAAAGAAGAAGAATCCTACAACATGTCACATAAAACATAGGACGGAGAATAAAGAAGAAGAATCCTACAACATGTCACATAAAACATAGGACGGAGAATAAAGAAGAAGAAACCTACAACATGACACATAAAACATAGGACATAGAATAAAGAAGAAGAATCCTACAACATGACACATAAAACATAGGACGGAGAATAAAGAAGAAGAATCCTACAACATGACACATAAAACATAGGACAGAGAATAAAGAGGAAGAATCCTACAACATAACACATAAAACATAGGACATAGAATAAAGAAGAAGAATCCTACAACATGACACATAAAACATAGGACGGAGAATAAAGAGGAAGAATCCTACAACATGACACATAAAACATAGGACGGAGAATAAAGAAGAAGAATCCTACAACATGACACATAAAACATAGGACGGAGAATAAAGAAGAAGAATCCTACAACATGACACATAAAACATAGGACAGAGTATAAAGAGGAAGAATCCTACAACATGACACATAAAACATAGGACGGAGAATAAAGAAGAAGAATCCTACAACATGACACATAAAACATAGGACAGAGAATAAAGAAGAAGAATCCTACAACATGTCACATAAAACAAAGGACGGAGAATAAAGAGGAAGAATCCTACAACATGACACATAAAACATAGGACGGAGAATAAAGAAGAAGAATCCTACAACATGACACATAAAACATAGGACATAGAATAAAGAAGAAGAATCCTACAACATGACACATAAAACATAGGACGGAGAATAAAGAAGAAGAATCCTACAACATGTCACATAAAACATAGGACGGAGAATAAAGAAGAAGAAACCTACAACATGACACATAAAACATAGGACATAGAATAAAGAAGAAGAATCCTACAACATGACACATAAAACATAGGACGGAGAATAAAGAAGAAGAATCCTACAACATGACACATAAAACATAGGACAGAGAATAAAGAGGAAGAATCCTACAACATAACACATAAAACATAGGACATAGAATAAAGAAGAAGAATCCTACAACATGACACATAAAACATAGGACGGAGAATAAAGAGGAAGAATCCTACAACATGACACATAAAACATAGGACGGAGAATAAAGAAGAAGAATCCTACAACATGACACATAAAACATAGGACGGAGAATAAAGAAGAAGAATCCTACAACATGACACATAAAACATAGGACAGAGTATAAAGAGGAAGAATCCTACAACATGACACATAAAACATAGGACGGAGAATAAAGAAGAAGAATCCTACAACATGACACATAAAACATAGGACAGAGAATAAAGAAGAAGAATCCTACAACATGTCACATAAAACAAAGGACGGAGAATAAAGAGGAAGAATCCTACAACATGACACATAAAACATAGGACGGAGAATAAAGAAGAAGAATCCTACAACATGACACATAAAACATAGGACATAGAATAAAGAAGAAGAATCCTACAACATGACACATAAAACATAGGACGGAGAATAAAGAAGAAGAATCCTACAACATGACACATAAAACATAGGACAGAGAATAAAGAGGAAGAATCCTACAACATGACACATAAAACATAGGACAGAGAATAAAGAAGAAGAATCCTACAACATGTCACATAAAACAAAGGACGGAGAATAAAGAGGAAGAATCCTACAACATGACACATAAAACATAGGACAGAGAATAAAGAAGAAGAATCCTACAACATGACACATAAAACATAGGACAGAGAATAAAGAAGAAGAATCCTACAACATGACACATAAAACATAGGACGGAGAATAAAGAGGAAGAATCCTACAACATGACACATAAAACATAGGACATAGAATAAAGAAGAAGAATCCTACAACATGACACATAAAACATAGGACGGAGAATAAAGAGGAAGAATCCTACAACATGACACATAAAACATAGGACATAGAATAAAGAAGAAGAATCCTACAACATGACACATAAAACATAGGACGGAGAATAAAGAGGAAGAATCCTACAACATGACACATAAAACATAGGACAGAGAATAAAGAGGAAGAATCTTACAACATAACACATAAAACATAGGACATAGAATAAAGAAGAAGAATCCTACAACATGACACATAAAACATAGGACGGAGAATAAAGAGGAAGAATCCTACAACATAACACATAAAACATAGGACATAGAATAAAGAAGAAGAATCCTACAACATGACACATAAAACATAGGACATAGAATAAAGAAGAAGAATCCTACAACATGACACATAAAACATAGGACGGAGAATAAAGAGGAAGAATCCTACAACATAACACATAAAACATAGGACGGAGAATAAAGAAGAAGAATCCTACAGCATGACACATAAAACATAGGACATAGAATAAAGAAGAAGAATCCTACAACATGACACATAAAACATAGGACGGAGAATAAAGAAGAACAATCCTACAACATGACACATAAAACATAGGACAGAGAATAAAGAAGAAGAATCCTACAACATGACACATAAAACATAGGACGAAGAATAAAGAAGAAGGATCCTACAACATGTCACATAAAACATAGGACGGAGAATAAAGAAGAAGAATCTTACAACATGACACATAAAACATAGGACGAAGAATAAAGAAGAAGGATCCTACAACATGACACATAAAACATAGGACGGAGAATAAAGAGGAAGAATCCTACAACATGACACATAAAAAATAGGACGGAGAATAAAGAAGAAGAATCCTACAACATGTCACATAAAACATAGGACGGAGAATAAAGAAGAAGAATCCTACAACATGACACATAAAACATAGGACGGAGAATAAAGAAGAAGAATCCTACAACATAACACATAAAACATAGGACAGAGAATAAGGAAGAAGAATCCTACAACATTTCACATAAAACATAGGACGGAGAATAAAGAGGAAGAATCCTACAACATGACACATAAAACATAGGACGGAGAATAAAGAAGAAGAATCCTACAACATGACACATAAAACATAGGACGGAGAATAAGGAAGAAGAATCCTACAACATTTCACATAAAACATAGGACGGAGAATAAAGAGGAAGAATCCTACAACATGACACATAAAACATAGGACGGAGAATAAAGAAGAAGAATCCTACAACATGACACATAAAACATAGGACAGAGAATAAGGAAGAAGAATCCTACAACATGACACATAAAACATAGGACGGAGAATAAAGAAGAAGAATCCTACAACATGACACATAAAACATAGGACGGAGAATAAAGAAGAAGAATCCTACACCATGACACATAAAACATAGGACAGAGAATAAAGAAGAAGAATCCTACACCATGACACATAAAACATAGGACGGAGAATAAAGAAGAAGAATCCTAAAACATGACACATAAAACATAGGACATAGAATAAAGAAGAAGAATCCTACAACATGACACATAAAACATAGGACGGAGAATAAAGAAGAAGAATCCTACAACATGACACATAAAACATAGGACAGAGAATAAAGAAGAAGAATCCTACAACATGACACATAAAACATAGGACGGAGAATAAAGAAGAAGAATCCTACAACATGACACATAAAACATAGGACGAAGAATAAAGAAGAAGAATCCTACAACATGACACATAAAACATAGGACAGAGAATAAAGAGGAAGAATCCTACAACATGACACATAAAACATAGGACATAGAATAAAGAAGAAGAATCCTATAACATGACACATAAAACATAGGACGGAGAATAAAGAAGAAGAATCCTACAACATGACACATAAAACATAGGACGGAGAATAAAGAAGAAGAATCCTACAACATGACACATAAAACATAGGACGGAGAATAAAGAAGAAGAAACCTACAACATGTCACATAAAACATAGGACGGAGAATAAAGAGGAAGAATCCTACAACATGACACATAAAACATAGGACGGAGAATAAAGAAGAAGAAACCTACAACATGACACATAAAACATAGGACGGAGAATAAAGAAGAAGAATCCTACAACATGACACATAAAACATAGGACAGAGAATAAAGAGGAAGAATCCTACAACATGACACATAAAACATAGGACGGAGAATAAAGAAGAAGAATCCTACAACATGACACATAAAACATAGGACGGAGAATAAAGAGGAAGAATCCTACAACATGACACATAAAAAATAGGACGGAGAATAAAGAAGAAGAATCCTACAACATGACACATAAAACATAGGACGGAGAATAAAGAGGAAGAATCCTACAACATGTCACATAAAACATAGGACAGAGAATAAAGAGGAAGAATCCTACAACATGTCACATAAAACATAGGACATAGAATAAAGAAGAAGAATCCTTCAACATGACACATAAAACATAGGACATAGAATAAAGAAGAAGAATCCTACAACATGACACATAAAACATAGGACATAGAATAAAGAAGAAGAATCCTACAACATGACACATAAAACATAGGACGGAGAATAAAGAAGAAGAATCCTACAACATGACACATAAAACATAGGACATAGAATAAAGAAGAAGAATCCTACAACATGTCACATAAAACATAGGACATAGAATAAAGAAGAAGAATCCTACAACATGATACATAAAACATAGGACATAGAATAAAGAAGAAGAATCCTACAACATGACACATAAAACATAGGACGGAGAATAAAGAAGAAGAATCCTACAACATGACACATAAAACATAGGACAGAGAATAAAGAAGAAGAATCCTACAACATGTCACATAAAACATAGGACAGAGAATAAAGAAGAAGAATCCTACAACATGACACATAAAACATAGGACAGAGAATAAAGAAGAAGAATCCTACAACATGACACATAAAACATAGGACGGAGAATAAAGAAGAAGAATCCTACAACATGACACATAAAACATAGGACAGAGAATAAAGAAGAAGAATCCTACAACATGTCACATAAAACATAGGACAGAGAATAAAGAAGAAGAATCCTACAACATGACACATAAAACATAGGACGGAGAATAAAGAAGAAGAATCCTACAACATGACACATAAAACATAGGACAGAGAATAAAGAAGAAGAATCCTACAACATGTCACATAAAACATAGGACAGAGAATAAAGAAGAAGAATCCTACAACATGACACATAAAACATAGGACAGAGAATAAAGAAGAAGAATCCTACAACATGTCACATAAAACATAGGACGGAGAATAAAGAAGAAGAATCCTACAACATGTCACATAAAACATAGGACGGAGAATAAAGAAGAAGAAACCTACAACATGACACATAAAACATAGGACATAGAATAAAGAAGAAGAATCCTACAACATGACACATAAAACATAGGACGGAGAATAAAGAAGAAGAATCCTACAACATGACACATAAAACATAGGACAGAGAATAAAGAGGAAGAATCCTACAACATAACACAAAAAACATAGGACATAGAATAAAGAAGAAGAATCCTACAACATGACACATAAAACATAGGTCGGAGAATAAAGAGGAAGAATCCTACAACATGACACATAAAACATAGGACGGAGAATAAAGAAGAAGAATCCTACAACATGACACATAAAACATAGGACATAGAATAAAGAAGAAGAATCCTACAACATGACACATAAAACATAGGACGGAGAATAAAGAAGAAGAATCCTACAACATGACACATAAAACATAGGACAGAGAATAAAGAGGAAGAATCCTACAACATGACACATAAAACATAGGACGGAGAATAAAGAAGAAGAATCCTACAACATGACACATAAAACATAGGACAGAGAATAAAGAAGAAGAATCCTACAACATGTCACATAAAACAAAGGACGGAGAATAAAGAGGAAGAATCCTACAACATGACACATAAAACATAGGACGGAGAATAAAGAAGAAGAATCCTACAACATGACACATAAAACATAGGACATAGAATAAAGAAGAAGAATCCTACAACATGACACATAAAACATAGGACGGAGAATAAAGAAGAAGAATCCTACAACATGACACATAAAACATAGGACAGAGAATAAAGAGGAAGAATCCTACAACATGACACATAAAACATAGGACAGAGAATAAAGAAGAAGAATCCTACAACATGTCACATAAAACAAAGGACGGAGAATAAAGAAGAAGAATCCTACAACATGACACATAAAACATAGGACGGAGAATAAAGAGGAAGAATCCTACAACATGACACATAAAACATAGGACATAGAATAAAGAAGAAGAATCCTACAACATGACACATAAAACATAGGACGGAGAATAAAGAGGAAGAATCCTACAACATGACACATAAAACATAGGACATAGAATAAAGAAGAAGAATCCTACAACATGACACATAAAACATAGGACGGAGAATAAAGAGGAAGAATCCTACAACATGACACATAAAACATAGGACAGAGAATAAAGAGGAAGAATCTTACAACATAACACATAAAACATAGGACATAGAATAAAGAAGAAGAATCCTACAACATGACACATAAAACATAGGACGGAGAATAAAGAGGAAGAATCCTACAACATAACACATAAAACATAGGACATAGAATAAAGAAGAAGAATCCTACAACATGACACATAAAACATAGGACATAGAATAAAGAAGAAGAATCCTACAACATGACACATAAAACATAGGACGGAGAATAAAGAGGAAGAATCCTACAACATAACACATAAAACATAGGACGGAGAATAAAGAAGAAGAATCCTACAGCATGACACATAAAACATAGGACATAGAATAAAGAAGAAGAATCCTACAACATGACACATAAAACATAGGACGGAGAATAAAGAAGAACAATCCTACAACATGACACATAAAACATAGGACAGAGAATAAAGAAGAAGAATCCTACAACATGACACATAAAACATAGGACGAAGAATAAAGAAGAAGGATCCTACAACATGTCACATAAAACATAGGACGGAGAATAAAGAAGAAGAATCCTACAACATGACACATAAAACATAGGACGAAGAATAAAGAAGAAGGATCCTACAACATGACACATAAAACATAGGACGGAGAATAAAGAGGAAGAATCCTACAACATGACACATAAAAAATAGGACGGAGAATAAAGAAGAAGAATCCTACAACATGTCACATAAAACATAGGACGGAGAATAAAGAAGAAGAATCCTACAACATGACACATAAAACATAGGACGGAGAATAAAGAAGAAGAATCCTACAACATGACACATAAAACATAGGACGGAGAATAAAGAAGAAGAATCCTACAACATGACACATAAAACATAGGACATAGAATAAAGAAGAAGAATCCTACAACATGTCACATAAAACATAGGACATAGAATAAAGAAGAAGAATCCTACAACATGACACATAAAACATAGGACAGAGAATAAAGAGGAAGAATCCTACAACATGACACATAAAACATAGGACAGAGAATAAAGAAGAAGAATCCTACAACATGACACATAAAACATAGGACAGAGAATAAAGAAGAAGAATCCTACAACATGACACATAAAAGATAGGACAGAGAATAAAGAAGAAGAATCCTACAACATGTCACATAAAACATAGGACAGAGAATAAAGAAGAAGAATCCTACAACATGACACATAAAACATATGACGGAGAATAAAGAAGAAGAAACCTACAACATGTCACATAAAACATAGGACGGAGAATAAAGAAGAAGAATCCTACAACATGACACATAAAACATAGGACGGAGAATAAAGAAGAAGAATCCTACAACATGACACATAAAACATAGGACAGAGAATAAAGAAGAAGAATCCTACAACATGACACATAAAACATAGGACGGAGAATAAAGAAGAAGAATCCTACAACATGACACATAAAACATAGGACAGAGAATAAAGAAGAAGAATCCTACAACATGACACATAAAACATAGGACAGAGAATAAAGAAGAAGAATCCTACAACATGACACATAAAACATAGGACGGAGAATAAAGAAGAAGAATACTACAACATGACACATAAAACATAGGACAGAGAATAAAGAAGAAGAATCCTACAACATGTCACATAAAACATAGGACGGAGAATAAAGAAGAAGAATCCTACAACATGACACATAAAACATAGGACAGAGAATAAAGAAGAATAATCCTACAACATGACACATAAAACATAGGACGGAGAATAAAGAAGAAGAATACTACAACATGACACATAAAACATAGGACAGAGAATAAAGAAGAAGAATCCTACAACATGACACATAAAACATAGGACGGAGAATAAAGAAGAAGAATCCTACAACATGACACATAAAACATAGGACAGAGAATAAAGAAGAAGAATCCTACAACATGACACATAAAACATAGGACAGAGAATAAAGAAGAAGAATCCTACAACATGGCACATAAAACATAGGACGGAGAATAAAGAAGAAGAATCCTACAACATGACACATAAAACATAGGACGGAGAATAAAGAAGAAGAATCCTACAACATGACACATAAAACATAGGACAGAGAATAAAGAAGAAGAATCCTACAACATGACACATAAAACATAGGACGGAGAATAAAGAAGAAGAATCCTACAACATGGCACATAAAACATAGGACAGAGAATAAAGAAGAAGAATCCTACAACATGTCACATAAAACATAGGACAGAGAATAAAGAAGAAGAATCCTACAACATGACACATAAAACATAGGACAGAGAATAAAGAAGAAGAATCCTACAACATGACACATAAAAGAAAGGACGGAGAATAAAGAGGAAGAATCCTACAACATGACACATAAAACATAGGACGGAGAATAAAGAAGAAGAATCCTACAACATGACACATAAAACATAGGACATAGAATAAAGAAGAAGAATCCTACAACATGACACATAAAACATAGGACGGAGAATAAAGAAGAAGAATCCTACAACATGACACATAAAACATAGGACAGAGAATAAAGAGGAAGAATCCTACAACATGACACATAAAACATAGGACAGAGAATAAAGAAGAAGAATCCTACAACATGTCACATAAAACAAAGGACGGAGAATAAAGAGGAAGAATCCTACAACATGACACATAAAACATAGGACAGAGAATAAAGAAGAAGAATCCTACAACATGACACATAAAACATAGGACAGAGAATAAAGAAGAAGAATCCTACAACATGACACATAAAACATAGGACAGAGAATAAAGAAGAAGAATCCTACAACATGACACATAAAACATAGGACGGAGAATAAAGAGGAAGAATCCTACAACATGACACATAAAACATAGGACATAGAATAAAGAAGAAGAATCCTACAACATGACACATAAAACATAGGACGGAGAATAAAGAGGAAGAATCCTACAACATGACACATAAAACATAGGACATAGAATAAAGAAGAAGAATCCTACAACATGACACATAAAACATAGGACAGAGAATAAAGAGGAAGAATCTTACAACATAACACATAAAACATAGGACATAGAATAAAGAAGAAGAATCCTACAACATGACACATAAAACATAGGACATAGAATAAAGAAGAAGAATCCTACAACATGACACATAAAACATAGGACGGAGAATAAAGAGGAAGAATCCTACAACATAACACATAAAACATAGGACGGAGAATAAAGAAGAAGAATCCTACAGCATGACACATAAAACATAGGACATAGAATAAAGAAGAAGAATCCTACAACATGACACATAAAACATAGGACGGAGAATAAAGAAGAACAATCCTACAACATGACACATAAAACATAGGACAGAGAATAAAGAAGAAGAATCCTACAACATGACACATAAAACATAGGACGAAGAATAAAGAAGAAGGATCCTACAACATGTCACATAAAACATAGGACGGAGAATAAAGAAGAAGAATCCTACAACATGACACATAAAACATAGGACGAAGAATAAAGAAGAAGGATCCTACAACATGACACATAAAACATAGGACGGAGAATAAAGAGGAAGAATCCTACAACATGACACATAAAAAATAGGACGGAGAATAAAGAAGAAGAATCCTACAACATGTCACATAAAACATAGGACGGAGAATAAAGAAGAAGAATCCTACAACATGACACATAAAACATAGGACATAGAATAAAGAAGAAGAATCCTACAACATGACACATAAAACATAAGACGGAGAATAAAGAAGAAGAATCCTACAACATGACACATAAAACATAGGACATAGAATAAAGAAGAAGAATCCTACAACATGTCACATAAAACATAGGACATAGAATAAAGAAGAAGAATCCTACAACATGACACATAAAACATAGGACAGAGAATAAAGAAGAAGAATCCTACAACATGTCACATAAAACATAGGACAGAGAATAAAGAAGAAGAATCCTACAACATGACACATAAAACATATGACGGAGAATAAAGAAGAAGAAACCTACAACATGTCACATAAAACATAGGACGGAGAATAAAGAAGAAGAATCCTACAACATGACACATAAAACATAGGACGGAGAATAAAGAAGAAGAATCCTACAACATGACACATAAAACATAGGACGGAGAATAAAGAAGAAGAATCCTACAACATGACACATAAAACATAGGACGGAGAATAAAGAAGAAGAATCCTACAACATGACACATAAAACATAGGACGGAGAATAAAGAAGAAGAATCCTACAACATGACACATAAAACATAGGACAGAGAATAAAGAAGAAGAATCCTACAACATGTCACATAAAACATAGGACGGAGAATAAAGAAGAAGAATCCTACAACATGACACATAAAACATAGGACAGAGAATAAAGAAGAAGAATCCTACAACATGGCACATAAAACATAGGACAGAGAATAAAGAAGAAGAATCCTACAACATGACACATAAAACATAGGACGGAGAATAAAGAAGAAGAATCCTACAACATGACACATAAAACATAGGACAGAGAATAAAGAAGAAGAATCCTACAACATGACACATAAAACATAGGACGGAGAATAAAGAAGAAGAATACTACAACATGACACATAAAACATAGGACAGAGAATAAAGAAGAAGAATCCTACAACATGTCACATAAAACATAGGACGGAGAATAAAGAAGAAGAATCCTACAACATGACACATAAAACATAGGACAGAGAATAAAGAAGAATAATCCTACAACATGACACATAAAACATAGGACGGAGAATAAAGAAGAAGAATACTACAACATGACACATAAAACATAGGACAGAGAATAAAGAAGAAGAATCCTACAACATGACACATAAAACATAGGACGGAGAATAAAGAAGAAGAATCCTACAACATGACACATAAAACATAGGACAGAGAATAAAGAAGAAGAATCCTACAACATGACACATAAAACATAGGACGGAGAATAAAGAAGAAGAATACTACAACATGACACATAAAACATAGGACAGAGAATAAAGAAGAAGAATCCTACAACATGGCACATAAAACATAGGACGGAGAATAAAGAAGAAGAATCCTACAACATGACACATAAAACATAGGACGGAGAATAAAGAAGAAGAATCCTACAACATGACACATAAAACATAGGACAGAGAATAAAGAAGAAGAATCCTACAACATGACACATAAAACATAGGACGGAGAATAAAGAAGAAGAATCCTACAACATGGCACATAAAACATAGGACAGAGAATAAAGAAGAAGAATCCTACAACATGTCACATAAAACATAGGACAGAGAATAAAGAAGAAGAATCCTACAACATGACACATAAAACATAGGACAGAGAATAAAGAAGAAGAATCCTACAACATGACACATAAAACATAGGACGGAGAATAAAGAAGAAGAAACCTACAACATGTCACATAAAACATAGGACGGAGAATAAAGAAGAAGAATCCTACAA
This sequence comes from Phyllobates terribilis, assembly GCF_046119375.1. NCBI lineage: Eukaryota > Metazoa > Chordata > Amphibia > Anura > Dendrobatidae > Phyllobates > Phyllobates terribilis. The sequence goes on along the minus strand of NW_027362769.1, from coordinate 412,037,194 downwards.
CATGACACATAAAACATAGGACAGAGAATAAAGAAGAAGAATCCTACAACATGACACATAAAACATAGGACGGAGAAAAAAGAAGAAGAATCCTACAACATGACACATAAAACATAGGACGAAGAATAAAGAAGGAGAATCTTACAACATGACACATAAAACATAGGACGGAGAATAAAGAAGAAGAATCCTACAACATGACACATAAAACATAGGACGGAGAAAAAAGAAGAAGAATCCTACAACATGACACATAAAACATAGGACGAAGAATAAAGAAGGAGAATCTTACAACATGACACATAAAACATAGGACGGAGAATAAAGAAGAAGAATCCTACAACATGTCACATAAAACATAGGACAGAGAATAAAGAGGAAGAATCCTACAACATGACACATAAAACATAGGACGGAGAATAAAGAGGAAGAATCCTACAACATGACACATAAAACATAGGACGGAGAATAAAGAAGAAGAATCCTACAACATGACACATAAAACATAGGACGAAGAATAAAGAAGAAGAATCCTACAACATAACACATAAAACATAGGACGGAGAATAAAGAAGAAGAATCCTACAACATAACACATAAAACATAGGACAGAGAATAAGGAAGAAGAATCCTACAACATTTCACATAAAACATAGGACAGAGAATAAAGAGGAAGAATCCTACAACATGACACATAAAACATAGGACGAAGAATAAAGAAGAAGAATCCTACAACATAACACATAAAACATAGGACGGAGAATAAAGAAGAAGAATCCTACAACATAACACATAAAACATAGGACAGAGAATAAGGAAGAAGAATCCTACAACATTTCACATAAAACATAGGACGGAGAATAAAGAGGAAGAATCCTACAACATGACACATAAAACATAGGACGGAGAATAAAGAAGAAGAATCCTACAACATGACACATAAAACATAGGACGGAGAATAAGGAAGAAGAATCCTACAACATTTCACATAAAACATAGGACGGAGAATAAAGAGGAAGAATCCTACAACATGACACATAAAACATAGGACGGAGAATAAAGAAGAAGAATCCTACAACATGACACATAAAACATAGGACAGAGAATAAGGAAGAAGAATCCTACAACATGACACATAAAACATAGGACGGAGAATAAAGAAGAAGAATCCTACAACATGACACATAAAACATAGGACGGAGAATAAAGAAGAAGAATCCTACACCATGACACATAAAACATAGGACAGAGAATAAAGAAGAAGAATCCTACACCATGACACATAAAACATAGGACGGAGAATAAAGAAGAAGAATCCTAAAACATGTCACATAAAACATAGGACGGAGAATAAAGAAGAAGAATCCTACAACATGACACATAAAACATAGGACAGAGAATAAAGAAGAAGAATCCTACAACATGACACATAAAACATAGGACGGAGAATAAAGAAGAAGAATCCTACAACATGACACATAAAACATAGGACGAAGAATAAAGAAGAAGAATCCTACAACATGACACATAAAACATAGGACAGAGAATAAAGAGGAAGAATCCTACAACATGACACATAAAACATAGGACATAGAATAAAGAAGAAGAATCCTACAACATGACACATAAAACATAGGACGGAGAATAAAGAAGAAGAATCCTACAACATGACACATAAAACATAGGACGGAGAATAAAGAAGAAGAATCCTACAACATGACACATAAAACATAGGACGGAGAATAAAGAAGAAGAATCCTACAACATGACACATAAAACATAGGACGGAGAATAAAGAAGAAGAAACCTACAACATGTCACATAAAACATAGGACGGAGAATAAAGAGGAAGAATCCTACAACATGACACATAAAACATAGGACGGAGAATAAAGAAGAAGAAACCTACAACATGACACATAAAACATAGGACGGAGAATAAAGAAGAAGAATCCTACAACATGACACATAAAACATAGGACAGAGAATAAAGAGGAAGAATCCTACAACATGACACATAAAACATAGGACGGAGAATAAAGAAGAAGAATACTACAACATGACACATAAAACATAGGACGGAGAATAAAGAAGAAGAATCCTACAACATGACACATAAAACATAGGACAGAGAATAAAGAAGAAGAATCCTACAACATGTCACATAAAACATAGGACGGAGAATAAAGAAGAAGAATCCTACAACATGACACATAAAACATAGGACAGAGAATAAAGAAGAAGAATCCTACAACATGACACATAAAACATAGGACAGAGAATAAAGAAGAAGAATCCTACAACATGTCACATAAAACATAGGACGGAGAATAAAGAAGAAGAATCCTACAACATGACACATAAAACATAGGACGGAGAATAAAGAAGAAGAATCCTACAACATGACACATAAAACATAGGACAGAGAATAAAGAAGAAGAATCCTACAACATGTCACATAAAACATAGGACGGAGAATAAAGAAGAAGAATCCTACAACATGACACATAAAACATAGGACAGAGAATAAAGAAGAAGAATCCTACAACATGACACATAAAACATAGGACAGAGAATAAAGAAGAAGAATCCTACAACATAACACATAAAACATAGGACGGAGAATAAAGAGGAAGAATCCTACAACATGTCACATAAAACAAAGGACAGAGAATAAAGAAGAAGAATCCTACAACATGACACATAAAACATAGGACGGAGAATAAAGAAGAAGAATCCTACAACATGACACATAAAACATAGGACAGAGAATAAAGAAGAAGAATCCTACAACATGTCACATAAAACATAGGACAGAGAATAAAGAAGAAGAATCCTACAACATGACACATAAAACATAGGACGGAGAATAAAGAAGAAGAATCCTACAACATGACACATAAAACATAGGACAGAGAATAAAGAAGAAGAATCCTACAACATGACACATAAAACATAGGACAGAGAATAAAGAAGAAGAATCCTACAACATGACACATAAAACATAGGACGGAGAATAAAGAAGAAGAATCCTACAACATGTCACATAAAACATAGGACAGAGAATAAAGAAGAAGAATCCTACAACATGTCACATAAAACATAGGACAGAGAATAAAGAAGAAGAATCCTACAACATGACACATAAAACATAGGACAGAGAATAAAGAAGAAGAATCCTACAACATGACACATAAAACATAGGACGGAGAATAAAGAAGAAGAATCCTACAACATGTCACATAAAACATAGGACGGAGAATAAAGAAGAAGAATCCTACAACATGACACATAAAACATAGGACGGAGAATAAAGAAGAAGAATCCTACAACATGACACATAAAACATAGGACGGAGAATAAAGAAGAAGAATCCTACAGCATGACACATAAAACATAGGACGGAGAATAAAGAAGAAGAATCCTACAACATGACACATAAAACATAGGACATAGAATAAAGAAGAAGAATCCTACAACATGACACATAAAACATAGGACGGAGAATAAAGAAGAAGAATCCTACAACATGACACATAAAACATAGGACATAGAATAAAGAAGAAGAATCCTACAACATGACACATAAAACATAGGACGGAGAATAAAGAAGAAGAATCCTACAACATGTCACATAAAACATAGGACGGAGAATAAAGAAGAAGAATCCTACAACATGACACATAAAACATAGGACATAGAATAAAGAAGAAGAATCCTACAACATGACACATAAAACATAGGACAGAGAATAAAGAGGAAGAATCCTACAACATGACACATAAAACATAGGACAGAGAATAAAGAGGAAGAATCCTACAACATGACACATAAAACATAGGACATAGAATAAAGAAGAAGAATCCTACAACATGACACATAAAACATAGGACAGAGAATAAAGAGGAAGAATCCTACAACATAACACATAAAACATAGGACATAGAATAAAGAAGAAGAATCCTACAACATGACACATAAAACATAGGACGGAGAATAAAGAGGAAGAATCCTACAACATAACACATAAAACATAGGACGGAGAATAAAGAAGAAGAATCCTACAACATGACACATAAAACATAGGACGGAGAATAAAGAAGAATAATCCTACAACATGACACATAAAACATAGGACATAGAATAAAGAAGAAGAATCCTACAACATGACACATAAAACATAGGACGGAGAATAAAGAAGAAGAATCCTACAACATGACACATAAAACATAGGACAGAGAATAAAGAGGAAGAATCCTACAACATGACACATAAAACATAGGACAGAGAATAAAGAAGAAGAATCCTACAACATGACACATAAAACATAGGACAGAGAATAAAGAAGAAGAATCCTACAACATGACACATAAAACATAGGACAGAGAATAAAGAAGAAGAATCCTACAACATGACACATAAAACATAGGACGGAGAATAAAGAGGAAGAATCCTACAACATGACACATAAAACATAGGACGGAGAATAAAGAAGAAGAATCCTACAACATGACACATAAAACATAGGACATAGAATAAAGAAGAAGAATCCTACAACATGACACATAAAACATAGGACGGAGAATAAAGAAGAAGAATCCTACAACATGACACATAAAACAAAGGACGGAGAATAAAGAGGAAGAATCCTACAACATGACACATAAAACATAGGACAGAGAATAAAGAAGAAGAATCCTACAACATGACACATAAAACATAGGACAGAGAATAAAGAAGAAGAATCCTACAACATGACACATAAAACATAGGACAGAGAATATAGAAGAAGAATCCTACAACATGACACATAAAACATAGGACGGAGAATAAAGAGGAAGAATCCTACAACATGACACATAAAACATAGGACATAGAATAAAGAAGAAGAATCCTACAACATGACACATAAAACATAGGACGGAGAATAAAGAGGAAGAATCCTACAACATGACACATAAAACATAGGACATAGAATAAAGAAGAAGAATCCTACAACATGACACATAAAACATAGGACGGAGAATAAAGAGGAAGAATCCTACAACATGACACATAAAACATAGGACAGAGAATAAAGAGGAAGAATCCTACAACATAACACATAAAACATAGGACATAGAATAAAGAAGAAGAATCCTACAACATGACACATAAAACATAGGACGGAGAATAAAGAGGAAGAATCCTACAACATGACACATAAAACATAGGACGGAGAATAAAGAAGAAGAATCCTACAACATGACACATAAAACATAGGACGGAGAATAAAGAGGAAGAATCCTACAACATAACACATAAAACATAGGACGGAGAATAAAGAAGAAGAATCCTACAACATGACACATAAAACATAGGACATAGAATAAAGAAGAAGAATCCTACAACATGACACATAAAACATAGGACGGAGAATAAAGAAGAACAATCCTACAACATGACACATAAAACATAGGACAGAGAATAAAGAAGAAGAATCCTACAACATGACACATAAAACATAGGACGAAGAATAAAGAAGAAGGATCCTACAACATGTCACATAAAACATAGGACGGAGAATAAAGAAGAAGAATCCTACAACATGACACATAAAACATAGGACGAAGAATAAAGAAGAAGGATCCTACAACATGACACATAAAACATAGGACGGAGAATAAAGAGGAAGAATCCTACAACATGACACATAAAAAATAGGACGGAGAATAAAGAAGAAGAATCCTACAACATGTCACATAAAACATAGGACGGAGAATAAAGAAGAAGAATCCTACAACATGACACATAAAACATAGGACATAGAATAAAGAAGAAGAATCCTACAACATGACACATAAAACATAGGACGGAGAATAAAGAAGAAGAATCCTACAACATGACACATAAAACATAGGACATAGAATAAAGAAGAAGAATCCTACAACATGTCACATAAAACATAGGACAGAGAATAAAGAAGAAGAATCCTACAACATGACACATAAAACATAGGACGGAGAATAAAGAAGAAGAATCCTACAACATGACACATAAAACATAGGACGGAGAATAAAGAAGAAGAATCCTACAACATGACACATAAAACATAGGACATAGAATAAAGAAGAAGAATCCTACAACATGTCACATAAAACATAGGACAGAGAATAAAGAAGAAGAATCCTACAACATGACACATAAAACATAGGACAGAGAATAAAGAAGAAGAATCCTACAACATGACACATAAAACATAGGACAGAGAATAAAGAAGAAGAATCCTACAACATGACACATAAAACATAGGACATAGAATAAAGAAGAAGAATCCTACAACATGACACATAAAACATAGGACGGAGAATAAAGAAGAAGAATCCTACAACATGACACATAAAACATAGGACGGAGAATAAAGAAGAAGAATCCTACACCATGACACATAAAACATAGGACAGAGAATAAAGAAGAAGAATCCTAAACCATGACACATAAAACATAGGACGGAGAATAAAGAAGAAGAATCCTAAAACATGTCACATAAAACATAGGACGGAGAATAAAGAAGAAGAATCCTACAACATGACACATAAAACATAGGACGGAGAATAAAGAAGAAGAATCCTACAACATGACACATAAAACATAGGACGGAGAATAAAGAAGAAGAATCCTACAACATGACACATAAAACATAGGACAGAGAATAAAGAAGAAGAATCCTACAACATGACACATAAAACATAGGACGGAGAATAAAGAAGAAGAATCCTACAACATGACACATAAAACATAGGACGGAGAATAAAGAAGAACAATCCTACAACATGACACATAAAACATAGGACAGAGAATAAAGAGGAAGAATCCTACAACATGACACATAAAACATAGGACATAGAATAAAGAAGAAGAATCCTACAACATGACACATAAAACATAGGACGGAGAATAAAGAAGAAGAATCCTACAACATGACACATAAAACATAGGACGGAGAATAAAGAAGAAGAATCCTACAACATGACACATAAAACATAGGACGGAGAATAAAGAGGAAGAATCCTACAACATGACACATAAAACATAGGACGGAGAATAAAGAAGAAGAATCCTACAACATGACACATAAAACATAGGACGGAGAATAAAGAAGAAGAATCCTACAACATGACACATAAAACATAGGACGGAGAATAAAGAGGAAGAATCCTACAACATGACACATAAAACATAGGACATAGAATAAAGAAGAAGAATCCTACAACATGACACATAAAACATAGGACGGAGAATAAAGAAGAAGAATCCAAAAACATGACACATAAAACATAGGACGGAGAATAAAGAAGAAGAATCCTACAACATGACACATAAAACATAGGACGGAGAATAAAGAAGAAGAAACCTACAACATGACACATAAAACATAGGACGGAGAATAAAGAAGAAGAATCCTACAACATGACACATAAAACATAGGACAGAGAATAAAGAGGAAGAATCCTACAACATGACACATAAAACATAGGACAGAGAATAAAGAAGAAGAATCCTACAACATGACACATAAAACATAGGACATAGAATAAAGAAGAAGAATCCTACAACATGACACATAAAACATAGGACATAGAATAAAGAAGAAGAATCCTACAACATGACACATAAAACATAGGACATAGAATAAAGAAGAAGAATCCTACAACATGACACATAAAAAATAGGACGGAGAATAAAGAAGAAGAATCCTACAACATGACACATAAAACATAGGACGGAGAATAAAGAGGAAGAATCCTACAACATGACACATAAAACATAGGACATAGAATAAAGAAGAAGAATCCTACAACATGTCACATAAAACATAGGACATAGAATAAAGAAGAAGAATCCTACAACATGACACATAAAACATAGGACAGAGAATAAAGAGGAAGAATCCTACAACATGTCACATAAAACATAGGCCATAGAATAAAGAAGAAGAATCCTACAACATAACACATAAAACATAGGACGGAGAATAAAGAAGAAGAATCCTACAACATGACACATAAAACATAGGACAGAGAATAAAGAGGAAGAATCCTACAACATGACACATAAAACATAGGACAGAGAATAAAGAAGAAGAATCCTACAACATGACACATAAAACATAGGACATAGAATAAAGAAGAAGAATCCTACAACATGACACATAAAACATAGGACATAGAATAAAGAAGAAGAATCCTACAACATGACACATAAAACATAGGACATAGAATAAAGAAGAAGAATCCTACAACATGACACATAAAACATAGGACAGAGAATAAAGAGGAAGAATCCTACAACATGACACATAAAACATAGGACGGAGAATAAAGAAGAAGAATCCTACAACATGACACATAAAACATAGGACGGAGAATAAAGAGGAAGAATCCTACAACATGACACATAAAACATAGGACATAGAATAAAGAAGAAGAATCCTACAACATGACACATAAAAAATAGGACGGAGAATAAAGAAGAAGAATCCTACAACATGACACATAAAACATAGGACGGAGAATAAAGAGGAAGAATCCTACAACATGACACATAAAACATAGGACATAGAATAAAGAAGAAGAATCCTACAACATGTCACATAAAACATAGGACATAGAATAAAGAAGAAGAATCCTACAACATGACACATAAAACATAGGACAGAGAATAAAGAGGAAGAATCCTACAACATGTCACATAAAACATAGGACATAGAATAAAGAAGAAGAATCCTAGAACATGACACATAAAACATAGGACAGAGAATAAAGAAGAAGAATCCTACAACATGACACATAAAACATAGGACAGAGAATAAAGAAGAAGAATCCTACAACATGTCACATAAAACATAGGACATAGAATAAAGAAGAAGAATCCTACAACATGACACATAAAACATAGGACATAGAATAAAGAAGAAGAATCCTACAACATGACACATAAAACATAGGACAGAGAATAAAGAAGAAGAATCCTACAACATGTCACATAAAACATAGGACAGAGAATAAAGAAGAAGAATCCTACAACATGACACATAAAACATAGGACAGAGAATAAAGAAGAAGAATCCTACAACATGACACATAAAACATAGGACAGAGAATAAAGAAGAAGAATCCTACAACATGACACATAAAACATAGGACGGAGAATAAAGAAGAAGAATCCTACAACATGACACATAAAACATAGGACAGAGAATAAAGAAGAAGAATCCTACAACATGACACATAAAACATAGGACGGAGAATAAAGAAGAAGAATCCTACAACATGACACATAAAACATAGGACAGAGAATAAAGAAGAAGAATCCTACAACATGTCACATAAAACATAGGACAGAGAATAAAGAAGAATAATCCTACAACATGACACATAAAACATAGGACGGAGAATAAAGAAGAAGAATCCTACAACATGTCACATAAAACATAGGACGGAGAATAAAGAAGAAGAATCCTACAACATGACACATAAAACATAGGACAGAGAATAAAGAAGAAGAATCCTACAACATGACACATAAAACATAGGACGGAGAATAAAGAAGAAGAAACCTACAACATGACACATAAAACATAGGACGGAGAATAAAGAAGAAGAATCCTACAACATGACACATAAAACATAGGACAGAGAATAAAGAGGAAGAATCCTACAACATGACACATAAAACATAGGACAGAGAATAAAGAAGAAGAATCCTACAACATGACACATAAAACATAGGACATAGAATAAAGAAGAAGAATCCTACAACATGACACATAAAACATAGGACATAGAATAAAGAAGAAGAATCCTACAACATGACACATAAAACATAGGACATAGAATAAAGAAGAAGAATCCTACAACATGACACATAAAAAATAGGACGGAGAATAAAGAAGAAGAATCCTACAACATGACACATAAAACATAGGACGGAGAATAAAGAGGAAGAATCCTACAACATGACACATAAAACATAGGACATAGAATAAAGAAGAAGAATCCTACAACATGTCACATAAAACATAGGACATAGAATAAAGAAGAAGAATCCTACAACATGACACATAAAACATAGGACAGAGAATAAAGAGGAAGAATCCTACAACATGTCACATAAAACATAGGCCATAGAATAAAGAAGAAGAATCCTACAACATAACACATAAAACATAGGACGGAGAATAAAGAAGAAGAATCCTACAACATGACACATAAAACATAGGACAGAGAATAAAGAAGAAGAATCCTACAACATGACACATAAAACATAGGACATAGAATAAAGAAGAAGAATCCTACAACATGACACATAAAACATAGGACATAGAATAAAGAAGAAGAATCCTACAACATGACACATAAAACATAGGACAGAGAATAAAGAGGAAGAATCCTACAACATGACACATAAAACATAGGACGGAGAATAAAGAGGAAGAATCCTACAACATGACACATAAAACATAGGACATAGAATAAAGAAGAAGAATCCTACAACATGACACATAAAAAATAGGACGGAGAATAAAGAAGAAGAATCCTACAACATGACACATAAAACATAGGACGGAGAATAAAGAGGAAGAATCCTACAACATGACACATAAAACATAGGACATAGAATAAAGAAGAAGAATCCTACAACATGTCACATAAAACATAGGACATAGAATAAAGAAGAAGAATCCTACAACATGACACATAAAACATAGGACAGAGAATAAAGAGGAAGAATCCTACAACATGTCACATAAAACATAGGACATAGAATAAAGAAGAAGAATCCTAGAACATGACACATAAAACATAGGACAGAGAATAAAGAAGAAGAATCCTACAACATGACACATAAAACATAGGACAGAGAATAAAGAAGAAGAATCCTACAACATGTCACATAAAACATAGGACATAGAATAAAGAAGAAGAATCCTACAACATGACACATAAAACATAGGACATAGAATAAAGAAGAAGAATCCTACAACATGACACATAAAACATAGGACAGAGAATAAAGAAGAAGAATCCTACAACATGTCACATAAAACATAGGACAGAGAATAAAGAAGAAGAATCCTACAACATGACACATAAAACATAGGACAGAGAATAAAGAAGAAGAATCCTACAACATGACACATAAAACATAGGACAGAGAATAAAGAAGAAGAATCCTACAACATGACACATAAAACATAGGACGGAGAATAAAGAAGAAGAATCCTACAACATGACACATAAAACATAGGACAGAGAATAAAGAAGAAGAATCCTACAACATGACACATAAAACATAGGACGGAGAATAAAGAAGAAGAATCCTACAACATGACACATAAAACATAGGACAGAGAATAAAGAAGAAGAATCCTACAACATGTCACATAAAACATAGGACAGAGAATAAAGAAGAATAATCCTACAACATGACACATAAAACATAGGACGGAGAATAAAGAAGAAGAATCCTACAACATGTCACATAAAACATAGGACGGAGAATAAAGAAGAAGAATCCTACAACATGACACATAAAACATAGGACAGAGAATAAAGAAGAAGAATCCTACAACATGACACATAAAACATAGGACGGAGAATAAAGAAGAAGAATCCTACAACATGACACATAAAACATAGGACGGAGAATAAAGAAGAAGAATCCTACAACATGACACATAAAACATAGGACAGAGAATAAAGAAGAAGAATCCTACAACATGACACATAAAACATAGGACGGAGAATAAAGAAGAAGAATCCTACAACATGACACATAAAACATAGGACGGAGAATAAAGAAGAAGAATCCTACAACATGACACATAAAACATAGGACAGAGAATAAAGAAGAAGAATCCTACAACATGTCACATAAAACATAGGACGGAGAATAAAGAAGAAGAATCCTACAACATGACACATAAAACATAGGACAGAGAATAAAGAAGAAGAATCCTACAACATGTCACATAAAACATAGGACAGAGAATAAAGAAGAAGAATCCTACAACATGACACATAAAACATAGGACAGAGAATAAAGAAGAAGAATCCTACAACATGTCACATAAAACATAGGACGGAGAATAAAGAAGAAGAATCCTACAACATGACACATAAAACATAGGACGGAGAATAAAGAAGAAGAATCCTACAACATGTCACATAAAACATAGGACGGAGAATAAAGAAGAAGAATCCTACAACATGACACATAAAACATAGGACAGAGAATAAAGAAGAAGAATCCTACAACATGTCACATAAAACATAGGACAGAGAATAAAGAAGAAGAATCCTACAACATGACACATAAAACATAGGACGGAGAATAAAGAAGAAGAATCCTACAACATGACACATAAAACATAGGACAGAGAATAAAGAAGAAGAATCCTACAACATGTCACATAAAACATAGGACAGAGAATAAAGAAGAAGAATCCTACAACATGACACATAAAACATAGGACAGAGAATAAAGAAGAAGAATCCTACAACATGACACATAAAACATAGGACGGAGAATAAAGAAGAAGAATCCTACAACATGACACATAAAACATAGGACGGAGAATAAAGAAGAAGAATCCTACAACATGACACATAAAACATAGGACGGAGAATAAAGAAGAAGAATCCTACAACATGACACATAAAACATAGGACGGAGAATAAAGAAGAAGAATCCTACAACATGACACATAAAACATAGGACAGAGAATAAAGAAGAAGAATCCTACAACATGACACATAAAACATAGGACATAGAATAAAGAAGAAGAATCCTACAACATGACACATAAAACATAGGACGGAGAATAAAGAAGAAGAATCCTACAACATGACACATAAAACATAGGACAGAGAATAAAGAGGAAGAATCCTACAACATAACACATAAAACATAGGACATAGAATAAAGAAGAAGAATCCTACAACATGACACATAAAACATAGGACGGAGAATAAAGAAGAAGAATCCTACAACATGACACATAAAACATAGGACAGAGAATAAAGAAGAAGAATCCTACAACATGACACATAAAACATAGGACATAGAATAAAGAAGAAGAATCCTACAACATGACACATAAAACATAGGACGGAGAATAAAGAAGAAGAATCCTACAACATGACACATAAAACATAGGACAGAGAATAAAGAGGAAGAATCCTACAACATAACACATAAAACATAGGACATAGAATAAAGAAGAAGAATCCTACAACATGACACATAAAACATAGGACGGAGAATAAAGAGGAAGAATCCTACAACATAACACATAAAACATAGGACGGAGAATAAAGAAGAAGAATCCTACAACATGACACATAAAACATAGGACATAGAATAAAGAAGAAGAATCCTACAACATGACACATAAAACATAGGACGGAGAATAAAGAAGAAGAATCCTACAACATGACACATAAAACATAGGACAGAGAATAAAGAGGAAGAATCCTACAACATGACACATAAAACATAGGACAGAGAATAAAGAAGAAGAATCCTACAACATGTCACATAAAACAAAGGACGGAGAATAAAGAGGAAGAATCCTACAACATGACACATAAAACATAGGACAGAGAATAAAGAAGAAGAATCCTACAACATGACACATAAAACATAGGACGGAGAATAAAGAGGAAGAATCCTACAACATAACACATAAAACATAGGACGGAGAATAAAGAAGAAGAATCCTACAACATGACACATAAAACATAGGACGGAGAATAAAGAAGAACAATCCTACAACATGACACATAAAACATAGGACAGAGAATAAAGAAGAAGAATCCTACAACATGACACATAAAACATAGGACGAAGAATAAAGAAGAAGGATCCTACAACATGACACATAAAACATAGGACGGAGAATAAAGAGGAAGAATCCTACAACATGTCACATAAAACATAGGACATAGAATAAAGAAGAAGAATCCTACAACATGTCACATAAAACATAGGACGGAGAATAAAGAAGAAGAATCCTACAACATGACACATAAAACATAGGACGGAGAATAAAGAGGAAGAATCCTACAACATGTCACATAAAACATAGGACGGAGAATAAAGAAGAAGAATCCTACAACATGACACATAAAACATAGGACATAGAATAAAGAAGAAGAATCCTACAACATGACACATAAAACATAGGACGGAGAATAAAGAAGAAGAATCCTACAACATGACACATAAAACATAGGACATAGAATAAAGAAGAAGAATCCTACAACATGACACATAAAACATAGGACGGAGAATAAAGAAGAAGAATCCTACAACATGGCACATAAAACATAGGACAGAGAATAAAGAAGAAGAATCCTACAACATGTCACATAAAACATAGGACGGAGAATAAAGAAGAATCCTACAACATGACACATAAAACATAGGACATAGAATAAAGAAGAAGAATCCTACAACATGACACATAAAACATAGGACAGAGAATAAAGAGGAAGAATCCTACAACATAACACATAAAACATAGGACAGAGAATAAAGAAGAAGAATCCTACAACATGACACATAAAACATAGGACATAGAATAAAGAAGAAGAATCCTACAACATGACACATAAAACATAGGACGGAGAATAAAGAGGAAGAATCCTACAACATAACACATAAAACATAGGACGGAGAATAAAGAAGAAGAATCCTACAACATGACACATAAAACATAGGACGGAGAATAAAGAAGAAGAATCCTACAACATGACACATAAAACATAGGACATAGAATAAAGAAGAAGAATCCTACAACATGACACATAAAACATAGGACGGAGAATAAAGAAGAAGAATCCTACAACATGACACATAAAACATAGGACAGAGAATAAAGAAGAAGAATCCTACAACATGACACATAAAACATAGGACATAGAATAAAGAAGAAGAATCCTACAACATGACACATAAAACATAGGACGGAGAATAAAGAGGAAGAATCCTACAACATAACACATAAAACATAGGACGGAGAATAAAGAAGAAGAATCCTACAACATGACACATAAAACATAGGACATAGAATAAAGAAGAAGAATCCTACAACATGACACATAAAACATAGGACATAGAATAAAGAAGAAGAATCCTACAACATGACACATAAAACATAGGACGGAGAATAAAGAAGAAGAATCCTACAACATGACACATAAAACATAGGACAGAGAATAAAGAGGAAGAATCCTACAACATGACACATAAAACATAGGACGGAGAATAAAGAAGAAGAATCCTACAACATGACACATAAAACATAGGACAGAGAATAAAGAAGAAGAATCCTACAACATGACACATAAAACATAGGACAGAGAATAAAGAAGAAGAATCCTACAACATGACACATAAAACATAGGACAGAGAATAAAGAGGAAGAATCCTACAACATGTCACATAAAACATAGGACAGAGAATAAAGAAGAAGAATTCTACAACATGACACATAAAACATAGGACGGAGAATAAAGAAGAAGAATCCTACAACATAACACATAAAACATAGGACATAGAATAAAGAAGAAGAATCCTACAACATGACACATAAAACATAGGACATAGAATAAAGAAGAAGAATCCTACAACATGACACATAAAACATAGGACGGAGAATAAAGAGGAAGAATCCTACAACATAACACATAAAACATAGGACGGAGAATAAAGAAGAAGAATCCTACAACATGACACATAAAACATAGCACGAAGAATAAAGAAGAAGAATCCTACAACATGACACATAAAACATAGGACATAGAAGAAAGAAGAAGAATCCTACAACATGACACATAAAACATAGGACAGAGAATAAAGAAGAAGAATCCTACAACATGACACATAAAACATAGGACGAAGAATAAAGAAGAAGGATCCTACAACATGTCACATAAAACATAGGACGGAGAATAAAGAAGAAGAATCCTACAACATGACACATAAAACATAGGACGGAGAATAAAGAGGAAGAATCCTACAACATGACACATAAAAAATAGGACGGAGAATAAAGAAGAAGAATCCTACAACATGTCACATAAAACATAGGACGGAGAATAAAGAAGAAGAATCCTACAACATGACACATAAAACATAGGACATAGAATAAAGAAGAAGAAACCTACAACATGTCACATAAAACATAGGACGGAGAATAAAGAAGAAGAATCCTACAACATGACACATAAAACATAGGACATAGAATAAAGAAGAAGAAACCTACAACATGTCACATAAAACATAGGACGGAGAATAAAGAAGAAGAATCCTACAACATGACACATAAAACATAGGACATAGAATAAAGAAGAAGAATCCTACAACATGTCACATAAAACATAGGACATAGAATAAAGAAGAAGAATCCTACAACATGTCACATAAAACATAGGACAGAGAATAAAGAAGAAGAATCCTACAACATGACACATAAAACATAGTACAGAGAATAAAGAGGAAGAATCCTACAACATGACACATAAAACATAGGACGGAGAATAAAGAAGAAGAATCCTACAACATGACACATAAAACATAGGACAGAGAATAAAGAAGAAGAATCCTACAACATGACACATAAAACATAGGACATAGAATAAAGAAGAAGAATCCTACAACATGACACATAAAACATAGGACGGAGAATAAAGAAGAATCCTACAACATGTCACATAAAACATAGGACAGAGAATAAAGAAGAAGAATCCTACAACATGTCACATAAAACATAGGACATAGAATAAAGAAGAAGAATCCTACAACATGACACATAAAACATAGGACATAGAATAAAGAAGAAGAATCCTACAACATGTCACATAAAACATAGGACAGAGAATAAAGAAGAAGAATCCTACAACATGACACATAAAACATAGGACATAGAATAAAGAAGAAGAATCCTACAACATGACACATAAAACATAGGACATAGAATAAAGAAGAAGAATCCTGCAACATGTCACATAAAACATAGGACAGAGAATAAAGAAGAAGAATCCTACAACATGACACATAAAACATAGGACGAAGAATAAAGAAGAAGAATCCTACAACATAACACATAAAACATAGGACGGAGAATAAAGAAGAAGAATCCTACAACATGACACATAAAACATAGGACAGAGAATAAGGAAGAAGAATCCTACAACATTTCACATAAAACATAGGACGAAGAATAAAGAAGAAGAATCCTACAACATGACACATAAAACATAGGACGAAGAATAAAGAAGAAGAATCCTACAACATGACACATAAAACATAGGACGGAGAATAAAGAAGAAGAATCCTACAACATGACACATAAAACATAGGACAGAGAATAAGGAAGAAGAATCCTACAACATTTCACATAAAACATAGGACAGAGAATAAAGAAGAAGAATCCTACAACATGACACATAAAACATAGGACGAAGAATAAAGAAGAAGAATCCTACAACATAACACATAAAACATAGGACGGAGAATAAAGAAGAAGAATCCTACAACATGACACATAAAACATAGGACAGAGAATAAAGAAGAAGAATCCTACAACATGACACATAAAACATAGGACGGAGAATAAAGAAGAAGAATCCTACAACATGACACATAAAACATAGGACAGAGAATAAGGAAGAAGAATCCTACAACATGACACATAAAACATAGGACAGAGAATAAGGAAGAAGAATCCTACAACATTTCACATAAAACATAGGACGGAGAATAAAGAAGAATCCTACAACATGACACATAAAACATAGGACAGAGAATAAAGAAGAAGAATCCTACAACATGGCACATAAAACATAGGACAGAGAATAAGGAAGAAGAATCCTACAACATGTCACATAAAACATAGGACAGAGAATAAGGAAGAAGAATCCTACAACATGACACATAAAACATAGGACAGAGAATAAGGAAGAAGAATCCTGCAACATTTCACATAAAACATAGGACGGAGAATAAAGAAGAATCCTACAACATGACACATAAAACATAGGACATAGAATAAAGAAGAAGAATCCTACAACATGACACATAAAACATAGGACGGAGAATAAAGAAGAAGAATCCTACAACATTTCACATAAAACATAGGACAGAGAATAAAGAAGAAGAATCCTACAACATGACACATAAAACATAGGACAGAGAATAAAGAAGAAGAATCCTACAACATGACACATAAAACATAGGACAGAGAATAAAGAAGAAGAATCCTACAACATGACACATAAAACATAGGACAGAGAATAAAGAAGAAGAATCCTACAACATGACACATAAAACATAGGACGGAGAATAAAGAAGAAGAATCCTACAACATTTCACATAAAACATAGGACAGAGAATAAAGAAGAAGAATCCTACAACATGACACATAAAACATAGGACAGAGAATAAAGAAGAAGAATCCTACAACATGACACATAAAACATAGGACAGAGAATAAAGAAGAAGAATCCTACAACATGACACATAAAACATAGGACGGAGAATAAAGAAGAAGAATCCTACAACATGACACATAAAACATAGGACGGAGAATAAAGAAGAAGAATCCTACAACATTTCACATAAAACATAGGACAGAGAATAAAGAAGAAGAATCCTACAACATGACACATAAAACATAGGACAGAGAATAAAGAAGAAGAATCCTACAACATGACACATAAAACATAGGACAGAGAATAAAGAAGAAGAATCCTACAACATGACACATAAAACATAGGACGGAGAATAAAGAAGAAGAATCCTACAAAATGACACATAAAACATATGACGGAGAATAAGGAAGAAGAATCCTACAACATGACACATAAAACATAGGACAGAGAATAAAGAAGAAGAATCCTACAACATGACACATAAAACATAGGACAGAGAATAAGGAAGAAGAATCCTACAACATTTCACATAAAACATAGGACGGAGAATAAAGAAGAATCCTACAACATGACACATAAAACATAGGACGGAGAATAAAGAAGAAGAATCCTACAACATGACACATAAAACATAGGACATAGAATAAAGAAGAAGAATCCTACAACATGACACATAAAACATAGGACGGAGAATAAAGAAGAAGAATCCTACAACATGACACATAAAACATAGGACAGAGAATAAAGAAGAAGAATCCTACAACATGACACATAAACATAGGACGGAGAATAAAGAAGAAGAATCCTACAACATGACACATAAAACATAGGACAGAGAATAAGGAAGAAGAATCCTACAACATTTCACATAAAACATAGGACAGAGAATAAAGAAGAAGAATCCTACAACATGACACATAAAACATAGGACAGAGAATAAGGAAGAAGAATCCTACAACATGACACATAAAACATAGGACAGAGAATAAAGAAGAAGAATCCTACAACATGACACATAAAACATAGGACAGAGAATAAAGAAGAAGAATCCTACAACATGACACATAAAACATAGGACAGAGAATAAAGAGGAAGAATCCTACAACATGTCACATAAAACATAGGACGGAGAATAAAGAAGAAGAATCCTACAACATGTCACATAAAACATAGGACGGAGAATAAAGAAGAAGAATCCTACAACATAACACATAAAACATAGGACGGAGAATAAAGAAGAAGAATCCTACAACATGTCACATAAAACATAGGACGGAGAATAAAGAAGAAGAATCCTACAACATAACACATAAAACATAGGACGGAGAATAAAGAAGAAGAATCCTACAACATGTCACATAAAACATAGGACGGAGAATAAAGAGGAAGAATCCTACAACATAACACATAAAACATAGGACGGAGAATAAAGAAGAAGAAACCTACAACATGACACATAAAACATAGGACGGAGAATAATGAAGAAGAAACCTACAACATGACACATAAAACATAGGACGGAGAATAAAGAGGAAGAATCCTACAACATGACACATAAAACATAGGACATAGAATAAAGAAGAAGAATCCTACAACATGACACATAAAACATAGGACATAGAATAAAGAAGAAGAATCCTACAACATGACACATAAAACATAGGACGGAGAATAAAGAGGAAGAATCCTACAACATGTCACATAAAACATAGGACATAGAATAAAGAAGAAGAATCCTACAACATGACACATAAAACATAGGACATAGAATAAAGAAGAAGAATCCTACAACATGTCACATAAAACATAGGACGGAGAATAAAGAAGAAGAATCCTACAACATAACACATAAAACATAGGACGGAGAATAAAGAGGAAGAATCCTACAACATGTCACATAAAACATAGGACATAGAATAAAGAAGAAGAATCCTACAACATGTCACATAAAACATAGGACGGAGAATAAAGAAGAAGAATCCTACAACATGACACATAAAACATAGGACGGAGAATAAAGAAGAAGAATCCTACAACATAACACATAAAACATAGGACGGAGAATAAAGAGGAAGAATCCTACAACATGACACATAAAACATAGGACATAGAATAAAGAAGAAGAATCCTACAACATGTCACATAAAACATAGGACAGAGAATAAAGAAGAAGAATCCTACAACATGACACATAAAACATAGGACGGAGAATAAAGAAGAAGAATCCTACAACATGACACATAAAACATAGGACATAGAATAAAGAAGAAGAATCCTACAACATGACACATAAAACATAGGACGGAGAATAAAGAGGAAGAATCCTACAACATGTCACATAAAACATAGGACAGAGAATAAAGAAGAAGAATCCTACAACATGTCACATAAAACATAGGACAGAGAATAAAGAAGAATCCTACAACATGTCACATAAAACATAGGACAGAGAATAAAGAAGAAGAATCCTACAACATGACACATAAAACATAGGACGGAGAATAAAGATGAAGAATCCTACAACATGACACATAAAACATAGGACATAGAATAAAGAAGAAGAATCCTACAACATGACGCATAAAACATAGGACGGAGAATAAAGAAGAAGAATCCTACAACATGTCACATAAAACATAGGACGGAGAATAAAGAGGAAGAATCCTACAACATGACACATAAAACATAGGACGGAGAATAAAGAAGAAGAATCCTACAACATGTCACATAAAACATAGGACATAGAATAAAGAAGAAGAATCCTACAACATGACACATAAAACATAGGACGGAGAATAAAGAGGAAGAATCCTACAACATGTCACATAAAACATAGGACAGAGAATAAAGAGGAAGAATCCTACAACATTTCACATAAAACATAGGACGGAGAATAAAGAAGAAGAATCCTACAACATGACACATAAAACATAGGACATAGAATAAAGAAGAAGAATCCTACAACATGACACATAAAACATAGGACAGAGAATAAAGAGGAAGAATCCTACAACATTTCACATAAAACATAGGACGGAGAATAAAGAGGAAGAATCCTACAACATGACACATAAAACATAGGACGGAGAATAAAGAAGAAGAATCCTACAACATGTCACATAAAACATAGGACATAGAATAAAGAAGAAGAATCCTACAACATGACACATAAAACATAGGACGGAGAATAAAGAAGAAGAATCCTACAACATGACACATAAAACATAGGACGGAGAATAAAGAAGAAGAATCCTACAACATGACACATAAAACATAGGACGGAGAATAAAGAGGAAGAATCCTACAACATGACACATAAAACATAGGACATAGAATAAAGAAGAAGAATCCTACAACATGTCACATAAAACATAGGACGGAGAATAAAGAAGAAGAATCCTACAACATGACACATAAAACATAGGACGGAGAATAAAGAAGAAGAATCCTACAACATGACACATAAAACATAGGACGGAGAATAAAGAGGAAGAATCCTACAACATGACACATAAAACATAGGACATAGAATAAAGAAGAAGAATCCTACAACATGACACATAAAACATAGGACGGAGAATAAAGAAGAAGAATCCTACAACATGACACATAAAACATAGGACATAGAATAAAGAAGAAGAATCCTACAACATGTCACATAAAACATAGGACAGAGAATAAAGAAGAAGAATCCTACAACATGACACATAAAACATAGGACGGAGAATAAAGAAGAAGAATCCTACAACATGACACATAAAACATAGGACATAGAATAAAGAAGAAGAATCCTACAACATGACACATAAAACATAGGACGGAGAATAAAGAGGAAGAATCCTACAACATGTCACATAAAACATAGGACAGAGAATAAAGAAGAAGAATCCTACAACATGTCACATAAAACATAGGACAGAGAATAAAGAAGAATCCTACAACATGTCACATAAAACATAGGACAGAGAATAAAGAAGAAGAATCCTACAACATGACACATAAAACATAGGACGGAGAATAAAGATGAAGAATCCTACAACATGACACATAAAACATAGGACATAGAATAAAGAAGAAGAATCCTACAACATGACGCATAAAACATAGGACGGAGAATAAAGAAGAAGAATCCTACAACATGACACATAAAACATAGGACAGAGAATAAAGAAGAAGAATCCTACAACATGTCACATAAAACATAGGACGGAGAATAAAGAGGAAGAATCCTACAACATGACACATAAAACATAGGACGGAGAATAAAGAAGAAGAATCCTACAACATGTCACATAAAACATAGGACATAGAATAAAGAAGAAGAATCCTACAACATGACACATAAAACATAGGACGGAGAATAAAGAGGAAGAATCCTACAACATGTCACATAAAACATAGGACAGAGAATAAAGAGGAAGAATCCTACAACATTTCACATAAAACATAGGACGGAGAATAAAGAAGAAGAATCCTACAACATGACACATAAAACATAGGACATAGAATAAAGAAGAAGAATCCTACAACATGACACATAAAACATAGGACAGAGAATAAAGAGGAAGAATCCTACAACATTTCACATAAAACATAGGACGGAGAATAAAGAGGAAGAATCCTACAACATGACACATAAAACATAGGACGGAGAATAAAGAAGAAGAATCCTACAACATGTCACATAAAACATAGGACATAGAATAAAGAAGAAGAATCCTACAACATGACACATAAAACATAGGACGGAGAATAAAGAGGAAGAATCCTACAACATGTCACATAAAACATAGGACAGAGAATAAAGAGGAAGAATCCTACAACATTTCACATAAAACATAGGACGGAGAATAAAGAGGAAGAATCCTACAACATGACACATAAAACATAGGACAGAGAATAAAGAGGAAGAATCCTACAACATGACACATAAAACATAGGACGGAGAATAAAGAGGAAGAATCCTACAACATGACACATAAAACATAGGACGGAGAATAAAGAAGAAGAATCCTACAACATGACACATAAAACATAGGACAGAGAATAAAGAGGAAGAATCCTACAACATGACACATAAAACATAGGACGGAGAATAAAGAAGAAGAATCCTACAACATGACACATAAAACATAGGACATAGAATAAAGAAGAAGAATCCTACAACATGACACATAAAACATAGGACGGAGAATAAAGAAGAAGAATCCTACAACATGACACATAAAACATAGGACAGAGAATAAAGAAGAAGAATCCTACAACATGACACATAAAACATAGGACAGAGAATAAAGAGGAAGAATCCTACAACATGACACATAAAACATAGGACAGAGAATAAAGAGGAAGAATCCTACAACATGTCACATAAAACATAGGACATAGAATAAAGAAGAAGAATCCTACAACATGACACATAAAACATAGGACAGAGAATAAAGAGGAAGAATCCTACAACATGACACATAAAACATAGGACAGAGAATAAAGAAGAAGAATCCTACAACATGTCACATAAAACATAGGACATAGAATAAAGAAGAAGAATCCTACAACATGTCACATAAAACATAGGACAGAGAATAAAGAGGAAGAATCCTACAACATGACACATAAAACATAGGACAGAGAATAAAGAGGAAGAATCCTACAACATGTCACATAAAACATAGGACATAG
Organism: Phyllobates terribilis; assembly: GCF_046119375.1. Classification (NCBI taxonomy): domain Eukaryota; kingdom Metazoa; phylum Chordata; class Amphibia; order Anura; family Dendrobatidae; genus Phyllobates; species Phyllobates terribilis. The sequence goes on along the minus strand of NW_027362769.1, from coordinate 412,013,033 downwards.
AATAAAGAAGAAGAATCCTACAACATGACACATAAAACATAGGACAGAGAATAAAGAGGAAGAATCCTACAACATGACACATAAAACATAGGACAGAGAATAAAGAGGAAGAATCCTACAACATGACACATAAAACATAGGACAGAGAATAAAGAGGAAGAATCCTACAACATGTCACATAAAACATAGGACATAGAATAAAGAAGAAGAATCCTACAACATGTCACATAAAACATAGGACAGAGAATAAAGAGGAAGAATCCTACAACATGACACATAAAACATAGGACGGAGAATAAAGAAGAAGAATCCTACAACATGACACATAAAACATAGGACATAGAATAAAGAAGAAGAATCCTACAACATGACACATAAAACATAGGACGGAGAATAAAGAAGAAGAATCCTACAACATGACACATAAAACATAGGACAGAGAATAAAGAAGAAGAATCCTACAACATGACACATAAAACATAGGACAGAGAATAAAGAGGAAGAATCCTACAACATGACACATAAAACATAGGACAGAGAATAAAGAGGAAGAATCCTACAACATGTCACATAAAACATAGGACATAGAATAAAGAAGAAGAATCCTACAACATGACACATAAAACATAGGACAGAGAATAAAGAGGAAGAATCCTACAACATAACACATAAAACATAGGACGGAGAATAAAGAAGAAGAATCCTACAACATGACACATAAAACATAGGACATAGAATAAAGAAGAAGAATCCTACAACATGTCACATAAAACATAGGACAGAGAATAAAGAAGAAGAATCCTACAACATGACACATAAAACATAGGACGGAGAATAAAGAAGAAGAATCCTACAACATGACACATAAAACATAGGACGGAGAATAAAGAAGAAGAATCCTACAACATGTCACATAAAACATAGGACAGAGAATAAAGAAGAAGAATCCTACAACATGTCACATAAAACATAGGACAGAGAATAAAGAAGAAGAATCCTACAACATGACACATAAAACATAGGACAGAGAATAAAGAAGAATCCTACAACATGTCACATAAAACATAGGACAGAGAATAAAGAAGAATCCTACAACATGACACATAAAACATAGGACATAGAATAAAGAAGAAGAATCCTACAACATGACACATAAAACATAGGACGGAGAATAAAGAAGAAGAATCCTACAACATGACACATAAAACATAGGACGGAGAATAAAGAAGAATCCTACAACATGACACATAAAACATAGGACATAGAATAAAGAAGAAGAATCCTACAACATGACACATAAAACATAGGACAGAGAATAAAGAAGAAGAATCCTACAACATGACACATAAAACATAGGACAGAGAATAAAGAAGAATCCTACAACATGACACATAAAACATAGGACATAGAATAAAGAAGAAGAATCCTACAACATGACACATAAAACATAGGACAGAGAATAAAGAAGAAGAATCCTACAACATGACACATAAAACATAGGACAGAGAATAAAGAAGAATCCTACAACATGACACATAAAACATAGGACATAGAATAAAGAAGAAGAATCCTACAACATGTCACATAAAACATAGGACAGAGAATAAAGAAGAAGAATCCTACAACATGACACATAAAACATAGGACAGAGAATAAAGAAGAAGAATCCTACAACATGACACATAAAACATAGGACATAGAATAAAGAAGAAGAATCCTACAACATGACACATAAAACATAGGACATAGAATAAAGAAGAAGAATCCTACAACATGTCACATAAAACATAGGACAGAGAATAAAGAAGAAGAATCCTACAACATGACACATAAAACATAGGACAGAGAATAAAGAAGAAGAATCCTACAACATGACACATAAAACATAGGACAGAGAATAAAGAAGAAGAATCCTACAACATGACACATAAAACATAGGACATAGAATAAAGAAGAAGAATCCTACAACATGACACATAAAACATAGGACAGAGAATAAAGAAGAAGAATCCTACAACATGACACATAAAACATAGGACAGAGAATAAAGAAGAAGAATCCTACAACATGACACATAAAACATAGGACATAGAATAAAGAAGAAGAATCCTACAACATGACACATAAAACATAGGACGGAGAATAAAGAAGAAGAATCCTACAACATGACACATAAAACATAGGACAGAGAATAAAGAGGAAGAATCCTACAACATGACACATAAAACATAGGACATAGAATAAAGAAGAAGAATCCTACAACATGACACATAAAACATAGGACATAGAATAAAGAAGAAGAATCCTACAACATGACACATAAAACATAGGACAGAGAATAAAGAAGAAGAATCCTACAACATGACACATAAAACATAGGACATAGAATAAAGAAGAAGAATCCTACAACATGACACATAAAACATAGGACAGAGAATAAAGAAGAAGAATCCTACAACATGACACATAAAACATAGGACGGAGAATAAAGAAGAAGAATCCTACAACATGACACATAAAACATAGGACGGAGAATAAAGAAGAAGAATCCTACAACATGACACATAAAACATAGGACAGAGAATAAAGAAGAAGAATCCTACAACATGACACATAAAACATAGGACAGAGAATAAAGAAGAAGAATCCTACAACATGACACATAAAACATAGGACGGAGAATAAAGAAGAAGAATCCTACAACATGACACATAAAACATAGGACATAGAATAAAGAAGAAGAATCCTACAACATGACACATAAAACATAGGACGAAGAATAAAGAAGAAGAATCCTACAACATGACACATAAAACATAGGACATAGAATAAAGAAGAAGAATCCTACAACATGACACATAAAACATAGGACATAGAATAAAGAAGAAGAATCCTACAACATGACACATAAAACATAGGACGGAGAATAAAGAAGAAGAATCCTACAACATGACACATAAAACATAGGACGGAGAATAAAGAAGAAGAATCCTACAACATGACACATAGAACATAGGACATAGAATAAAGAAGAAGAATCCTACAACATGACACATAAAACATAGGACATAGAATAAAGAAGAAGAATCCTACAACATGACACATAAAACATAGGACATAGAATAAAGAAGAAGAATCCTACAACATGACACATAAAACATAGGACGGAGAATAAAGAAGAAGAATCCTACAACATGACACATAAAACATAGGACGGAGAATAAAGAAGAAGAATCCTACAACATGACACATAAAACATAGGACAGAGAATAAAGAAGAAGAATCCTACAACATGTCACATAAAATATAGGACAGAGAATAAAGAAGAAGAATCCTACAACATGACACATAAAACATAGGACATAGAATAAAGAAGAAGAATCCTACAACATGACACATAAAACATAGGACAGAGAATAAAGAAGAAGAATCCTACAACATGACACATAAAACATAGGACAGAGAATAAAGAAGAAGAATCCTACAACATAACACATAAAACATAGGACATAGAATAAAGAAGAAGAATCCTACAACATGACACATAAAACATAGGACAGAGAATAAAGAAGAAGAATCCTACAACATGTCACATAAAACATAGGACGGAGAATAAAGAAGAAGAATCCTACAACATGACACATAAAACATAGGAAATAGAATAAAGAAGAAGAATCCTACAACATGTCACATAAAATATAGGACAGAGAATAAAGAAGAAGAATCCTACAACATGACACATAAAACATAGGACATAGAATAAAGAAGAAGAATCCTACAACATGACACATAAAACATAGGACAGAGAATAAAGAAGAAGAATCCTACAACATGACACATAAAACATAGGACATAGAATAAAGAAGAAGAATCCTACAACATGACACATAAAACATAGGAAATAGAATAAAGAAGAAGAATCCTACAACATGACACATAAAACATAGGACAGAGAATAAAGAAGAAGAATCCTACAACATGTCACATAAAACATAGGACGGAGAATAAAGAAGAAGAATCCTACAACATGACACATAAAACATAGGACGGAGAATAAAGAAGAAGAATCCTACAACATGACACATAAAACATAGGACATAGAATAAAGAAGAAGAATCCTACAACATGTCACATAAAACATAGGACGGAGAATAAAGAAGAAGAATCCTACAACATGACACATAAAACATAGGACGGAGAATAAAGAAGAAGAATCCTACAACATGACACATAAAACATAGGACGAAGAATAAAGAAGAAGAATCCTACAACATGACACATAAAACATAGGACAGAGAATAAAGAAGAACAATCCTACAACATGACACATAAAACATAGGACAGAGAATAAAGAAGAAGAATCCTACAACATGACACATAAAACATAGGACGAAGAATAAAGAAGAAGAATCCTACAACATGTCACATAAAACATAGGACGGAGAATAAAGAGGAAGAATCCTACAACATGACACATAAAACATAGGACGGAGAATAAAGAAGAAGAATCCTACAACATGTCACATAAAACATAGGACAGAGAATAAAGAAGAAGAATCCTACAACATGTCACATAAAACATAGGACAGAGAATAAAGAAGAAGAATCCTACAACATGACACATAAAACATAGGACGGAGAATAAAGAAGAAGAATCCTACAACATGACACATAAAACATAGGACGGAGAATAAAGAAGAAGAATCCTACAACATGACACATAAAACATAGGACGGAGAATAAAGAAGAAGAATCCTACAACATGTCACATAAAACATAGGACGGAGAATAAAGAAGAAGAATCCTACAACATGTCACATAAAACATAGGACGGAGAATAAAGAAGAAGAATCCTACAACATGACACATAAAACATAGGACGGAGAATAAAGAAGAAGAATCCTACAACATGACACATAAAACATAGGACGGAGAATAAAGAAGAAGAATCCTACAACATGTCACATAAAACATAGGACGAAGAATAAAGAAGAATCCTACAACATGACACATAAAACATAGGACAGAGAATAAAGAAGAAGAATCCTACAACATGTCACATAAAACATAGGACGGAGAATAAAGAAGAAGAATCCTACAACATGACACATACAACATAGGAGGGAGAATAAAGAAGAAGAATCCTACAACATGACACATAAAACATAGGACGGAGAATAAAGAAGAAGAATCCTACAACATGACACATAAAACATAGGACAGAGAATAAAGAAGAAGAATCCTACAACATGACACATAAAACATAGGACGGAGAATAAAGAAGAAGAATCCTACAACATGTCACATAAAACATAGGACGAAGAATAAAGAAGAAGAATCCTACAACATGACACATAAAACATAGGACAGAGAATAAAGAAGAAGAATCCTACAACATGACACATAAAACATAGGACGGAGAATAAAGAAGAAGAATCCTACAACATTTCACATAAAACATAGGACGGAGAATAAAGAAGAAGAATCCTACAACATGTCACATAAAACATAGGACAGAGAATAAAGAAGAATCCTACAACATGACACATAAAACATAGGACAGAGAATAAAGAAGAAGAATCCTACAACATGTCACATAAAACATAGGACGGAGAATAAAGAAGAAGTATCCTACAACATGACACATAAAACATAGGACGGAGAATAAAGAAGAAGAATCCTACAACATGTCACATAAAACATAGGACGGAGAATAAAGAAGAAGAATCCTACAACATGACACATAAAACATAGGACAGAGAATAAAGAAGAAGAATCCTACAACATGTCACATAAAACATAGGACAGAGAATAAAGAAAAAGAATCCTACAACATGACACATAAAACATAGGACGGAGAATAAAGAAGAAGAATCCTACAACATGACACATAAAACATAGGACGGAGAATAAAGAAGAAGAATCCTACAACATGTCACATAAAACATAGGACAGAGAATAAAGAAGAAGAATCCTACAACATGACACATAAAACATAGGACGGAGAATAAAGAAGAAGAATCCTACAACATGACACATAGAACATAGGACGGAGAATAAAGAAGAAGAATCCTACAACATGTCACATAAAACATAGGACGGAGAATAAAGAAGAAGAATCCTACAACATGTCACATAAAACATAGGACAGAGAATAAAGAAGAAGAATCCTACAACATGACACATAAAACATAGGACGGAGAATAAAGAAGAAGAATCCTACAACATGACACATAAAACATAGGACGGAGAATAAAGAGGAAGAATCCTACAACATGACACATAAAACATAGGACGGAGAATAAAGAAGAAGAATCCTACAACATGTCACATAAAACATAGGACAGAGAATAAAGAAGAAGAATCCTACAACATGTCACATAAAACATAGGACAGAGAATAAAGAAGAAGAATCCTACAACATGACACATAAAACATAGGACGGAGAATAAAGAAGAAGAATCCTACAACATGACACATAAAACATAGGACAGAGAATAAAGAAGAAGAATACTACAACATGACACATAAAACATAGGACGGAGAATAAAGAAGAAGAATCCTACAACATGACACATAAAACATAGGACGAAGAATAAAGAAGGAGAATCCTACAACATGTCACATAAAACATAGGACGGAGAATAAAGAAGAAGAATCCTACAACATAACACATAAAATATAGGACGGAGAATAAAGAAGAAGAATCCTACAACATGACACATAAAACATAGGACGGAGAATAAAGAAGAAGAATCCTACAACATAACACATAAAATATAGGACGGAGAATAAAGAAGAAGAATCCTACAACATGACACATAAAACATAGGACGAAGAATAAAGAAGGAGAATCCTACAACATGTCACATAAAACATAGGACGGAGAATAAAGAAGAAGAATCCTACAACATAACACATAAAATATAGGACGGAGAATAAAGAAGAAGAATCCTACAACATGACACATAAAACATAGGACGGAGAATAAAGAAGAAGAATCCTACAACATGTCACATAAAACATAGGACGGAGAATAAAGAAGAAGAATCCTACAACATGACACATAAAACATAGGACGGAGAATAAAGAAGAAGAATCCTACAACATGACACATAAAACATAGAACGGAGAATAAAGAAGAAGAATCCTACAACATGACACATAAAACATAGGACGGAGAATAAAGAAGAAGAATCCTACAACATGACACATAAAACATAGGACGGAGAATAAAGAGGAAGAATCCTACAACATGTCACATAAAACATAGGACAGAGAATAAAGAAGAAGAATCCTACAACATGTCACATAAAACATAGGACAGAGAATAAAGAAGAAGAATCCTACAACATGTCACATAAAACATAGGACAGAGAATAAAGAAGAAGAATCCTACAACATGTCACATAAAACATAGGACAGAGAATAAAGAAGAAGAATCCTACAACATGTCACATAAAACATAGGACGGAGAATAAAGAAGAAGAATCCTACAACATGACACATAAAACATAGGACGGAGAATAAAGAAGAAGAATCCTACAACATGACACATAAAACATAGGACGGAGAATAAAGAGGAAGAATCCTACAACATGTCACATAAAACATAGGACGAAGAATAAAGAAGGAGAATCCTACAACATGACACATAAAACATAGGACAGAGAATAAAGAAGAAGAATCCTACAACATGTCACATAAAACATAGGACGAAGAATAAAGAAGGAGAATCCTACAACATGACACATAAAACATAGGGCGGAGAATAAAGAGGAAGAATCCTACAACATGTCACATAAAACATAGGACGGAGAATAAAGAAGAAGAATCCTACAACATGTCACATAAAACATAGGACGGAGAATAAAGAAGAAGAATCCTACAACATGACACATAAAACATAGGACGGAGAATAAAGAAGAAGAATCCTACAACATGACACATAAAACATAGGACGGAGAATAAAGAGGAAGAATCCTACAACATGTCACATAAAACATAGGACAGAGAATAAAGAAGAAGAATCCTACAACATGTCACATAAAACATAGGACAGAGAATAAAGAAGAAGAATCCTACAACATGTCACATAAAACATAGGACAGAGAATAAAGAAGAAGAATCCTACAACATGTCAAATAAAACATAAGACAGAAAATAAAGAAGAAGAATCCTACAACATGTCACATAAAACATAAGACAGAAAATAAAGAAGAAGAATCCTACAACATGTCACATAAAACATAGGACAGAGAATAAAGAAGAAGAATCCTACAACATGACACATAAAACATAGGACGGAGAATAAAGAAGAAGAATCCTACAACATGACACATAAAACATAGGATGAAGAATAAAGAAGGAGAATCCTACAACATGACACATAAAACATAGGACGGAGAATAAAGAGGAAGAATCCTACAACATGACACATAAAACATAGGACAGAGAATAAAGAAGAAGAATCCTACAACATGACACATAAAACATAGGACGGAGAATAAAGAAGAAGAATCCTACAACATGTCACATAAAACATAGGACGGAGAATAAAGAAGAAGAATCCTACAACATGACACATAAAACATAGGACGGAGAATAAAGAAGAAGAATCCTACAACATGACACATAAAACATAGGACGGAGAATAAAGAAGAAGAATCCTACAACATGACACATAAAACATAGGACAGAGAATAAAGAAGAAGAATCCTACAACATGACACATAAAACATAGGACGGAGAATAAAGAAGAAGAATCCTACAACATGACACATAAAACATAGGACGGAGAATAAAGAAGAAGAATCCTACAACATGACACATAAAACATAGGACAGAGAATAAAGAAGAAGAATCCTACAACATGTCACATAAAACATAGGACAGAGAATAAAGAAGAAGAATCCTACAACATGACACATAAAACATAGGACGGAGAATAAAGAAGAAGAATCCTACAACATGACACATAAAACATAGGACGGAGAATAAAGAAGAAGAATCCTACAACATGACACATAAAACATAGGACAGAGAATAAAGAAGAAGAATCCTACAACATGACACATAAAACATAGGACGGAGAATAAAGAAGAAGAATCCTACAACATGACACATAAAACATAGGACGGAGAATAAAGAAGAAGAATCCTACAACATGACACATAAAACATAGGACGGAGAATAAAGAAGAAGAATCCTACAACATGACACATAAAACATAGGACAGAGAATAAAGAAGAAGAATCCTACAACATGACACATAAAACATAGGACGGAGAATAAAGAAGAAGAATCCTACAACATGACACATAAAACATAGGACGGAGAATAAAGAAGAAGAATCCTACAACATGACACATAAAACATAGGACGGAGAATAAAGAAGAAGAATCCTACAACATGACACATAAAACATAGGACGAAGAATAAAGAAGAAGAATCCTACAACATGACACATAAAACATAGGACGAAGAATAAAGAAGGAGAATCCTACAACATGACACATAAAACATAGGACGGAGAATAAAGAAGAAGAATCCTACAACATGACACATAAAACATAGGACGGAGAATAAAGAAGAAGAATCCTACAACATGACACATAAAACATAGGACGGAGAATAAAGAAGAAGAATCCTACAACATGACACATAAAACATAGGACGGAGAATAAAGAAGAAGAATCCTACAACATGACACATAAAACATAGGACGAAGAATAAAGAAGGAGAATCCTACAACATGACACATAAAACATAGGACGGAGAATAAAGAAGAAGAATCCTACAACATAACACATAAAACATAGGACGGAGAATATAGAAGAAGAATCCTACAACATGACACATAAAACATAGGACGAAGAATAAAGAAGAAGAATCCTACAACATAACACATAAAACATAGGACAGAGAATAAAGAAGAAGAATCCTACAAAATGACACATAAAACATAGGACGGAGAATAAAGAAGAAGAATCCTACAACATTTCACATAAAACATAGGACGGGGAATAAAGAGGAAGAATCCTACAACATGTCACATAAAACATAGGACGGAGAATAAAGAAGAAGAATCCTACAACATGACACATAAAACATAGGACGGAGAATAAAGAAGAAGAATCCTACAACATGACACATAAAACATAGGACAGAGAATAAAGAAGAAGAATCCTATAACATGACACATAAAACATAGGACGGAGAATAAAGAAGAAGAATCCTACAACATGACACATAAAACATAGGACAGAGAATAAAGAGGAAGAATCCTACAACATGACACATAAAACATAGGACAGAGAATAAAGAGGAAGAATCCTACAACATGACACATAAAAAATAGGACGGAGAATAAAGAAGAAGAATCCTACAACATGACACATAAAAAATAGGACGGAGAATAAAGAAGAAGAATCCTACAACATGACATATAAAACATAGGACATAGAATAAAGAAGAAGAATCCTACAACATGACACATAAAACATAGGACAGAGAATAAAGAAGAAGAATCCTACAACATGACACATAAAACATAGGACGGAGAATAAAGAGGAAGAATCCTACAACATGACACATAAAACATAGGACGGAGAATAAAGAAGAAGAATCCTACAACATGACACATAAAACATAGGACGGAGAATAAAGAGGAAGAATCCTACAACATGACACATAAAACATAGGACGAAGAATAAAGAAGAAGAATCCTACAACATGACACATAAAACATAGGACATAGAATAAAGAAGAAGAATCCTACAACATGACACATAAAACATAGGACAGAGAATAAAGAAGAAGAATCCTACAACATGACACATAAAACATAGGACGGAGAATATAGAAGAAGAATCCTACAACATGACACATAAAACATAGGACGGAGAATAAAGAAGAAGAATCCTACAACATGACACATAAAACATAGGACATAGAATAAAGAAGAAGAATCCTACAACATGACACATAAAACATAGGACAGAGAATAAAGAAGAAGAATCCTACAACATGACACATAAAACATAGGACGGAGAATATAGAAGAAGAATCCTACAACATGACACATAAAACATAGGACAGAGAATAAAGAAGAAGAATCCTACAACATGACACATAAAACATAGGACATAGAATAAAGAAGAAGAATCCTACAACATGACACATAAAACATAGGACGGAGAATAAAGAAGAAGAATCCTACAACATGACACATAAAACATAGGACATAGAATAAAGAAGAAGAATCCTACAACATGACACATAAAACATAGGACATAGAATAAAGAAGAAGAATCCTACAACATGACACATAAAACATAGGACAGAGAATAAAGAAGAAGAATCCTACAACATGACACATAAAACATAGGACAGAGAATAAAGAAGAAGAATCCTACAACATGACACATAAAACATAGGACGGAGAATATAGAAGAAGAATCCTACAACATGACACATAAAACATAGGACAGAGAATAAAGAAGAAGAATCCTACAACATGACACATAAAACATAGGACGGAGAATAAAGAAGAAGAATCCTACAACATGACACATAAAACATAGGACGGAGAATATAGAAGAAGAATCCTACAACATGACACATAAAACATAGGACAGAGAATAAAGAAGAAGAATCCTACAACATGACACATAAAACATAGGACAGAGAATAAAGAAGAAGAATCCTACAACATGACACATAAAACATAGGACAGAGAATAAAGAAGAAGAATCCTACAACATGACACATAAAACATAGGACGGAGAATAAAGAAGAAGAATCCTACAACATGACACATAAAACATAGGACAGAGAATAAAGAAGAAGAATCCTACAACATGACACATAAAACATAGGACGGAGAATAAAGAAGAAGAATCCTACAACATGACACATAAAACATAGGACGGAGAATAAAGAAGAAGAATCCTACAACATGTCACATAAAACATAGGACAGAGAATAAAGAGGAAGAATCCTACAACATGTCACATAAAACATAGGACGAAGAATAAAGAAGAAGAATCCTACAACATGACACATAAAACATAGGACGGAGAATAAAGAAGAAGAATCCTACAACATGTCACATAAAACATAGGACAGAGAATAAAGAAGAAGAATCCTACAACATGACACATAAAACATAGGACGGAGAATAAAGAAGAAGAATCCTACAACATGACACATAAAACATAGGACGGAAAATAAAGAAGAAGAATCCTACAACATGTCACATAAAACATAGGACAGAGAATAAAGAAGAAGAATCCTACAACATGACACATAAAACATAGGACGGAGAATAAAGAAGAAGAATCCTACAACATGACACATAAAACATAGGACGGAGAATAAAGAAGAAGAATCCTACAACATGACACATAAAACATAGGACGGAGAATAAAGAAGAAGAATCCTACAACATGACACATAAAACATAGGACGGAGAATAAAGAAGAAGAATCCTACAACATGACACATAAAACATAGGACGGAGAATAAAGAAGAAGAATCCTACAACATGACACATAAAACATAGGACGAAGAATAAAGAAGGAGAATCCTACAACATGACACATAAAACATAGGACGAAGAATAAAGAAGGAGAATCCTACAACATGACACATAAAACATAGGACGGAGAATAAAGAAGAAGAATCCTACAACATAACACATAAAACATAGGACGGAGAATAAAGAAGAAGAATCCTACAACATGACACATAAAACATAGGACGGAGAATAAAGAAGAAGAATCCTACAAAATGACACATAAAACATAGGACAGAGAATAAAGAGGAAGAATCCTACAACATGACACATAAAACATAGGACGGAGAATAAAGAAGAATCCTACAACATTTCACATAAAACATACGACGGAGAATAAAGAAGAATCCTACAACATGACACATAAAACATAGGACGGAGAATAAAGAAGAAGAATCCTACAACATGTCACATAAAACATAGGACAGAGAATAAAGAAGAAGAATCCTACAACATGTCACATAAAACATAGGACGGAGAATAAAGAAGAAGAATCCTACAACATGACACATAAAACATATGACGGAGAATAAAGAAGAAGAATCCTACAACATGACACATAAAACATAGGACGGAGAATAAAGAAGAAGAATCCTACAACATGTCACATAAAACATAGGACGGAGAATAAAGAGGAAGAATCCTACAACATGACACATAAAACATAGGACGGAGAATAAAGAAGAAGAGTCCTACAACATGTCACATAAAACATAGGACAGAGAATAAAGAAGAAGAATCCTACAACATGTCACATAAAACATAGGACGGAGAATAAAGAAGAAGAATCCTACAACATGTCACATAAAACATAGGACGGAGAATAAAGAGGAAGAATCCTACAACATGACACATAAAACATAGGACAGAAAATAAAGAAGAAGAATCCTACAACATGACACATAAAACATAGGACAGAGAATAAAGAGGAAGAATCCTACAACATGACACATAAAACATAGGACAGAGAATAAAGAAGAAGAATCCTACAACATGACACATAAAACATAGGACAGAGAATAAAGAAGAAGAATCCTACAACATGACACATAAAACATAGGACGGAGAATAAAGAAGAAGAATCCTACAACATGACACATAAAACATAGGACGGAGAATAAAGAAGAAGAATCCTACAACATGACACATAAAACATAGGACGGAGAATAAAGAAGAAGAATCCTACAACATGTCACATAAAACATAGGACAGAGAATAAAGAGGAAGAATCCTACAACATGTCACATAAAACATAGGACGGAGAATAAAGAAGAAGAATCCTACAACATGACACATAAAACATAGAACGGAGAATAAAGAAGAAGAATCCTACAACATGACACATAAAACATAGGACGGAGAATAAAGAAGAAGAATCCTACAACATGACACATAAAACATAGGACGGAGAATAAAGAAGAAGAATCCTACAACATGACACATAAAACATAGGACAGAGAATAAAGAAGAAGAATCCTACAACATGACACATAAAACATAGGACGGAGAATAAAGAAGAAGAATCCTACAACATGACACATAAAACATAGGACAGAGAATAAAGAAGAAGAATCCTACAACATGACACATAAAACATAGGACGGAGAATAAAGAAGAAGAATCCTACAACATGACACATAAAACATAGGATGGAGAATAAAGAAGAAGAATCCTACAACATGACACATAAAACATAGGACGGAGAATAAAGAAGAAGAATCCTACAACATGACACATAAAACATAGGACGGAGAATAAAGAAGAAGAATCCTACAACATGACACATAAAACATAGGACGGAGAATAAAGAAGAAGAATCCTACAACATGACACATAAAACATAGGACAGAGAATAAAGAAGAAGAATCCTACAACATGACACATAAAACATAGGACGGAGAATAAAGAAGAAGAATCCTACAACATGACACATAAAACATAGGATGGAGAATAAAGAAGAAGAATCCTACAACATGACACATAAAACATAGGACGGAGAATAAAGAAGAAGAATCCTACAACATGACACATAAAACATAGGACAGAGAATAAAGAAGAAGAATCCTACAACATGACACATAAAACATAGGACAGAGAATAAAGAAGAAGAATCCTACAACATGACACATAAAACATAGGACAGAGAATAAAGAAGAAGAATCCTACAACATGACACATAAAACATAGGACGGAGAATAAAGAAGAAGAATCCTACAACATGACACATAAAACATAGGACGAAGAATAAAGAAGAAGAATCCTACAACATGACACATAAAACATAGGACGAAGAATAAAGAAGGAGAATCCTACAACATGTCACATAAAACATAGGACAGAGAATAAAGAAGAAGAATCCTACAACATGACACATAAAACATAGGACGGAGAATAAAGAGGAAGAATCCTACAACATGTCACATAAAACATAGGACAGAGAATAAAGAAGAAGAATCCTACAACATGTCACATAAAACATAGGACGGAGAATAAAGAAGAAGAATCCTACAACATGTCACATAAAACATAGGACAGAGAATAAAGAAGAAGAATCCTACAACATGACACATAAAACATAGGACGGAGAATAAAGAAGAAGAATCCTACAACATGACACATAAAACATAGGACGGAGAATAAAGAGGAAGAATCCTACAACATGTCACATAAAACATAGGACAGAGAATAAAGAAGAAGAATCCTACAACATGACACATAAAACATAGGACATAGAATAAAGAAGAAGAATCCTACAACATGACACATAAAACATAGGACGGAGAATAAAGAAGAAGAATCCTACAACATGTCACATAAAACATAGGACAGAGAATAAAGAAGAAGAATCCTACAACATGTCACATAAAACATAGGACGGAGAATAAAGAAGAAGAATCCTACAACATGACACATAAAACATAGGACAGAGAATAAAGAAGAAGAATCCTACAACATGTCACATAAAACATAGGACGGAGAATAAAGAAGAAGAATCCTACAACATGACACATAAAACATAGGACAGAGAATAAAGAAGAAGAATCCTACAACATGTCACATAAAACATAAGACAGAAAATAAAGAAGAAGAATCCTACAACATGTCACATAAAACATAGGACAGAGAATAAAGAGGAAGAATACTACAACATGACACATAAAACATAGGACGGAGAATAAAGAAGAAGAATCCTACAACATGACACATAAAACATAGGACGAAGAATAAAGAAGGAGAATCCTACAACATGACACATAAAACATAGGACGGAGAATAAAGAGGAAGAATCCTACAACATGACACATAAAACATAGGACGGAGAATAAAGAGGAAGAATCCTACAACATGACACATAAAACATAAGACAGAAAATAAAGAAGAAGAATCCTACAACATGTCACATAAAACATAGGACGGAGAATAAAGAAGAAGAATCCTACAACATGACACATAAAACATAGGACGGAGAATAAAGAAGAAGAATCCTACAACATGTCACATAAAACATAGGACGGAGAATAAAGAAGATGAATCCTACAACATGACACATAAAACATAGGACAGAGAATAAAGAAGAAGAATCCTACAACATGACACATAAAACATAGGACGGAGAATAAAGAAGAAGAATCCTACAACATGACACATAAAACATAGGACGGAGAATAAAGAAGAAGAATCCTACAACATGACACATAAAACATAGGACGGAGAATAAAGAAGAAGAATCCTACAACATGACACATAAAACATAGGACGGAGAATAAAGAAGAAGAATCCTACAACATGACACATAAAACATAGGACGGAAAATAAAGAAGAAGAAACCTACAACATGTCACATAAAACATAGCACGGAGAATAAAGAAGAAGAATCCTACAACATGACACATAAAACATAGGACGAAGAATAAAGAAGGAGAATCCTACAACATGACACATAAAACATAGGACGGAGAATAAAGAAGAAGAATCCTACAAAATGACACATAAAACATAGGACGGAGAATAAAGAAGAAGAATCCTACAACATGACACATAAAACATAGGACGGAGAATAAAGAAGAAGAATCCTACAACATGACACATAAAACATAGGACGGAGAATAAAGAAGAAGAATCCTACAACATGACACATAAAACATAGGACGAAGAATAAAGAAGGAGAATCCTACAACATGACACATAAAACATAGGACGGAGAATAAAGAAGAAGAATCCTACAACATGTCACATAAAACATAGGACAGAGAATAAAGAGGAAGAATCCTGCAACATTTCACATAAAACATAGGACGGAGAATAAAGAAGAAGAATCCTACAACATAACACATAAAACATAGGACGGAGAATATAGAAGAAGAATCCTACAACATGACACATAAAACATAGGACGAAGAATAAAGAAGAAGAATCCTACAACATAACACATAAAACATAGGACGGAGAATAAAGAAGAAGAATCCTACAACATGACACATAAAACATAGGACGGAGAATAAAGAAGAAGAATCCTACAACATGACACATAAAACATAGGACGGAGAATAAAGAAGAAGAATCCTACAACATAACACATAAAACATAGGACGGAGAATAAAGAAGAAGAATCCTACAACATGACACATAAAACATAGGACGGAGAATAAAGAAGAAGAATCCTACAAAATGACACATAAAACATAGGACAGAGAAAAAAGAGGAAGAATCCTACAACATGTCACATAAAACATAGGACGGAGAATAAAGAAGAAGAATCCTACAACATTTCACATAAAACATAGGACGGGGAATAAAGAGGAAGAATCCTACAACATGTCACATAAAACATAGGACGGAGAATAAAGAAGAAGAATCCTACAACATGACACATAAAACATAGGACGGAGAATAAAGAAGAATCCTACAACATGACACATAAAACATAGGACGGAGAATAAAGAAGAAGAATCCTACAACATGTCACATAAAACATAGGACAGAGAATAAAGAAGAAGAATCCTACAACATGACACATAAAACATAGGACAGAGAATAAAGAAGAAGAATCCTACAACATGACACATAAAACATAGGACAGAGAATAAAGAAGAAGAATCCTACAACATGACACATAAAACATAGGACGGAGAATAAAGAAGAAGAATCCTACAACATGACACATAAAACATAGGACGGAGAATAAAGAAGAAGAATCCTAAAACATGTCACATAAAACATAGGACGGAGAATAAAGAAGAAGAATCCTACAACATGACACATAAAACATAGGACAGAGAATAAAGAGGAAGAATCCTACAACATGACACATAAAAAATAGGACGGAGAATAAAGAAGAAGAATCCTACAACATGACACATAAAACATAGGACATAGAATAAAGAAGAAGAATCCTACAACATGTCACATAAAACATAGGACGAAGAATAAAGAAGAAGAATCCTACAACATGACACATAAAACATAGGACATAGAATAAAGAAGAAGAATCCTACAACATGACACATAAAACATAGGACATAGAATAAAGAAGAAGAATCCTACAACATGACACATAAAACATAGGACGGAGAATATAGAAGAAGAATCCTACAACATGACACATAAAACATAGGACGGAGAATAAAGAAGAAGAATCCTACAACATGACACATAAAACATAGGACAGAGAATAAAGAAGAAGAATCCTACAACATGACACATAAAACATAGGACATAGAATAAAGAAGAAGAATCCTACAACATGACACATAAAACATAGGACAGAGAATAAAGAAGAAGAATCCTACAACATGACACATAAAACATAGGACGGAGAATAAAGAAGAAGAATCCTACAACATGACACATAAAACATAGGACAGAGAATAAAGAAGAAGAATCCTACAACATGACACATAAAACATAGGACATAGAATAAAGAAGAAGAATCCTACAACATGACACATAAAACATAGGACAGAGAATAAAGAGGAAGAATCCTACAACATAACACATAAAACATAGGACGGAGAATAAAGAAGAAGAATCCTACAACATGACACATAAAACATAGGACAGAGAATAAAGAAGAAGAATCCTACAACATGACACATAAAACATAGGACGGAGAATAAAGAAGAAGAATCCTACAACATGACACATAAAACATAGGACGGAGAATAAAGAAGAAGAATCCTACAACATGTCACATAAAACATAGGACAGAGAATAAAGAGGAAGAATCCTACAACATGTCACATAAAACATAGGACGGAGAATAAAGAAGAAGAATCCTACAACATGACACATAAAACATAGGACGGAGAATAAAGAAGAAGAATCCTACAACATGACACATAAAACATAGGACGGAGAATAAAGAAGAAGAATACTACAACATGACACATAAAACATAGGACGGAGAATAAAGAAGAAGAATCCTACAACATGACACATAAAACATAGGACGAAGAATAAAGAAGGAGAATCCTACAACATGACACATAAAACATAGGACGGAGAATAAAGAAGAAGAATCCTACAACATGACACATAAAACATAGGACGGAGAATAAAGAAGAAGAAACCTACAACATGTCACATAAAACATAGGACGAAGAATAAAGAAGAAGAATCCTACAACATGACACATAAATCATAGGACGGAGAATAAAGAAGAAGAATCCTACAACATGTCACATAAAACATAGGACAGAGAATAAAGAAGAAGAATCCTACAACATGACACATAAAACATAGGACGGAGAATAAAGAAGAAGAATCCTACAACATGACACATAAAACATAGGACGGAAAATAAAGAAGAAGAATCCTACAACATGTCACATAAAACATAGGACGGAGAATAAAGAAGAAGAATCCTACAACATGACACATAAAACATAGGACGGAGAATAAAGAAGAAGAATCCTACAACATGACACATAAAACATAGGACGGAGAATAAAGAAGAAGAATCCTACAACATGACACATAAAACATAGGACGGAGAATAAAGAAGAAGAATCCTACAACATGACACATAAAACATAGGACGGAGAATAAAGAAGAAGAATCCTACAACATGACACATAAAACATAGGACGAAGAATAAAGAAGGAGAATCCTACAACATGACACATAAAACATAGGACGGAGAATAAAGAAGAAGAATCCTACAACATGTCACATAAAACATAGGACAGAGAATAAAGAGGAAGAATCCTACAACATTTCACATAAAACATAGGATCGAGAATAAAGAAGAAGAATCCTACAACATGACACATAAAACATAGGACGAAGAATAAAGAAGGAGAATCCTACAACATGACACATAAAACATAGGACGAAGAATAAAGAAGGAGAATCCTACAACATGACAGTTAAAACATAGGACGGTAAATAAAGAAGAAGAATCCTACAACATAACACATAAAACATAGGACGGAGAATATAGAAGAAGAATCCTACAACATGACACATAAAACATAGGACGAAGAATAAAGAAGAAGAATCCTA
The DNA here is from genome assembly GCF_046119375.1 of Phyllobates terribilis. NCBI lineage: Eukaryota > Metazoa > Chordata > Amphibia > Anura > Dendrobatidae > Phyllobates > Phyllobates terribilis. The sequence continues at coordinate 411,992,953 of NW_027362769.1, read as the reverse complement.
CAACATAACACATAAAACATAGGACGGAGAATAAAGAAGAAGAATCCTACAACATGACACATAAAACATAGGACGGAGAATAAAGAAGAAGAATCCTACAAAATGACACATAAAACATATGACGGAGAATAAAGAAGAATCCTACAACATGACACATAAAACATAGGACGGAGAATAAAGAAGAAGAATCCTACAACATGTCACATAAAACATAGGACGGAGAATAAAGAAGAAGAATCCTACAACATGTCACATAAAACATAGGACAGAGAATAAAGAAGAAGAATCCTACAACATGTCACATAAAACATAGGACGGAGAATAAAGAAGAAGAATCCTACAACATGACACATAAAACATAGGACGGAGAATAAAGAAGAAGAATCCTACAACATGACACATAAAACATAGGACGGAGAATAAAGAAGAAGAATCCTACAACATGTCACATAAAACATAGGACAGAGAATAAAGAAGAAGAATCCTACAACATGACACATAAAACATATGACGGAGAATAAAGAAGAATCCTACAACATGACACATAAAACATAGGACGGAGAATAAAGAAGAAGAATCCTACAACATGTCACATAAAACATAGGACGGAGAATAAAGAAGAAGAATCCTACAACATGTCACATAAAACATAGGACGGAGAATAAAGAAGAAGAATCCTACAACATGTCACATAAAACATAGGACGGAGAATAAAGAAGAAGAATCCTACAACATGACACATAAAACATAGGACGGAGAATAAAGAAGAAGAATCCTACAACATGACACATAAAACATAGGACGGAGAATAAAGAAGAAGAATCCTACAACATGTCACATAAAACATAGGACGGAGAATAAAGAGGAAGAATCCTACAACATGTCACATAAAACATAGGACGGAGAATAAAGAAGAAGAATCCTACAACATGACACATAAAACATAGGACAGAGAATAAAGAGGAAGAATCCTACAACATGACACATAAAACATAGGACAGAGAATAAAGAAGAAGAATCCTACAACATGACACATAAAACATAGGACAGAGAATAAAGAAGAAGAATCCTACAACATGACACATAAAACATAGGACAGAGAATAAAGAAGAAGAATCCTACAACATGACACATAAAACATAGGACAGAGAATAAAGAAGAAGAATCCTACAACATGACACATAAAACATAGGACGGAGAATAAAGAAGAAGAATCCTACAACATGACACATAAAACATAGGACGGAGAATAAAGAAGAAGAATCCTACAACATGTCACATAAAACATTGGACAGAGAATAAAGAGGAAGAATCCTACAACATGTCACATAAAACATAGGACGGAGAATAAAGAAGAAGAATCCTACAACATGACACATAAAACATAGGACGGAGAATAAAGAAGAAGAATCCTACAACATGACACATAAAACATAGGACGGAGAATAAAGAAGAAGAATCCTACAACATGACACATAAAACATAGGACGGAGAATAAAGAAGAAGAATCCTACAACATGACACATAAAACATAGGACGGAGAATAAAGAAGAAGAATCCAACAACATGACACATAAAACATAGGACAGAGAATAAAGAAGAAGAATCCTACAACATGTCACATAAAACATAGGACGGAGAATAAAGAAGAAGAATCCTACAACATGACACATAAAACATAGGACAGAGAATAAAGAAGAAGAATCCTACAACATGACACATAAAACATAGGACGGAGAATAAAGAAGAAGAATCCTACAACATGACACATAAAACATAGGACGGAGGATAAAGAAGAAGAATCCTACAACATGACACATAAAACATAGGACAGAGAATAAAGAAGAAGAATCCTACAACATGACACATAAAACATAGGACGAAGAATAAAGAAGAAGAATCCTACAACATGACACATAAAACATAGGACGAAGAATAAAGAAGAAGAATCCTACAACATGACACATAAAACATAGGACATAGAATAAAAAAGAAGAATCCTAGAACATGACACATAAAACATAGGACAGAGAATAAAGAAGAAGAATCCTACAACATGACACATAAAACATAGGACAGAGAATAAAGAAGAAAAATCCTACAACATGACACATAAAACATAGGACAGAGAATAAAGAAGAAGAATCCTACAACATGACACATAAAACATAGGACAGAGAATAAAGAAGAAGAATCCTACAACATGACACATAAAACATAGGACAGAGAATAAAGAAGAAAAATCCTACAACATGACACATAAAACATAGGACAGAGAATAAAGAAGAAGAATCCTACAACATGTCACATAAAACATAGAACGGAGAATAAAGAAGAAGAATCCTACAACATGACACATAAAACATAGAACGGAGAATAAAGAAGAAGAATCCTACAACATGTCACATAAAACATAGGACGGAGAATAAAGAAGAAGAATCCTACAACATGACACATAAAACATAGGACATAGAATAAAAAAGAAGAATCCTAGAACATGACACATAAAACATAGGACAGAGAATAAAGAAGAAGAATCCTACAACATGACACATAAAACATAGGACAGAGAATAAAGAAGAAGAATCCTACAACATGACACATAAAACATAGGACAGAGAATAAAGAAGAAGAATCCTACAACATGTCACATAAAACATAGGACGGAGAATAAAGAAGAAGAATCCTACAACATGACACATAAAACATAGGACATAGAATAAAAAAGAAGAATCCTAGAACATGACACATAAAACATAGGACAGAGAATAAAGAAGAAGAATCCTACAACATGACACATAAAACATAGGACAGAGAATAAAGAAGAAGAATCCTACAACATGACACATAAAACATAGGACAGAGAATAAAGAAGAAGAATCCTACAACATGACACATAAAACATAGGACGGAGAATAAAGAAGAAGAATCCTACAACATGACACATAAAACATAGGACAGAGAATAAAGAAGAAGAATCCTACAACATGTCACATAAAACATAGGACAGAGAATAAAGAAGAAGAATCCTACAACATGACACATAGAACATAGGACGGAGAATAAAGAAGAAGAATCCTACAACATGACACATAAAACATAGGATCGAGAATAAAGAAGAAGAATCCTACAACATGACACATAAAACATAGGACGAAGAATAAAGAAGGAGAATCCTACAACATGACACATAAAACATAGGACGAAGAATAAAGAAGGAGAATCCTACAACATGACAGTTAAAACATAGGACGGTAAATAAAGAAGAAGAATCCTACAACATAACACATAAAACATAGGACGGAGAATATAGAAGAAGAATCCTACAACATGACACATAAAACATAGGACGAAGAATAAAGAAGAAGAATCCTACAACATAACACATAAAACATAGGACGGAGAATAAAGAAGAAGAATCCTACAACATGACACATAAAACATAGGACGGAGAATAAAGAAGAAGAATCCTACAAAATGACACATAAAACATATGACGGAGAATAAAGAAGAATCCTACAACATGACACATAAAACATAGGACGGAGAATAAAGAAGAAGAATCCTACAACATGTCACATAAAACATAGGACGGAGAATAAAGAAGAAGAATCCTACAACATGTCACATAAAACATAGGACAGAGAATAAAGAAGAAGAATCCTACAACATGTCACATAAAACATAGGACGGAGAATAAAGAAGAAGAATCCTACAACATGACACATAAAACATAGGACGGAGAATAAAGAAGAAGAATCCTACAACATGACACATAAAACATAGGACGGAGAATAAAGAAGAAGAATCCTACAACATGTCACATAAAACATAGGACAGAGAATAAAGAAGAAGAATCCTACAACATGACACATAAAACATATGACGGAGAATAAAGAAGAATCCTACAACATGACACATAAAACATAGGACGGAGAATAAAGAAGAAGAATCCTACAACATGTCACATAAAACATAGGACGGAGAATAAAGAAGAAGAATCCTACAACATGTCACATAAAACATAGGACAGAGAATAAAGAAGAAGAATCCTACAACATGTCACATAAAACATAGGACGGAGAATAAAGAAGAAGAATCCTACAACATGACACATAAAACATAGGACGGAGAATAAAGAAGAAGAATCCTACAACATGACACATAAAACATAGGACGGAGAATAAAGAAGAAGAATCCTACAACATGTCACATAAAACATAGGACGGAGAATAAAGAGGAAGAATCCTACAACATGTCACATAAAACATAGGACGGAGAATAAAGAAGAAGAATCCTACAACATGACACATAAAACATAGGACAGAGAATAAAGAAGAAAAATCCTACAACATGACACATAAAACATAGGACATAGAATAAAGAAGAAGAATCCTACAACATGACACATAAAACATAGGACAGAGAATAAAGAAGAAGAATCCTACAACATGACACATAAAACATAGGACGGAGAATAAAGAAGAAGAATCCTACAACATGACACATAAAACATAGGACAGAGAATAAAGAAGAAGAATCCTACAACATGACACATAAAACATAGGACGGAGAATAAAGAAGAAGAATCCTACAACATGACACATAAAACATAGGACAGAGAATAAAGAAGAAGAATCCTACAACATGACACATAAAACATAGGACAGAGAATAAAGAAGAAGAATCCTACAACATGACACATAAAACATAGGACAGAGAATAAAGAAGAAGAATCCTACAACATGACACATAAAACATAGGACGGAGAATAAAGAAGAAGAATCCTACAACATGACACATAAAACATAGGACGGAGAATAAAGAAGAAGAATCCTACAACATGTCACATAAAACATAGGACAGAGAATAAAGAGGAAGAATCCTACAACATGTCACATAAAACATAGGACGGAGAATAAAGAAGAAGAATCCTACAACATGACACATAAAACATAGGACGGAGAATAAAGAAGAAGAATCCTACAACATGACACATAAAACATAGGACGGAGAATAAAGAAGAAGAATCCTACAACATGACACATAAAACATAGGACGGAGAATAAAGAAGAAGAATCCTACAACATGACACATAAAACATAGGACGGAGAATAAAGAAGAAGAATCCAACAACATGACACATAAAACATAGGACAGAGAATAAAGAAGAAGAATCCTACAACATGTCACATAAAACATAGGACGGAGAATAAAGAAGAAGAATCCTACAACATGACACATAAAACATAGGACGGAGAATAAAGAAGAAGAATCCTACAACATGACACATAAAACATAGGACGGAGAATAAAGAAGAAGAATCCTACAACATGACACATAAAACATAGGACGGAGGATAAAGAAGAAGAATCCTACAACATGACACATAAAACATAGGACAGAGAATAAAGAAGAAGAATCCTACAACATGACACATAAAACATAGGACAGAGAATAAAGAAGAAGAATCCTACAACATGACACATAAAACATAGGACGAAGAATAAAGAAGAAGAATCCTACAACATGACACATAAAACATAGGACGAAGAATAAAGAAGAAGAATCCTACAACATGACACATAAAACATAGGACGGAGAATAAAGAAGAAGAATCCTACAACATGACACATAAAACATAGGACATAGAATAAAGAAGAAGAATCCTACAATATGACACATAAAACATAGGACAGAGAATAAAGAAGAAAAATCCTACAACATGACACATAAAACATAGGACAGAGAATAAAGAAGAAGAATCCTACAACATGTCACATAAAACATAGGACGGAGAATAAAGAAGAAGAATCCTACAACATGACACATAAAACATAGGACATAGAATAAAAAAGAAGAATCCTAGAACATGACACATAAAACATAGGACAGAGAATAAAGAAGAAGAATCCTACAACATGACACATAAAACATAGGACAGAGAATAAAGAAGAAGAATCCTACAACATGACACATAAAACATAGGACAGAGAATAAAGAAGAAGAATCCTACAACATGACACATAAAACATAGGACGGAGAATAAAGAAGAAGAATCCTACAACATGACACATAAAACATAGGACAGAGAATAAAGAAGAAGAATCCTACAACATGTCACATAAAACATAGGACAGAGAATAAAGAAGAAGAATCCTACAACATGACACATAGAACATAGGACGGAGAATAAAGAAGAAGAATCCTACAACATGACACATAAAACATAGGACGGAGAATAAAGAAGAAGAATCCTACAACATGACACATAAAACATAGGACGGAGAATAAAGAAGAAGAATCCTACAACATGACACATAAAACATAGGACAGAGAATAAAGAAGAACAATCCTACAACATGACACATAAAACATAGGACGGAGAATAAAGAAGAAGAATCCTACAACATGTCACATAAAACATAGGACGGAGAATAAAGAAGAAGAATCCTACAACATGACACATAAAACATAGGACGGAGAATAAAGAAGAAGAATCCTACAACATGACACATAAAACATAGGACGAAGAATAAAGAAGAAGAATCCTACAACATGACACATAAAACATAGGACAGAGAATAAAGAAGAAGAATCCTACAACATGTCACATAAAACATAGGACAGAGAATAAAGAAGAACAATCCTACAACATGACACATAAAACATAGGACGGAGAATAAAGAAGAAGAATCCTACAACATGACACATAAAACATAGGACAGAGAATAAAGAAGAAGAATCCTACAACATGACACATAAAACATAGGACGGAGAATAAAGAAGAAGAATCCTACAACATGTCACATAAAACATAGGACAGAGAATAAAGAAGAACAATCCTACAACATGACACATAAAACATAGGACGGAGAATAAAGAAGAAGAATCCTACAACATGACACATAAAACATAGGACGAAGAATAAAGAAGAACAATCCTACAACATGACACATAAATCATAGGACAGAGAATAAAGAAGAAGAATCCTACAACATGACACATAAAACATAGGACGGAGAATAAAGAAGAAGAATCCTACAACATGTCACATAAAACATAGGACAGAGAATAAAGAAGAAGAATCCTACAACATGTCACATAAAACATAGGACGGAGAATAAAGAAGAAGAATCCTACAACATGACACATAAAACATAGGACGGAGAATAAAGAAGAAGAATCCTACAACATGACACATAAAACATAGGACAGAGAATAAAGAAGAACAATCCTACAACATGACACATAAAACATAGGACGGAGAATAAAGAAGAAGAATCCTACAACATGACACATAAAACATAGGACGGAGAATAAAGAAGAAGAATCCTACAACATGTCACATAAAACATAGGACGGAGAATAAAGAAGAAGAATCCTACAACATGACACATAAAACATAGGACGGAGAATAAAGAAGAAGAATCCTACAACATGACACATAAAACATAGGACAGAGAATAAAGAAGAAGAATCCTACAACATGACACATAAAACATAGGACAGAGAATAAAGAAGAACAATCCTACAACATGACACATAAAACATAGGACGGAGAATAAAGAAGAAGAATCCTACAACATGACACATAAAACATAGGACAGAGAATAAAGAAGAAGAATCCTACAACATGACACATAAAACATAGGACGGAGAATAAAGAAGAAGAATCCTACAACATGACACATAAAACATAGGACAGAGAATAAAGAAGAACAATCCTACAACATGACACATAAAACATAGGACGGAGAATAAAGAAGAAGAATCCTACAACATGACACATAAAACATAGGACAGAGAATAAAGAAGAAGAATCCTACAACATGACACATAAAACATAGGACAGAGAATAAAGAAGAAGAATCCTACAACATGACACATAAAACATAGGACGGAGAATAAAGAAGAAGAATCCTACAACATGACACATAAAACATAGGACGGAGAATAAAGAAGAAGAATCCTACAACATGTCACATAAAACATAGGACAGAGAATAAAGAAGAAGAATCCTACAACATGTCACATAAAACATAGGACAAAGAATAAAGAAGAAGAATCCTACAACATGACACATAAAACATAGGACAGAGAATAAAGAAGAAGAATCCTACAACATGACACATAAAACATAGGACAAAGAATAAAGAAGAAGAATCCTACAACATGTCACATAAAACATAGGACATAGAATAAAGAAGAAGAATCCTACAACATGACACATAAAACATAGGACAGAGAATAAAGAAGAAGAATCCTACAACATGTCACATAAAACATAGGACAGAGAATAAAGAAGAAGAATCCTACAACATGTCACATAAAACATAGGACATAGAATAAAGAAGAAGAATCCTACAACATGACACATAAAACATAGGACGGAGAATAAAGAAGAAGAATCCTACAACATGACACATAAAACATAGGACAGAGAATAAAGAAGAAGAATCCTACAACATGTCACATAAAACATAGGACATAGAATAAAGAAGAAGAATCCTACAACATGACACATAAAACATAGGACGGAGAATAAAGAAGAAGAATCCTACAACATGACACATAAAACATAGGACGGAGAATAAAGAAGAAGAATCCTACAACATGACACATAAAACATAGGACGGAGAATAAAGAAGAAGAATCCTACAACATGACACATAAAACATAGGACGGAGAATAAAGAAGAAGAATCCTACAACATGTCACATAAAACATAGGACGGAGAATAAAGAAGAAGAATCCTACAACATGACACATAAAACATAGGACATAGAATAAAGAAGAAGAATCCTACAACATGACACATAAAACATAGGACGGAGAATAAAGAAGAAGAATCCTACAACATGACACATAAAACATAGGACAGAGAATAAAGAAGAAGAATCCTACAACATGACACATAAAACATAGGACGGAGAATAAAGAAGAAGAATCCTACAACATGACACATAAAACATAGGACAGAGAATAAAGAAGAAGAATCCTACAACATGACACATAAAACATAGGACAGAGAATAAAGAAGAAGAATCCTACAACATGTCACATAAAACATACGACGGAGAATAAAGAAGAAGAATCCTACAACATGTCACATAAAACATAGGACGGAGAATAAAGAAGAAGAATCCTACAACATGTCACATAAAACATAGGACGGAGAATAAAGAAGAAGAATCCTACAACATGACACATAAAACATAGGACGGAGAATAAAGAAGAAGAATCCTACAACATGACACATAAAACATAGGACAGAGAATAAAGAGGAAGAATCCTACAACATGACACATAAAACATAGGACAGAGAATAAAGAGGAAGAATCCTACAACATGACACATAAAACATAGGACGAAGAATAAAGAAGAAGAATCCTACAACATGACACATAAAACATAGGACGGAGAATAAAGAAGAAGAATCCTACAACATGTCACATAAAACATAGGACGGAGAATAAAGAAGAAGAATCCTACAACATGACACATAAAACATAGGACGGAGAATAAAGAAGAAGAATCCTACAACATGACACATAAAACATAGGACAGAGAATAAAGAGGAAGAATCCTACAACATGACACATAAAACATAGGACGAAGAATAAAGAAGAAGAATCCTACAACATGACACATAAAACATAGGACAGAGAATAAAGAAGAAGAATCCTACAACATGTCACATAAAACATAGGACAGAGAATAAAGAAGAAGAATCCTACAACATGACACATAAAACATAGGACGAAGAATAAAGAAGAAGAATCCTACAACATGACACATAAAACATAGGACGAAGAATAAAGAAGAAGAATCCTACAACATGACACATAAAACATAGGACAGAGAATAAAGAAGAAGAATCCTACAACATGACACATAAAACATAGGACAGAGAATAAAGAAGAAGAATCCTACAACATGACACATAAAACATAGGACGAAGAATAAAGAAGAAGAATCCTACAACATGACACATAAAACATAGGACAGAGAATAAAGAAGAAGAATCCTACAACATGTCACATAAAACATAGGACATAGAATAAAGAAGAAGAATCCTACAACATGACACATAAAACATAGGACAGAGAATAAAGAAGAAGAATCCTACAACATGTCACATAAAACATAGGACATAGAATAAAGAAGAAGAATCCTACAACATGACACATAAAACATAGGACAGAGAATAAAGAAGAAGAATCCTACAACATGACACATAAAACATAGGACGGAGAATAAAGAAGAAGAATCCTACAACATGACACATAAAACATAGGACAGAGAATAAAGAAGAAGAATCCTACAACATGACACATAAAACATAGGACGGAGAATAAAGAAGAAGAATCCTACAACATGTCACATAAAACATAGGACGGAGAATAAAGAAGAAGAATCCTACAACATGACACATAAAACATAGGACGGAGAATAAAGAAGAAGAATCCTACAACATGACACATAAAACATAGGACGAAGAATAAAGAAGAAGAATCCTACAACATGACACATAAAACATAGGACGGAGAATAAAGAAGAAGAATCCTACAACATGGCACATAAAACATAGGACGAAGAATAAAGAAGAAGAATCCTACAACATGACATATAAAACATAGGACAGAGAATAAAGAAGAAGAATCCTACAACATGTCACATAAAACATAGGACGGAGAATAAAGAAGAAGAATCCTACAACATGACACATAAAACATAGGACAGAGAATAAAGAAGAAGAATCCTACAACATGACACATAAAACATAGGACAGAGAATAAAGAATATAAATCCTACAACATGTCACATAAAACATAGGACGGAGAATAAAGAAGAAGAATCCTACAACATGACACATAAAACATAGGACGGAGAATAAAGAAGAAGAATCCTACAACATGACACATAAAACATAGGACGGAGAATAAAGAAGAAGAATCCTACAACATGTCACATAAAACATAGGACAGAGAATAAAGAAGAAGAATCCTACAACATGACACATAAAACATAGGACGGAGAATAAAGAAGAAGAATCCTACAACATGTCACATAAAACATAGGACAGAGAATAAAGAAGAAGAATCCTACAACATGACACATAAAACATAGGACAGAGAATAAAGAAGAAGAATCCTACAACATGACACATAAAACATAGGACAGAGAATAAAGAAGAAGAATCCTACAACATGTCACATAAAACATAGGACGGAGAATAAAGAAGAAGAATCCTACAACATGTCATATAAAACATAGGACGGAGAATAAAGAAGAAGAATCCTACAACATGTCACATAAAACATAGGACAGAGAATAAAGAAGAAGAATCCTACAACATGACACATAAAACATAGGACGGAGAATAAAGAAGAAGAATCCTACAACATGACACATAAAACATAGGACGGAGAATAAAGAAGAAGAATCCTACAACATGACACATAAAACATAGGACGGAGAATAAAGAAGAAGAATCCTACAACATGTCACATAAAACATAGGACAGAGAATAAAGAAGAAGAATCCTACAACATGACACATAAAACATAGGACAGAGAATAAAGAAGAAGAATCCTACAACATGACACATAAAACATAGGACAGAGAATAAAGAAGAAGAATCCTACAACATGACACATAAAACATAGGACAGAGAATAAAGAAGAAGAATCCTACAACATGTCACATAAAACATAGGACGGAGAATAAAGAAGAAGAATCCTACAACATGTCATATAAAACATAGGACATAGAATAAAGAAGAAGAATCCTACAACATGACACATAAAACATAGGACAGAGAATAAAGAGGAAGAATCCTACAACATAACACATAAAACATAGGACGGAGAATAAAGAAGAAGAATCCTACAATATGACACATAAAACATAGGACAGAGAATAAAGAAGAAGAATCCTACAACATAACACATAAAACATAGGACGGAGAATAAAGAAGAAGAATCCTACAACATGTCACATAAAACATAGGACGAAGAATAAAGAAGAAGAATCCTACAACATGACACATAAAACATAGGACGAAGAATAAAGAAGAAGAATCCTACAACATGACACATAAAACATAGGACGAAGAATAAAGAAGAAGAATCCTACAACATGACACATAAAACATAGGACGGAGAATAAAGAAGAATCCTACAACATGACACATAAAACATAGGACATAGAATAAAGAAGAAGAATCCTACAACATGACACATAAAACATAGGACAGAGAATAAAGAAGAAGAATCCTACAACATGACACATAAAACATAGGACAGAGAATAAAGAAGAAGAATCCTACAACATGACACATAAAACATAGGACAGAGAATAAAGAAGAAGAATCCTACAACATGTCACATAAAACATAGGACGGAGAATAAAGAAGAAGAATCCTACAACATGTCATATAAAACATAGGACATAGAATAAAGAAGAAGAATCCTACAACATGACACATAAAACATAGGACAGAGAATAAAGAGGAAGAATCCTACAACATAACACATAAAACATAGGACGGAGAATAAAGAAGAAGAATCCTACAATATGACACATAAAACATAGGACAGAGAATAAAGAAGAAGAATCCTACAACATAACACATAAAACATAGGACGGAGAATAAAGAAGAAGAATCCTACAACATGTCACATAAAACATAGGACGGAGAATAAAGAAGAAGAATCCTACAACATGACACATAAAACATAGGACGAAGAATAAAGAAGAAGAATCCTACAACATGACACATAAAACATAGGACGAAGAATAAAGAAGAAGAATCCTACAACATGACACATAAAACATAGGACGAAGAATAAAGAAGAAGAATCCTACAACATGACACATAAAACATAGGACGAAGAATAAAGAAGAAGAATCCTACAACATAACACATAAAACATAGGACGGAGAATAAAGAAGAAGAATCCTACAACATGACACATAAAACATAGGACGGAGAATAAAGAAGAAGAATCCTACAACATGACACATAAAACATAGGACGAAGAATAAAGAAGAAGAATCCTACAACATGACACATAAAACATAGGACGAAGAATAAAGAAGAAGAATCCTACAACATGACACATAAAACATAGGACGAAGAATAAAGAAGAAGAATCCTACAACATGACACATAAAACATAGGACGGAGAATAAAGAAGAAGAATCCTACAACATGACACATAAAACATAGGACGGAGAATAAAGAAGAAGAATCCTACAACATGACACATAAAACATAGGACGAAGAATAAAGAAGAAGAATCCTACAACATGACACATAAAACATAGGACGAAGAATAAAGAAGAAGAATCCTACAACATGACACATAAAACATAGGACGGAGAATAAAGAAGAAGAATCCTACAACATGACACATAAAACATAGGACGGAGAATAAAGAAGAATCCTACAACATGACACATAAAACATAGGACATAGAATAAAGAAGAAGAATCCTACAACATGACACATAAAACATAGGACAGAGAATAAAGAAGAAGAATCCTACAACATGAGAAGTAAAATATGAAGAAGACGGAGCCAATAATAATATGGCAGTTGGACTTAAGAAATAAATTACAGAGCAGAAAGCTGTAACACTGTCGTCACCAACCAGTAAGTGAAGCGGTTTCTCCTGAAGGGACAGAGACAGCCCAAGAGACATTTGATCTTCGTCTGGAGATCCTGCAGCAGATCACATAGACGTCTGAGAATAGGATAATTCTTGACACTTATGTTTTTTATTAAATTATTCTTGGTCTGTGGAATCCACCGGATCATTATATTTTCATCTGTAATGTGAGCAGATTACCAGTGATGATGATTGGAGAGCAGCTCGTGGTCTTTGGATCACAGCGATATAACTGACCAGTCTTATCTGTCGCCTCTGGAGAGCAAGGGGCACTGACGATCACCCTGTAATGAGACCCCAGACATGTCATGGGATGTCCGCTCCCCCAGGATGGATTCTCATTGCTGGATCATCTAGTGTAGAGGCAAAAAATTCTCTTACCATCTTTCCAGCTGTATGACCTGGTACCCAAAGCTGGGGTCACTGTTCTGGAAGATGATTGGCTGTTCTGTGTCCACAAAGATGGCGCTGGCCAAAGATAGGACTGAAATCAATGAAAAACACCCAAAATGTAAGGACAATACAGCAAATAAAGGCATGAGGGATGGAAGGATGTACTCTACCAAAGCATCCACTGGAGTAATTCCCACTCCCTGGTCAACCACTGGAGTAATGTCCACTCCCTGGTAATCCGCTGGAGTAATGTCCACTCCCTGGTCATCCACTGGAGTAATGTCCACTCCCAGTAATCCACTGGAGTAATGTCCACTCCCTGGTCATCCACTGGAGTAATGTCCACTCCCTGGTCATCTACTGGAGTAATGTCCACTCCCTGGTCATCCACTGGAGTAATGTCCACTCCCTGGTCATCCACTGGAGTAATTTCCACTCCCAGTAATCCACTGGAGTAATGTCCACTCCCTGGTCATCCACTGGAGTAATGTCCACTCCCTGGTCATCCACTGGAGTAATGTACACACCCTGGTAATCCACTGGAGTAATATCCACTCCCTGGTCATCCACTGGAGTAATGTCCACTCCCTGGTCATACGCTGGAGTAATATCCACTCCCTGGTCATCCACTGGAGTAATGTCCACTACATAGTCATACAATGGAGTAATGTCAACTCCCTGGTCATCCACTGGAGTAATGTCCACTCCCTGGTCATACGCTGGAGTAATATCCACTCCCTGGTCATCCACTGGAGTAATGTCCACTACATAGTCATACAATGGAGTAATGTCAACTTCCTGGTCATCCACTAAAGTAATGTCCACTACATGGTCATCCACTGGAGTAATGTCCATTCCCTGGTCATCCACTAAAGTAATGTCCACTCCCTGGTCATATACTGGAGTAAGGTCCACTCCCTGGTCATCCAGTGGAGTAAGGTCCACTCCCTGGTCTTCCAATGGAGTAAGGTCCACTCCCTGGTCATACACTGGAGTAAGGTCCACTCCTTGGTCTTCCAATGGACTAAGGTCCGCTCCCTGGTCTTCCAATGGAGTAAGGTCCACTCCCTGGTCTTCCAATGGAGTAAGCTCCACTCCATGATCTTACCAATGGAGTAAGGTCCACTCCCTGGTCATCCAGTGGAGTAAGGTCCACTCCCTGGTCTTCCAATGGAGTAAGGTCCACTCCATGATCTTACCAATGGAGTAAGGTCCACTCCCTGGTTATCCAGTGGAGTAAGGTCCACTCCCAGGTCATCCAGTGGAGTAAGGTCCACTCCCTGGTCTTCCAATGGAGTAAGGTCCACTCCCTGGTCTTCCAATGGAGTAAGGTCCACTCCATGATCTTACCAATGGAGTAAGGTCCACTCCCCGGTCATCCACTGGAATGAATAAACCCTTTTCAATCACTGATGTAATGACTCCATGGTCATCTACTAGGGTCATTCACTAGAGAAATTTTTATTCCCTGGTGAAGGAGAAGTCTCTTTTGACATTGTTTCCCAGTTCCCACCTTTTCTATACCAGTAGTTGCATCTGTCTTATAAGCTCGAGCTTTGCTCTTGTGGTGGACAGTTTTGTCCTTCTGCACTGGACAATTCAATAGTACCTGGTCTCTATTAAAATCAGACTCATCTGTCACAGATTGACGTCACCTTCGCTCATCTGGTCAGACCGCACCCCATGTCAGACGGTCTTTGTCTGGGGGTCCACCATCACGACGTGGGCACTCGTATGCTGAGGGAACAATGTGGCAATGGCTTGTACACTGTCATCAGAATGTGAACTAAGAATCTTGTATTCTAGATCAATGGATAAGATCTGGATGAGCGCCAGGTGCCCCCATCATATATCACTCCTCCTTCTGAACACTGAGGTGGACGGTTAAAGGGGAATTCTACTTTTAAAGTTTAATAGCCCATAGGTTTGATCTCCTTCATCGTTGTGTCTTGGCCTTTCCCACGCGCTGCTGATCCACTGCTCCCAGCCACTCCGTGCTGACACGGTTATTGTGGGGACATCTTGCCTGATTCATGGGATGTCTGCAACCAGTCACTAGGCTCAGCGGTAACATCAAAGTAGACAGCACAGTACACAATCACATCTCCATGAGAGACACCCCTCCCCAGGATCTGATAACAAAGGGTATTCCACGACTAATGATGTTATCTGTTCAATGCAATGTCCATTTCATTCTGAGAAGCCCCTCAAAAAGGCTCACAGCGGTCTTGAGAGGGCGGAGCAGAACAACGGTCTTCTTTCTGGGGTTTTTGAATCCCTATGTCAAGCTTCACCTCTTCAGGCTCAAATTCCAAGACTCCTCCTCCTGAGGCTCCACCTCTTTAGACCCAACTTCCAAGACTCCTCCTCCTGAGGCTCCACCTCTTCAGGCCCAACTTCCAAGACTCCTCCTCCTGAGGCTCCATCTCTTCAGGCCCAACTTCCAAGACTCCTCCTCCTGAGGCTCTACCTTTTCAGGTCCAACTTCCAAGACTCCTCCTCCTGAGGCTCTACCTTTTCAGGTCCAACTTCCAAGACTCCTCCTCCTGAGGCTCCACATCTTAAAGCCCAACTTCCAAGACTCCTCCTCCTGAGGCTCCACCTCTTAAGGCCCAACTTCCAAGACTTCTCCTCCGGAGGATGCACCTCTTTAGATCCAACTTCCAAGGCTCCTCCTCCTGAGGCTCCACATCTTAAAGCCCAACTTCCAAGACTCCTCCTCCTGAGGCTCCACCTCTTAAGGCCCAACTTCCAAGACTTCTCCTCCGGAGGATGCACCTCTTTAGATCCAACTTCCAAGGCTCCTCCTCCTGAGGCTCCACCTCTTCAGGCCCAACTTCCAAGACTCCTCCTCCTGAGGCCCCACCTCTTCAGGCTAAAATTCCAAGACTCCTCCTCTTGAGGTTCCACCTCTTTAGACCCAACTTCCAAGACTCCTCCTCCTGAGGCTCAACCTCATCAGGCCCAACTTCCAAGACTCCTCCTCCTGAAGCTCTACCTTTTCAGGTCCAACTTCCAAGACTCCTCCTCCTGAGGCTCCAGCCCTTAAGGCCCAACTTTAAAGACTCCTCCTCCTGAGGTTCCACCTCTTTAGACCCAATTTCCAAGGCTCCTCCTCCTGAGGCTCCAGCTCTTCAGGCCCAACTTCCAAGGCTCCTCCTCCTGAGGCTCCATCTTTTCAAGCCCAACTTCCAAGACTCCTCCTCCTGAGGCTCCACCTTTTCAGGCCCAACTTCCAAGACTCCTTCTCCTGAGGCTCCACTTCTTCAGGACTAACTTTCAAGACTCCTCCTCCTGAGGCTCCACCTCTTTATGCCCAACTTCCAAGACTCCTCCTCCTGAGGCTCCACCTCTTCTAGCCCAACTTCCAAGGCTCCTCCTCCTGAGGCTCCACCTCCTCAGGCCCAACTTCCAAGACTCCTCATCAGGATCCACCTCCTCAGGGCCAATGTCCCAGACTCCTCTTTTGCAGGAAAGGTAGTATCCAGCATCACGTCCAGGAGGTGAATACAATTATTTTCTTTATTTAAACAATATTAAAATTCCAGAAAATAAAAATCCTTGAAAGAGAAAGTAAGGCATTGACGGAGAGAAGTTACTTGTTCAGGACAAAACCGTTCTTACTCATAGTCCTCTTCTGCAGGCTCCAGCCTCTCAGGGCCGACCTTCCCCGTTGGAGGGGCCCCTATATTAGACCCTGTACTAAAAAAAACATGGAGGATCAGCTTTTCCAGCCATGTTCTTTTTAGGACTTTGGATTCTGCTGTATGCTGGCTTCACACCTGCTGCACTCGCTCGTTTATGGGACAGATGCTGGCCTCACACCTGCTGCACTCGCTCGTTTATGGGACAGATGCTGGCCTCACACCTGCTGCACTCGCTCGTTTATGGGACAGATGCTGGCCTCACACCTGCTGCACTCGCTCGTTTATGGGACTGATGCTGGCCTCACACCTGCTGCACTTGCTCGTTTATGGGACAGATGCTGGTCTCACACCTGCTGCACTTGCTCGTTTATGGGACAGATGCTGGCCTCACACCTGCTGCACTTGCTCGTTTATGGGACTGATGCTGGCCTCACACCTGCTGCACTTGCTCGTTTATGGGACAGATGCTGGCCTCACACCTGCTGCACTCGCTCGTTTATGGGACAGATGCTGGCCTCACACCTGCTGCACTTGCTTGTTTATGGGACAGATGCTGGCCTCACACCTGCTGCACTCGCTCGTTTATGGGACTGATGCTGGCCTCACACCTGCTGCACTCGCTCGTTTATGGGACTGATGCTGGCCTCACACCTGCTGCACTTGCTCGTTTATGGGACAGATGCTGGCCTCACACCTGCTGCACTTGCTCGTTTATGGGACAGATGCTGGCCTCACACTTGCTGCACTCGCTCGTTTATGGGACAGATGCTGGCCTCACACCTGCTGCACTCGCTCGTTTATGGGACAGATGCTGGCCTCACACCTGCTGCACTCGCTCGTTTATGGGACTGATGCTGGCCTCACACCTGCTGCATTCGTTCGTTTATGGGACAGATGCTGGCCTCACTCCTGCTGCACTTGCTCGTTTATGGGACAGATGCTGGCCTCACACCTGCTGCACTCGCTCATTAATGGGATAGATGCTGGCTTCACACCTTCTGCACTCGCTCGTTTATGGGACTGATGCTGGCCTCACACCTGCTGCACTTGCTCATTTATGGGACAGATGCTGGCCTCACACCTGCTGCACTTGCTCGTTTATGGGACAGATGCTGGCCTCACACCTGCTGCACTCGCTCGTTTATGGGACAGATGCTGGCCTCACACCTGCTGCACTCGCTCGTTTATGGGACTGATGCTGGCCTCACACCTGCTGCACTTGCTCGTTTATGGGACAGATGCTGGCCTCACACCTGCTGCACTCGCTCATTTATGGGACAGATGCTGGCTTCACACCTGCTGCACTCGCTCGTTTATGGGACTGATGCTGGCCTCACACCTGCTGAACCCGATTGTTTATGGGATAGATGCTGGCCTCACACCTGCTGCACTCGCTCGTTTATGGGATAGATGCTGGCCTTACACCCGCTGCACTCACTCATTTATGGGATAGATGCTGGCCTCACACCCGCTGCACCTGATCATTTATGGGATAGATGCTGGCCTCACACCCACTGCACCTGATCATTTATGGGATAGATGCTGACCTCACACCCTCTGCACCTGATCATTTATGGGATAGATGCTGGCCTCACACCCGCTGCACCTGATCGTTTATGGGATAGATACTGGCCTCACACCCACTGCACCTGATCATTTATAGGATAGATGCTGGCCTCACACCCGCTGCACCTGATCGTTTATGGTATAGATGCTGGCCTCACACCCGCTGCACCTGATCGTTTAAGGGATAGATGCTGGCCTCACATCCACTGCACCTGATCGTTTATGGGATAGATGCTGGCCTCACACCCACTGCACCTGATCGTTTATGGGATAAATGCTGGCCTCACACCCGCTGTACCCGATCGTTTATGGGATAGATGCTGGCCTCACACCCGCTGCACCTGATCGTTTATGGGATATATGCTGGCCTCACACCCGCTGCACCTGATCATTTATGGGATAAATGCTGGCCTCACACCCGCTGCACCTGATCGCTTATGGGATAGATACTGGCCTCACACCCGCTGCACCCGATCGTTTATGGGATAGATACTGGCCTCACACCCACTGCACCTGATCGTTTATGGGATAGATGCTGGCCTCACATCCACTGCCCGTGATCGTTTATGGGATACATGCTGACCTCACACCCGCTGCACCTGATCGTTTATGGGATAGATACTGGCCTCATACCCACTGCACCTGATCGTTTATGGGATAGATGCTGACCTCACACCCGCTGCACCTGATCGTTTATGGGATAGATACTGGCTTCACACCCGCTGCACCTGATCGTTTATGGGATAGATGCTGGCCTCACACCCGCTGCACCTGATTATTTATGGGTCAGATGCTGGCCTCACACCCACTGCACCTGATCATTTATGGGTCAGATGCTGGCCTCACACCCACTGCACCTGATCGTTTATGGGTCAGATGCTGGCCTCACACCCACTGCACCTGATCATTTATGGGTCAGATGCTGGCCTCACACCTGCTGCACTCGCTCGTTTATGGGACAGATGCTGGCCTCACACCTGCTGCACTCGCTCGTTTATGGGACTGATGCTGGCCTCACACCTGCTGCACTTGCTCGTTTATGGGACAGATGCTGGCCTCACACCTGCTGCACTCGCTCATTTATGGGACAGATGCTGGCTTCACACCTGCTGCACTCGCTCGTTTATGGGACTGATGCTGGCCTCACACCTGCTGAACCCGATTGTTTATGGGATAGATGCTGGCCTCACACCTGCTGCACTCACTCGTTTATGGGATAGATGCTGGCCTTACACCTGCTGCACTCACTCATTTATGGGATAGATGCTGGCCTCACACCCGCTGCACCTGATCATTTATGGGATAGATGCTGGCCTCACACCCACTGCACCTGATCATTTATGGGATAGATGCTGACCTCACACCCTCTGCACCTGATCATTTATGGGATAGATGCTGGCCTCACACCCGCTGCACCTGATCGTTTATGGGATAGATACTGGCCTCACACCCACTGCACCTGATCATTTATAGGATAGATGCTGGCCTCACACCCGCTGCACCTGATCGTTTATGGTATAGATGCTGGCCTCACACCCGCTGCACCTGATCGTTTAAGGGATAGATGCTGGCCTCACATCCACTGCACCTGATCGTTTATGGGATAGATGCTGGCCTCACACCCACTGCACCTGATCGTTTATGGGATAAATGCTGGCCTCACACCCGCTGTACCTGATCGTTTATGGGATAGATGCTGGCCTCACACCTGCTGCACCTGATCGTTTATGGGATATATGCTGGCCTCACACCCGCTGCACCTGATCATTTATGGGATAAATGCTGGCCTCACACGCGCTGCACCTGATCGCTTATGGGATAGATACTGGCCTCACACCCGCTGCACCCGATCGTTTATGGGATAGATACTGGCCTCACACCCGCTGCACCTGATCGTTTATGGGATAGATGCTGGCCTCACATCCACTGCCCGTGATCGTTTATGGGATACATGCTGACCTCACACCCGCTGCACCTGATCGTTTATGGGATAGATACTGGCCTCATACCCACTGCACCTGATCGTTTATGGGATAGATGCTGACCTCACACCCGCTGCACCTGATCGTTTATGGGATAGATACTGGCTTCACACCCGCTGCACCTGATCGTTTATGGGATAGATGCTGGCCTCACACCCGCTGCACCTGATTATTTATGGGTCAGATGCTGGCCTCACACCCACTGCACCTGATCATTTATGGGTCAGATGCTGGCCTCACACCCACTGCACCTGATCGTTTATGGGTCAGATGCTGGCCTCACACCCACTGCACCTGATCATTTATGGGTCAGATGCTGGCCTCACACCCGCTGCACCTGATTGTTTATGGGTCAGATGCTGGCCTCACACCCGCTGCAGCCTGCACCTGATCGTTTATGGGTCAGATGCTGGCCTCACACCCGCTGCAGCCTGCACCTGATCGTTTATGGGTCAGATGCTGGCCTCACACCCGCTGCACCTGATCGTTTATGGGTCAGATGCTGGCCTCACACCCGCTGCAGCCTTCACCTGATCGTTTATGGGTCAGATGCAGGTCTCACACCCGCTGCACCTGATCGTTTATGGGTCAGATGCTGGCCTCACACCCGCTGCAGCCTGCTCCTGATCGTTTATGGGATAGATGCTGGCCTCACACCCACTGCACCTGATCGTTTATGGGTCTGATGCTGGCCTCACACCCGCTGCATCTGATCATTTATGGGTCAGATGCTGGCCTCACACCCACTGCAGCCTGCACCTGATCGTTTATGGGTCAGATGCTGGCCTCACACCCGCTGCACCTGATCGTTTATGGGTCAGATGCTGGCCTCACACCCGCTGCAGCCTGCTCCTGATCGTTTATGGGATAGATGCTGGCCTCACACCCACTGCACCTGATCGTTTATGGGTCTGATGCTGGCCTCACACCCGCTGCATCTGATCGTTTATGGGATAGATGCTGGCCTCACACCCGCTGCACCTGATCGTTTATGGGTCAGATGCTGGCCTCACACCCGCTGCACCTGATCGTTTATGGGTCAGATGCTGGCCTCACACCCGCTGCACCTGATCATTTATGGGTCAGATGCTGGCCTCACACCCACTGCACCTGATCGTTTATGGGTCAGATGCTGGCCTCACACCCACTGCACCTGATCGTTTATGGGTCAGATGCTGGCCTCACACCCGCTGCACCTGATCGTTTATGGGTCAGATGCTGGCCTCACACCCGCTGCACCTGATCGTTTATGGGTCAGATGCTGGCCTCACACCCGCTGCAGCCTGCACCTGATCGTTTATGGGTCAGATGCTGGCCTCACACCCGCTGCAGCCTGCACCTGATCGTTTATGGGTCAGATGCTGGCCTCACACCCGCTGCACCTGATCGTTTATGGGTCAGATGCTGGCCTCACACCCGCTGCAGCCTGCACCTGATCGTTTATGGGTCAGATGCTGGCCTCACACCCGCTGCACCTGATCGTTTATGGGTCAGATGCTGGCCTCACACCCGCTGCAGCCTGCTCCTGATCGTTTATGGGATAGATGCTGGCCTCACACCCACTGCACCTGATCGTTTATGGGTCTGATGCTGGCCTCACACCCGCTGCATCTGATCGTTTATGGGTCAGATGCTGGCCTCACACCCACTTCAGCCTGCACCTGATCGTTTATGGGTCAGATGCTGTCCTCACACCCACTGCACCTGATCGTTTATGGGATAGATGCTGGCATCACACCCGCTGTACCTGATTGTTTATGGGATAGATGCTGGCCTCACACCCACTGCACCTGATCGTTTATGGGTCAGATGCTGGCCTCACACCCGCTGCACCTGATCGTTTATGGGATAGATGCTGGCCTCACACCCACTGTACCTGATCGTTTATGGGATAGATGCTGGCCTCACACCCGCTGCACCTGATCGTTTATGGGTCAGATGCTGGCCTCACACCCGCTGCACCTGATCGTTTATGGGTCAGATGCTGGCCTCACACCCGCTGCACCTGATCGTTTATGGGTCAGATGCTGGCCTCACACCCGCTGCACCTGATCGTTTATGGGTCAGATGCTGGCCTCACACCCGCTGCACCTGATCGTTTATGGGATATATGCTGGCCTCACACCCTCTGCACCTGATCGTTTATGGGATAGATGCTGGCCTCACACCCGCTGCACATGATCGTTTATGGGTCAGATGCTGGCCTCACACCCACTGCACCTGATCATTTATGGGATAGATGCTGGCCTCACACCCGCTGCACCTGATCGTTTATGGGTCAGATGCTAGCCTCACACCCACTGCACCTGATCGTTTATGGGTCAGATGCTGGCCTCACACCCGCTGCACCTTATCGTTTATGGGTCAGATGCTGGCCTGACACCCGCTGCACCTAATCGTTTATGGATCAGATGTTGACCTCACACCCACTGCACCTGATCGTTTATGGGTCAGATGCTGGCCTCACACCCGCTGCACCTAATCGTTTATGGGTCAGATGCTGGCCTGACACCCGCTGCACCTAATCGTTTATGGATCAGATGTTGACCTCACACCCACTGCACCTGATCGTTTATGGGTCAGATGCTGGCCTCTCATCCGCTGCACCTGATCATTTATGGGATAGATGCTGGTCTCACACCCACTGCACCTGATCGTTTATGGGATAGATGCTGGCCTCTCACCCGCTCCATCTGATCGTTTATGGGATAGATGCTGGTCTCACACCCGCTGCACCTGATCGTTTATGGGATAGATGCTGGCCTCACACCTGCTGTACCTGATCGTTTATGGGATAGATGCTGGCCTCACACCCGCTGCACCTGATCGTTTATGGGATAGATGCTGGCCTCACACCCGCTGCACCTAATCGTTTATGGGTCAGATGCTGGCCTCACACCCGCTGCACCTGATCGTTTATGGATCAGATGTTGACCTCACACCCACTGCACCTGATCGTTTATGGGTCAGATGCTGGCCTCACACCTGCTCCACCTGATCGTTTATGGGATAGATGCTGGTCTCACACCCGCTGCACCTGATCGTTTATGGGATAGATGCTGGCCTCACACCTGCTGCACCTGATCATTTATGGGATAGATACTGGCCTCACACCCACTGCACCTGATCATTTATGGGATAGATACTGGCCTCACACCTGCTGCATCTGATCGTTTATGGGATAGATGCTGGTCTCACACCCGCTGCACCTGATCGTTTATGGGATAGATGCTGGTCTCACACCCGCTGCACCTGATCGTTTATGGGATAGATGCTGGCCTCACACCTGCTGCACCTGATCATTTATGGGATAGATACTGGCCTCACACCCACTGCACCTGATCGTTTATGGGATAGATACTGGCCTCACACCTGCTGCATCTGATCGTTTATGGGATAGATGCTGGTCTCACACCCGCTGCACCTGATCGTTTATGGGATAGATGCTGGTCTCACACCCGCTGCACCTGATCGTTTATGGGATAGATGCTGGCCTCACACCCTCTGCACCTGATCGTTTATGGGATAGATGCTGGTCTCACACCCGCTGCACCTGATCGTTTATGGGATAGATGCTGGTCTCACACCCGCTGCACCTGATCGTTTATGGGATAGATGCTGGTCTCACACCTGCTGCACCTGATTATTTATGGGATAGATACTGGCCTCACACCCGCTGCACCTGATCATTTATGGGATAGATACTGGCCTCACACCCGCTGCACCTGATCATTTATGGGATAGATACTGGCCTCACACCCGCTGCACCTGATTATTTATGGGATAGATACTGGCCTCACACCCGCTGCACCTGATCATTTATGGGATAGATACTGGCCTCACACCCGCTGCACCTGATCATTTATGGGATAGATACTGGCCTCACACCTGCTGTGGACCCATTATAGCCACCCTCTTCTGCTCTTGAATGATCATGGATATCCCACTTTCACTTGTTTTCCTGCCTCCTGACAGCTTCTGCCTTCGTTTCCTCTCATTTCCTCTCTGGTGACTTCCGCAGTTTTCCGCCTGGTCATGCTCCATGTTATTCTGTGCACCCACAAATAGCAGCATAAGCCGTGAGTCCAGATACATGTTATGGCTGACTTTTTGTAATTTGGGCTTGAGAAGGGCCTATCATGGCCGAAACGTTGCTTGTTTACTTCATCTACCTGATTTGTAACTCCTGCCATTTGCTTCTATAGACAGAGTAAAAGTTATATTTTATCTCTATGAGAAGTCTTCCGGTGCCTCGGAGCTCCTTGG
The DNA here is from genome assembly GCF_046119375.1 of Phyllobates terribilis. Lineage (NCBI taxonomy): Eukaryota > Metazoa > Chordata > Amphibia > Anura > Dendrobatidae > Phyllobates > Phyllobates terribilis. Next base: position 411,967,420 of record NW_027362769.1, on the reverse strand, counting down.
ATTTTTGAAGCTGATTTGGACCTTGTGGGGGGTCGGTCCGAGCCTGTACAGAGTGGCCTTTGGTGCATGAGAAACATCCACTGGACTCAGCGAGTCAAACACTGTCGCCTCGTCCTCCGCTCTCAGCGTTAATAAGAGAGAGTCATCAGATCAGCAGGAAATGATGGGGATGATTGCACATCGCAGGGAGCCGTCTCTGCTCAGCACAGCAGGGATCACACTGAGCCCATTATCACGACCCCACTGACATCCAGTATCTGGGCACATACCCTCAGGAACATCACGAGGGGCCGGCAGGGAAAGCATTCACCCAGGGTGTCAGAGTGGAGGGGGCACAACAACGGGTTAAAAATTAAGACAACGTTCTTCTTTACTGGAATGAGGCAAAGAGGTAATTATGTCTAACCGACCATCCGACTTGTATCCTCCGCACCTTCAGGGGCTTCACCATGAGAAGCCTGTCCGCCCCCGAGCTTGTCTTGGCTGCTCATCTCTAGGCTTCACCCGGTGGTGAGCAGCAGGATATAGAGCGGCAGGACTGGGGGGATTAATATATAGGATTGGGGGGAGAAGATTGCATATACCTCAAATGCTCTTTTTATACTTCGGAGTCCAGTGGGAGGTCCTACAGTCAGAGATAGTTGTCAATCACCATGTAAGACCACCCACTGGACTCCGAAAGTTAGAAAAAGCAATTTAGGTAACATCAATCTTCTCTCACAGTCCTACGTGCGTCCTGCTCGATAGCTAGCTGCTGGGACAGCGTGGCAGGTTCCCTTTATAGGGCGGTGGGTATACGGACATGAGGGGCTGTGGAGGCTCCGGCCATCAGATGTGCACTGATCTAGAGGCTCTGACCCGGGGATTGCTGCCATCATAAGGGTGAATATAAAATAAAGGGGAACTAAGGTCTAGATGACGACGCTTATAAATATAACTTCCTGATATTAGAAGGATTATAAGCATTTTATAATGTTATACGGGGGGGGGGGCATTCTTATATCAGGCCTGATGGGTGTAGACGCTGTGCTCGGCTATGGGCCTCTGACAACGCATCCTGCTTCTCAGAATAGGACGCTGTTGTACAACTTCTGACACTGAACATTACAGGGGTTCACATACATATGGGAGGGGAACAGAAGAGTCAAAAGACTCGAAGTTAGGAGCCGAGAGGGCACAGGGCCGAAGAGACAATCCAGGGGCCACACCATCTGATGACCATTAGGAATTCTGCTGACAAAAATTGTGTCCCAATAACAGTCACAGCAGAAAAGTCCTGAACAACCGAGAATCCAGAGGACAACAGAAGATATCTCCAGATATGACTATCTGCAACATAGGCGTGTGATGGCCGCAGGGGGGAAATTTTGTCTACCGAGATAGATTGTCCAGTGCTTGATATAGGCGAAGGGCAGAACGTCATTTGTCATCTCTGTAAGGCGGAAAGTGGAGTCTTGGAGATCAGGGCAAGAGTTTGAGGTGCTGGGGATGGTAAGGTCCAGGTAGAGCATTCTGATGTACAGGTGCAGCACAGGAAAAGCCTTGGAAACAGGATGAGGAGTACGCTATATTCCTGGGGATAGTCAGGTCCAGGTAGAACATTCTGATGTACAGGTGCAGCACAGGAAAAGCCTTGGAAACAGGATGAGGAGTACGCTATATTCCTGGGAATGGTCAGGTCCAGGTAGAGCATTCTGATGTACAGGTGCAGCACAGGAAAAGCCTCGGAGACAGGATGAGGAGTACGTTATATTCCTTGGGATGGTAAGGTCCAGGTAGAGCATTCTGATGTACAGGTGCAGCACAGGAAAAGCCTTGGAGACAGGATGAGGAGTACGCTATATTCCTGGGGATGGTCAGGTTCAGGTAGAGCATTCTGATGTACAGGTGCAGCACAGTAAAAGCCTTGGAGACAGGATGAGGAGTACGCTATATTCCTGGGGATGGTCAGGTCCAGGTAGAGCATTCTGATGTACAGGTGCAGCACAGGAAAAGCCTTGGAGACAGGATGAGGAGTACACTATATTCCTGGGGATAGTCAGGTTCAGGTAGAGCATTCTGATGTACAGGTGCAGCACAGGAAAAGCCTTGGAGACAGGATGAGGAGTACGTTATATTCCTGGGCATGAGTAGATTCAGGTAGATCATTCTGAAGTACAGGTTGAGCACATGATAAATCTTGGAGAGAGGAGTAGTACATTGTGTTCCTGGGTATGATCAAGTCCATGTAGAACATTCTAATGTATAGGTGCAGCACAGAAGAAGTCTGGAAGTCAAGAGGAGTGGGTTGTGCTGCTGAGGATAATCAGGTCCAGGTAGAACATTCTAAAGTACAGGTGCAGCACAGGAGAAGTCTTGTAGACAGAAGAAGTACATTCTATTCCTTGGAATGATCAGGTTCAGGTAAAACATTCTGAAGTATCGGTGCAGCACAGAAGAAGTCTTGGAGACAGGAGGAGTATGTTGTGTTCCTGGTGATGAGCAGGTTTAGGTAGATCATTCTAAAGTACAGGTGCAGCATGGGAAAAGTCTTGGAGAGAGGAGGGGTACATTGTGTTCCTGGGGATGATCAGGTCCAGGTAGAACATTCTGAAGTATAGGTGCATCATGGAAGAAGTCTTGGAAACAGGAGGAGTTTGTTGTGTTCCTGGGGATGATCAGGTCCAGGTAGAACACCCTGATGTACAGGTGCAGCACAGGAAAAGCCTTGGAGACAGGATGAGGAGTACACTATATTCCTGGGGATAGTCAGGTTCAGGTAGAGCATTCTGATGTACAGGTGCAGCACAGGAAAAGCCTTGGAGACAGGATGAGGAGTACGCTATATTCCTGGGGATAGTCAGGTTCAGGTAGAGCATTCTGATGTACAGGTGCAGCACAGGAAAAGCCTTGGAGACAGGATGAGGAGTACGCTATATTCCTGGGGATGGTCAGGTCCAGGTAGAACATTCTGATGTACAGGTGCGGCACAGGAAAAGCCTTGGAGACAGGATGAGGAGTATGCTATATTCCTGAGGATGGTCAGGTCCAGGTAGAACATTCTGATGTACAGGTGCAGCACAGGAAAAGCCTTGGAGACAGGATGAGGAGTACGCTATATTCCTGGGCATGAGTAGATTCAGGTAGATCATTCTGAAGTACAGGTTGAGCACATGATAAATCTTGGAGAGAGGAGTAATACATTGTGTTCCTGGGTATGATCAAGTCCATGTAGAACATTCTAATGTATAGGTGCAGCACAGAAGAAGTCTGGAAGTCAAGAGGAGTGGGTTGTGCTGCTGAGGATAATCAGGTCCAGGTAGAACATTCTAAAGTACAGGTGCAGCACAGGAGAAGTCTTGTAGACAGAAGAAGTACATTCTATTCCTTGGAATGATCAGGTTCAGGTAAAACATTCTGAAGTATCGGTGCAGCACAGAAGTCTTGGAGACAGGAGGAGTATGTTGTGTTCCTGGTGATGAGCAGGTTTAGGTAGATCATTCTAAAGTACAGGTGCAGCATGGGAAAAGTCTTGGAGAGAGGAGGGGTACATTGTGCTCCTGGGGATGATCAGGTCCAGGTAGAACATTCTGAAGTATAGGTGCATCATGGAAGAAGTCTTGGAAACAGGAGGAGTTTGTTGTGTTCCTGGGGATGATCAGGTCCAGGTAGAACATCCTGATGTACAGGTGCAGCACAGGAAAAGCCTTGGAGACAGGATGAGGAGTACACTATATTCCTGGGCATGAGTAGATTCAGGTAGAACATTCTGGTGCACAGGTGCAGCACAGGAAAAGCCTTGGAGACAGGATGAGGAGTACGCTATATTCCTGGGGATAGTCAGGTTCAGGTAGAGCATTCTGATGTACAGGTGCAGCACAGGAAATGCCTTGGAGACAGGATGAGGAGTGCGCTATATTCCTGGGGATAGTCAGGTTCAGGTAGAGCATTCTGATGTACAGGTGCAGCACAGGAAAAGCCTTGGAGACAGGATGAGGAGTACACTATATTCCTGGGGATGGTCAGGTTCAGGTAGAACATTCTGTTGTACAGGTGCAGCACAGGAAAAGCCTTGGAGACAGGATGAGGAGTACACTATATTCCTGGGGATGGTCAGGTTCAGGTAGAACATTCTGATGTACAGGTGCGGCACAGGAAAAGCCTTGGAGACAGGATGAGGAGTGCGCTATATTCCTGGGGATAGTCAGGTTCAGGTAGAGCATTCTGATGTACAGGTGCAGCACAGGAAAAGCCTTGGAGACAGGATGAGGAGTACACTATATTCCTGGGGATGGTCAGGTTCAGGTAGAACATTCTGATGTACAGGTGCGGCACAGGAAAAGCCTTGGAGACAGGATGAGGAGTACGCTATATTCCTGGGGACGGTAAGGTCCAGGTAGAACATTCTGATGTACAGGTGCAGCACAGGAAAAGCCTTGGAGACAGGATGAGGAGTACGCTATATTCCTGGGCATGAGTAGATTCAGGTAGAACATTCTGTTGTACAGGTGCGGCACAGGAAAAGTCTTGGAGAGAGGAGGGGTACATTGTGTTCCTGGGGATGATCAGGTCCAGGTAGAACATTCTGAAGTATAGGTGCATCATGGAAGAAGTCTTGGAAACAGGAGGAGTTTGTTGTGTTCCTGGGGATGATCAGGTCCAGGTAGAACATCCTGATGTACAGGTGCAGCACAGGAAAAGCCTTGGAGACAGGATGAGGAGTACGCTATATTCCTGGGCATGAGTAGGTTCAGGTAGATCATTCTGAAGTACAGGTGCAGCACATGATAAATCTTGGAGAGAGGAGTAGTACATTGTGTTCCTGGGTATGATCAAGTCCATGTAGAACATTCTAATGTATAGGTGCAGCACAGAAGAAGTCTGGAAGTCAAGAGGAGTGGGTTGTGCTGCTGAGGATAATCAGGTCCAGGTAGAACATTCTAAAGTACAGGTGCAGCACAGGAGAAGTCTTGTAGACAGAAGAAGTACATTCTATTCCTTGGAATGATCAGGTTCAGTTAAAACATTCTGAAGTACAGGTGCAGCATGGAAGAAGTCTTGGAAACAGGGGGAGTATGTTGTGTTCCTGGGGATGATCAGGTTCAGGTAAAATGTTCTGAAGTTTCGATGCAGCACAGAAGAAGTCTTGGAGACAGGAGGAGTATGTTGTGTTCCTGGCGATGAGCAGGTTTAGGTAGATCATTCTGATGTACAGATGCATCATGGAAGAAGTCTTGGAGACAGAAGGGGTATGCTTTGTTCCTGGAGATGATCAGATCCAGGTAGAACATTCTGAAGAACAGGTGCAGCATGATGGACGTTTTAGAGATGAAGGAAGAGGTTGTAATGAGGCAGGAGATTGCTTACTGGGAGGGTGTATGTAGGATGGCCAGGTGTGCAGCTCTACCTGGCAGGTAAGAGGACGGAGTTACCGTCATCATTGCTGTACAAACTTCAGTGAATGTTATGGGCGGCCACCATTACACTCTATGGAGAATCCTGAGCACATCGCTCCTTGCCCCGTCCTGAGATGACTACACACAGTACAGACAGAACACAGCAGATTAGAGGCAGCGGTCACTTACCCTGGCACAGCAGCAGTGTGTGGAGCAGGGGGCTCTCCATGCCTGGGTGCATAGGGTGCAGGGGTCTCACAGCCGGGTGCACTCTCTTCTCTCAGCTCCTTCTTGCTGTTGTGAAGCTTCGTTAGTGAAATGTGTGAAATTTCTGCAGAACTGAGAGTATTTATGGAGACAGTGATCTGAGTGTCGCTGCCTCCCGCCTCGGTGTCAGCAGACTCCAGCACTGGAGGTATAAGCTGTGGGGTTCAGTGATGATGCAGATTCACACTGCTATGGCAGAGTATGGGGGCCACCACGTCAATCACGACATAGATGTTGGTCCATCCATTGGAGGGAATCCAATGAAAAAGCAGCAGGCAGAGAAGGGAAAAAGTAAAAATTCTCTGACCTTCAGGAGATTGATAGAGGATAATCCTTCACTGCTGTTACAGTAAAGAAGCCTGGATACTGCTGGGAATAAAAGAGCAGGAGGCGCAGAAGGAGGGACTCACAGAATCAGCAGCAGATTAAGGCGCAGTATTGTAAGGGGCAGAAGGAGGGACTCACAGATTCGGGAGCAGATAAAGCCTCAGTATGAAGGCAGAAGGAGAGACTCACCGATTCAGAAGAAGATAAAGGCGCAGTATGAGGGGCAGTAGGAGGGACTTACAGATTCAGGAACAAATAAAGGTAGAGTACAAGGAGAAGAAGGAGGGACTCACAGATTCAGGAGCAGATAAAGGTACAGTACAAGGAGAAGAAGGAGGGACTCACAGATTCAGGAGCAGATAAAGGCACAGACGGAGGGGCAGAGGAGGGACTCACAGATTGAGGAGCAGATAAAGGTGCCATACAAGGCACATAAGGAGGGACTCACAGATTGAGGAGCAAATAAAAGCACAGTATGAGGGGCAGAAGAAGGGACTCACAGATTGAGGAGCAAATAAAGGTGCAGTATGAGCCACAGAAGGAGGGACTCACAGATTGAGGAGCAGATAAAGGCACAATATGAGGGGCAGAAGGAGGGACTCACAGATTAAGAAAGGCACAGTATGAAGTTCAGAAGGAGGGACTCAGAATCAGAAGCAGATAAAGACGCAATATGAGGCGCAGAATGAGGGACAAACAGATTCAGGAGCAGATTAAGGCACAGTATTGTAAGAATAGAAGGAGGAACTCACTGATTCAGGAGCAGATAAAGACACAGTATGAAGTGCAGAAGAAGGGACTCACAGATTCAGGAGAAGATAAAGGCGCAGTATAAGGCACAGAAGGAGACACTCACAGATTCAGGAGCAGATAAAGGCACAGTACGAGGCGCAGAACGAGAGGCTCACAGATTCAGGAGCAGATAAAGGTGCAGTACAAGGGGCAGATGGAGGGTCTCACAGAATCAGGAGCAGATAAAGGTGCCGTACGAGGCACAGAAGGAGGGACTCACAGATTCAGGAGCAAATAAAAGCACAGTATGAGGGGCAGAAGAAGGGACTCACAGATTGAGGAGCAGATAAAGGTGCAGTATGAGGCACAGAAGGAGGGACTCACAGATTGAGGAGCAGATAAAGGCGCAGTACGAGGGGCAGTAGGAGGGACTCACAGATTGAGGAGCAGATAAAGGTGCAGTACAAGGCACAGAAGGAGGGACTCACAGATTCAGGAGCAGATAAAGGCACAGTATGAAGTGCAGAAGGAGGGACTCACAGATTAAGAAGCATATAAAGGCACAGTACGAGGTGCAGAATGAGGTACAAACAGATTCAGGAGCAGATTAAGGCGCAGTATTGTAGGAGCAGAAGGGGGAACTCACAGATTCAGGAGCAGATAAAGACACAGTATGAAGTGCAGAAGAAGGGACTCACAGATTCAGGAGAAGATAAAGGCGCAGTATAAGGCACAGAAGGAGACACTCACAGATTCAGGAGCAGATAAAGGCACAGTATGAAGTGCAGAAGAAGGGACTCACAGATTCAGGAGAAGATAAAGGCGCAGTATAAGGGGCAGATGGAGGGTCTCACAGAATCAGGAGCAGATAAAGGTGCCGTATGAGGCACAGAAGGAGCGACTCACAGATTCAGGAGCAGATAAAGGCAGAAGGAGGGACTCACAGAATCAGGAGAAGATAAAGATGCAGTGTGAGGCACAGAAGGAGGGACTCCGATTCAGAAGCAAATAAAGGCGCAATATAAGGTGCAGAAGGAGGGACTCACAGATTCAGGGGCAGATAAAGGTGAAGTACGAGGCACAGAAGGAGGGACTCACAGAATCAGGAGCAGATTAAGGTGCAATATGAGGGGCAGAAGGAGGGACTCACAGCATCAGAAGCAGATAAAGGCGCGGTACGAGGGGCAGAAGGAGGAACTCAAAGAATCAGGAGCAGATTAAGGTGCAGTATTAAAGTATTGTAAGGGGCAGAAGGAGGGACTCACAGATTCAGGAACATATTAAGGCGCAGTATTGTGAGGGTCAGAAGGAGGGACTCACATAATCCGGAGCAGATAAGGTCACAGTAAGCAGCGCAGAAGGAGGGACTCACAGAATCAGGAGCAGATTAAGGTGCAGTATGAGGTGCAGAAAGAGGGACTCACAGAATCAGGAGCAGATTAAGGTTCAGTATTGTGAGGGGCAGAAAGAGGCACTCAACGAATAAGGAGCAGATTAAGGAGCAGCGCGAGGCCAAGGAGGAGGAACTCACAATCAGGAGCAGATTAAGGCCCTGTATTGAGAGGGGCAGAAGGAGGGACTCACAGAATCAGGAGCAGATTAAGGAGCAGTACGAGGCGCAGAAGGAGGAACTCACAGAATCAGGAGCAGATTAAGACACAGTATTGGAAGAGGCAGAAGGAGGGACTCAGAACCAGGAGCAGCTAAAGGCACTGTGGAGACACGGGGGTCTCTCGTGGGCATAATACTACTCAGACAACTCAGGGTGAGGGTAAAACAGTGTGGCAATACTTTATTGAACCAAACAGATAATAACATATAGAACAGTCCCAGAAAAATACTGAAGATGGTAAAAAAATTACAGTCTCACCCTTCTGCTGACTCGCCTGGAATAGAGCAGCTGCGACTCAGGGGCTTCCATGGCTGACCTATCCCACCAGTGGTACCCTGATTTTGGCGGGCACCCACAGAGAGGAGGTAACGATAAGCTTAAGCTGACAGTCCATTGAGGCATGTGGCCAGGCGACAAGATGGTCCCAACCTGGCTTCTCCGAATGTCCCCACAGAGCCAGGTGACTGGATGGTCCCAAACTGGCTTCTCCAAGCATATCCATGGGGGCCATTGACCGTAAGTTCCCAACCTGGCTACCCAAACATATCCATGGTTCCAGGTAACCGGAGGGTCACAACCTGGCTTCCCCAAACATTTCCATGGGGCCAGGTGAATGGAGGGACCCAACCTGGCTTCTCCGAACATATCCATGGGGCCAGGTGACCGGAGGGTCACAATCCTGGCTTCCCCAAATGTATCCATGGGTTCCAGTGATGGTCAATGGAGCAGATCTATGTTCTTTCAGCTGGGGCCGTGGTAAATCTGTGTCCCTTTTGATGGAGCCATGTGTCTTGATTGCTGTTCTGAAGAGTCTCTCTTGGCTGTGATTTTGTAAAGTTCCTCTCAGAAGGATAGGGGTCCTTTTTATATCCACATCTGTGGTTCATGTCATCATCCACAGGTCGGGGGGGGGGAAGGGCTCATGTCTTATGGTTTGAGCATTTAATTCATTTGCATAGTTTGTCCTCCACTGCTCTGCAGGACAAGGATTTATACAATGGTAGTCAACATATTAGCAAACATCATTGTTCAATGACCCTGCAGCCCTGTCTTGGAAAGTTAGTAGACAATAAGTTGAAGTAAATAGCAACTCAAGTGTCAACATTCAGGTTTGTACAAACAATAGTCTGTGTTTCTTGACCAGCCAAAGAAAAACACATAAATTCAAAAGTCAACATAAAGATAATAGCGTATGTCTCCTGCCCTACTGAATTTACGTCTGGATAATTAAGATTAAATGCTGTGTGATCACAGGTGCAGTGCGAGATGCAGAAGGAGGGACTCAAAGATTCAGGAGCAGATAAAGGCGCAGTATGATGCGTAGAAGGAGGGACTCACAGATTCAGGAGCAGATGAAAGTGCAGTATGAGGGGCAGAAGGAGGGACTCACAGAAGCAGGAGCAGATTAAGGTGCAGTATGAGGGACAGAAGAAGGCACTCACAGAATCAGGAGCAGATTAAAGCGCAGTATGAGGGGCAGAAGGAGGGACTCACAGAATCAGAAGGTAGATTAAAGCGCAGTATTGTGAGGGGCTGAAAGAGGATTCAGGAGCAGATTAAGGTGTCATATGGGGGACAGATTAAAACACATAACAAGGGACTCAAAGACTGAGGGGGTGCACAGGGTGCAGTATGGTAACTTACATGTTATTAGATGGGTGGGCCTCAGAGCCTTAAGGATATTTGTGATCAGTCATCTACCAATTAGCAGGGGTCTGGGGCCCATATTAGTATTTCCACTTCTCCAGGAGTTATGTCGCTTATTGTTCCGCTGAGCACCTGGATATAAAACGTTATCAACTCCAGGCTTTACCGCTGCACACCATAGATGAGGGCATCTCTCTGGGCCTCAGGACATGTGTCCACCTCTCCTCCACAGCGCAGAGTTGGTAACATAAGCATTTTCTCCACATGTAGATATGGGGTGTTCATTTTGTCACCCATAGTCAACTCCGTTCACATTGTCATAGATATTTAGCCTGTGTTTTTTAATGAGAATTTATTGTAAGAAAAGGAAACCTTGTGATTAGAACTGTGTGTTACCCCCCACATCCTGTGGTTTCACACAAGGTCCTGGGAAAGAGTTAGACGCCTTCTCCTCCGTGGTTACACCAGTGACTCACCACACCGAGCTGTGTACGTGCTTAGTCTAACCATGGCCTTCCTTGCCAGGTGAGGACAGGATGCCGCTCCATGGTCTTACACCAATGGTGTGGACGCTGCTTCATGTATACTAGACTTTTGGAAGTATTCAGCCCGAATCTTCTCATTTCTGTGCAATCTCAATAATTCTTTAAATAGTCATTTAAGTCCATTACAGAAAATTCTTCCCCCCACCATTACTGCGTCTGGTTCTCTGGGGTGATGGGGGGGGGGCATGACAAGATTGTTGCTTTAAGGGAGGCCTGTAAACCTTACTCTAAGTTGCATCCTCACTCCACTGGAACTGAGGAGCAATGGGTGGAGATCGTAATTTCGCTCCTTTAGGGTAACCCTCAAGCCCTGGGCATTTTCTCTTTCGGCCGACTCTCTGGACGCTATGGACAGTTGAGTAAATTTTTCAGGCAATGGGTCACATATACTATGACCCCGACCACGTCTCCCTGGCAGGGTTTACATTAAGTCAGCTTCGGCAGGGAGATCGGCCGGCAGTGGAGTATTGAGTTTCGGAGGTGGTCCACTGATACTAAGTGGAATGACCCTGCACTCTGTAGCCAGTTCATTCAAGGGTTATCGGGAAGGGTAAAGGATGACTTTGCCCTGCATGAGACTCCGATTTCCCTTGAGGCGGCCATGTCTCTCATTATCCTTGTGGACCGCCGTCTTCATCAGAGATATATGGAGACACTCCAATTTGCAGGAGGCCTGGAGTCAAGGGAACCTATGCAGTTGGGTGGGGTGACACGTTCTGTTGGTCCAACTTTAGTTCGGTGTAAAGGGGAGTGCGTTTTTTCTGTGATGGAGAGGGTCACTTTGTGGGTGCGTGTCCTTTTATATCCCCCATACACAGCTGCTGGAAAACTAAGGGGCCTGAGTTGGTGTACTTATTTCCTACGTTGGTAGATCTCAATTTTTTCTACCGGCCGAGATCCGTCTCTGAAAAAATATGGCGGTTATTTCTGCCTTTCTGGACAGTGGGACAGGGTTTAATTTGATCTACGCTAGGTTCGTCGAGGCCCATGGCCTCAAACCACAAGTATTGTGTAACGGGTCTGGGAGGCGGAACCTCTGGGCAACTATACAAGGGGGCGGTCCTTGTAAGGAAGCGGGTGGCTCCCAGGGAAGACGGGCAGGTAGTCACAGCAAGTGACAGGGACAGTCTCTGGGTAGAAGGGCAGGTAGTCACGGCAAGTGACAGGGACAGTCTCTGGGTGGAAGGGCAGGTAGTCACGGCAAGTGACAGGGACAGTCTCTGGGTAGACCAGCAGACAGTTAGCAGGTGGATGCTCCCAGGTGAGTGAGCAAGAGTCTCTGGACGGGCAGGTGGTCACGGCAAGTGACGGCAGAGCCTCCAGGTAGGCTAGCAGGCAGGTAGCAGGTGTGCGCTCCCAGGTGAGCGGGCAAGAGTCTCTGGACAGGCAGGTGGTCACGGCAGGTGACGGCAGAGCCTCCAGGTAGGCTAGCAGGCAGGTAGCAGGTAAGCGCTCCCAGGTGAGCGGGCAGGCTGGTCCATAGACAGACTGACAGGTGTCGGAAGGCAGACCGTTGGACCGCAGGCTTGCAAGCAGGTAAGCGGATATCAGGCAGGTATCCAGCAGGAATCTGGCAGGTGACTGGCAGGTAACAGGCAGGAATCTGGCAGGTGACTGGCAGGTAACAAGCAGGAATCTGGCAGGTGACTGGCAGGTAACTGGTAACGGGACCTGAGGGCTGAAGCAGAGTGAAGGCTTTGCAACAACATTGCTCGGGCACCTCCATTTTGGAGGAGGTGCCTTATATATGGTGAGGTCTTCCGGCCATTGGCCGGGGACTCCTTAGGACGGCGCGCGCGGCCCCTTTAAGAGAGGGGGAGCGCGCGCCCTAAGCACAGTGGCCGGGAAGCAGCGCGCGCTGCCAGCAGAGCGGGAGGAGAACGCCGGGCACGGAGCGGAGAGGTGAGGGGAACAGCGTCCCTGCCTAGCAGGAGGCAGGGACGCCGACGCTACAGTACCCCCCCCTTTAGGCCCACCCTTTTTTAGGCCAGACAGAAATTTATCAAGGATGAGAGGGGCATGGATGTTCTCCCGGGGCTCCCACGTTCTCTCCTCAGGACCAAACCCCTTCCAATCCACTAGAAAAAAGGTCTTTCCTCTTACCCTTTTGGTGGCCAGAATGTTCTCTACCTCAAACTCGTTTTCAGCGGAAACCGGAGCAGGAGGCGTACCTGTAGACTTGGAAAAAGAGTTAAGTACCACGGGTTTGAGGAGAGATACATGGAAGGAGTTAGGGATCCGCAAGTTGGCCGGGAGTTTCAATTTATAGGCCACTGGGTTGATTTGTTTGATAACTTCCAGTGGGCCGATGAACCGAGGCCCTAACTTGTAGGAAGGAATCTTGAGCCAGACATATGTGGACGAGAGCCAGACTTTATCTCCAGGACGGAATTGTGGAGGATCCAGGCGTTTTTTGTCAGCGTGTCTTTTCATCCGCTCGGACGACTGAAGGAGTGCGGATCGGGTACTCTCCCAAATGGAGGAAAATTTGCTAACGAGAGATTCCGCAGCTGGATTGTCCACCGAGGTGGAGACGGGAAATGGGATCCGAGGATGCTGACCAAAGACTACAAAAAACGGGGATTTGGAGGAAGATTCGCTCTCGTGATTATTGTAAGAGAATTCGGCCCATGGCAGGAGATCCACCCAGTCCAAATGGTGGGCATTAACGAAGTGCCGGAGGTAACTGGTCAGGATCTGATTGATCTGCTCCACTTGACCATTGGACTGTGGGTGGTATGCGGAGCAGAAGTCCAGGGTGACGTCTAGCAGCTTACATGTGGCTCTCCAGAAGCGTGAGGTGAACTGAACCCCACGATCCGACACGATGTGGAGGGGCAGGCCATGGAGACGGAAGATGTGGCGGATAAAGTCTTTAGCCAGCACAGGTGCAGACGGGAGGCCTGGCAGGGGAATGAAATGAGCCATTTTGGAAAAGCGATCAGCGACCACCCAAATGACCGTACAACCGGCAGAGACAGGGAGATCTGTTATGAAGTCCATAGCTATATACTGCCAGGGGGCAGCAGGTACTGGAAGAGGAAGGAGGCGACCGGCTGGCAGGTGTCTCGGAACCTTGTTGCAGGCGCAGGACACACAGGCAGGAACAAAGTCTATTACGTCCTTGTGCAGGGTAGGCCACCAGTAGTGCCGGGTGATAAGCTGGAGGGTCTTTTTCTGACCGGCGTGGCCAGCAAGCTTAGACGAGTGACCCCAGTGTAGGATCTTCTCCCGATCAGGTACCGCTACGAACGTCTTACCGGGAGGGAGACGATTTAGACTCACGGGGGCCACCTGCATTACTCTGGCAGGATCGATGATGTGTTTAGGTTCCTCCTCAAGATCAGACACCAGGAAGGATCGGGACAAGGCGTCAGCTTTGATGTTTTTGTCAGCCGGGCGAAAATGAAGAACAAAATCAAAGCGAGCAAAAAACAAGGACCACCGGGCTTGGCGCGGGTTAAGTCTCTGGGCGCTCTGGAGGTAAGCCAAGTTCTTGTGGTCCGTGTAAATTATTACCGGGTGAAGAGCCCCCTCGAGCAGGTAACGCCACTCCTCCAATGCCAGCTTAATGGCCAATAACTCTCGGTCTCCTATAGAATAGTTGCGCTCGGAAGAGGAGAAGAGTTTGGAGAAGAAGCCGCAAGTTACCATTCTCCCGGAAGACGATTTTTGGGTAAGTACCGCTCCGGCTCCAGAGGAGGAGGAGTCAACTTCCAGTAAGAATTGCTTGTTGCCGTCCGGGCGATGCAGCACCGGGGCGAAAGAGAAAGCCTGTTTTAAGGAAAGAAAGGCTTCCTCTGCTTCGGGCGGCCATTCTCTGGGATTAGTGCCCTTACGGGTGAGCGCAGAGATTGGGGCAGTCCGGGAAGAGAAGTGCGGTATGAAGAGGCGGTAGTAGTTGGCGAAGCCCAGGAACCGCTGAATAGCCTTCAACCCCTCTGGTCGAGGCCACTTCTCGATGGCAGACAGTTTCTCAGGATCCATTCGTAGGCCGGTCTGAGAAATTATGTAGCCCAAAAACGGAAGCGAGGTCTGCTCAAAGAGGCACTTCTCATATTTAGTGTAGAGGTGGTTCTGCCTGAGCCTGAGCAGAACCTGACGAACATCCCTCCGGTGTGTGGGGAGATCCGGAGAGAAGACCAAGATGTCGTCCAGGTACACCACTACGCAGGAGTAGAGAAGGTGCCGGAAGATGTCATTGACCAACTCTTGAAAGACGGCGGGAGCGTTACAGAGACCGAAGGGCATTACCAGGTATTCATAGTGGCCGTCCCGGGTGTTGAATGCCGTCTTCCATTCATCCCCCTGACGGATACGGACCAGGTTATACGCCCCACGGAGGTCCAGCTTGGTGAAGATTCTAGCCCCCCTCAGACGGTCAAATAATTCCGGAATGAGCGGAATGGGGTATTTATTCTTCACCGTGATCTGGTTAAGGCCTCTATAGTCTATACAGGGACGGAGTGAGCCGTCCTTCTTTTTGACGAAGAAGAAGCCTGCTCCCACCGGGGAAGTAGATTTCCGGATGAATCCCCGGGCCAGATTCTCCTCAATATATTCTGACATGGATCGGGTCTCAGCAGCGGACAAAGGGTAAATGCGCCCACGGGGAGGAGTAGTGCCGGGCATCAGGTCGATTGGGCAGTCGTATGGTCTATGAGGGGGTAATGTCTCTGCCTCCTTTTTATTAAAGACGTCCGCATACGACCAATAAGGAGCCGGAAGACCAGGTAGATTGGCTGGAGTAGGAGAAGGACTGACAGGATGGACGGGAACTAAACAAGTCTTATGGCAGTCTTGTCCCCAGCGAAGGACTTCTCCGGTCTGCCAATCAAGCACGGGTGCATGTCTCTGAAGCCAAGGTAGGCCTAGTAAGAGGGCGTGAGAGAGTCCAGGCAGAACATGAAAGAAGATGCTCTCAGAGTGCAGCATTCCCACCTGCAGGGTTATGGATTCGGTGATGAGTTGGATGGGATGTGGTAAGAAGCCCCCATCCACGGCAGCGACAGATAAGGGTACAACTAGAGGTTTGGTGAGAATGCGGTATTTCTCTACCAGAGACTGAGAAATGAGATTTCCGGCAGCTCCAGAGTCAAGTTGGGCTAGTTCAAAATAACGGTTCTCCCCGCAGATGATAGAGACCGACAGCAACAGAGATGGAGAGGGTTTACTCTTGTCTAGGACGACCTCTCTGAGCGATCCTAGACACAGGCGTTTCCCGACCTCTCCGGGCAGGAACGGATCCGGTGCTCCTTACTGCCACAGTAGAAGCAGCTCCCCTCGGCACGGCGTAACTCTTGACGGGTTTTGACCATCTTGGTCTGGTCGACCTGCATAGGCTCGGGTGAGTGCGCCTGGGGAGTAGCGGGAGACGTGACAGGTTTCTGAAAGGTAGGGGCTAGACGTGGAAACCTCCTCTCACGGGTGACCTCTTTGGCGCGTTCCTGGAACCGGATGTCAATCCGGGTGGCAAGAGTTATTAAGTCGTCGAGAGTGGTAGGTATGTCCCGACCGGCGAGTTCATCTTTAATACGGCCGGACAGACCCTCCCAAAAGACAGACACCAGGGCGTCGTTATCCCAGGCCAGCTCCGAAGCAAGGGTACGGAACCGTATGGCATATTGGCCCACGGTGAGATCTCCTTGATGGAGGCGTAGCAGAGATGATGCGGATGAGGTCTTCCGTCCGGGTTCGTCGAAGACTTTCTGGAAAGCTGTGAGAAAGGCTGGCAGGTTGGACACCAGGGGGTCTCCTCTCTCACATAGAGGATTTAGCCAAGCCAGTGCCTCCCCCGTGAGATGGGACATGATGAAGGCTACTTTGGCCCGGTCGGAGATAAACTGGTGGGACAGGAGTTCAAAGTGCAGGGTGCACTGGTTTATGAAGCCCCGAGCTTGAGCGGGGTCGCCTCCGAAGCGAGGAGGTGCAGAAAGCCGGGGTCCGGGGCAGGATGCCATGGTATTGGTGGGCAGCGGCGCTGCCGGGCTGCGAGTCAAGACACTAGCGGTGGTTGCTGGTGGAGCAGTCAGAGTGTCCAGGCGAGAGTTGACATTCCGCAGATGACTCAGGATGGACTCCTGTTGGGACCTCTGACGGGACAGTTCATGACATAGGTCCGAGAGCGAGGGAGCTTGGGTGCCACCGGGTTCCATGGCCCGAGCAAACTGTAACGGGTCTGGGAGGCGGAACCTCTGAGCAACTATACAAGGGGGCGGTCCTTGTAAGGAAGCGGGTGGCTCCCAGGGAAGACGGGCAGGTAGTCACGGCAAGTGACAGGGACAGTCTCTGGGTAGAAGGGCAGGTAGTCACGGCAAGTGACAGGGACAGTCTCTGGGTAGAAGGGCAGGTAGTTAGTCACGGCAAGTGACAGGGACAGTCTCTGGGTAGAAGGGCAGGTAGTCACGGCAAGTGACAGGGACAGTCTCTAGGTAGACTAGCAGACAGGTAGCAGGTGGACGCTCCCAGGTGAGTGGGCAAGAGTCTCTGGACGGGCAGGTGGTCACGGCAAGTGACGGCAGAGCCTCCAGGTAGGCTAGCAGGCAGGTAGCAGGTGGACGCTCCCAGGTGAGCGGGCAAGAGTCTCTGGACAGGCAGGTGGTCACGGCAGGTGACGGCAGAGCCTCCAGGTAGGCTAGCAGGCAGGTAGCAGGTGAGCGCTCCCAGGTGAGCGGGCAGGCTGGTCCATAGACAGACTGACAGGTGTCGGAAGGCAGACCGTCGGACTGCAGGCTTGCAAGCAGGTAAGCGGATATCAGGCAGGTATCCAGCAGGAATCTAGCAGGTGACTGGCAGGTAACAGGCAGGAATCTGGCAGGTGACTGGCAGGTAACAAGCAGGAATCTGGCAGGTGACTGGCAGGTAACTGGTAACGGGACCTGAGGGCTGAAGCAGAGTGAAGGCTTTGCAACAACATTGCTGGGCACCTCCATTTTGGAGGAGGTGCCTTATATATGGTGAGGTCTTCGGGCCATTGGCCGGGGACTCCTTAGGACGGCGCGCACGGCCCCTTTAAGAGAGGGGGAGCGCGCGCGCGCCCTAAGCACAGTGGCCGGGAAGCAGGCGCGCTGCCAGCAGAGCGGGAGGAGGACGCTGGGCACGGAGCGCAGAGGTGAGGGGAACAGCGTCCCTGCCTAGCAGGAGGCAGGGACGCCGACGCTACAATTGTCTAGATCAATACCCATTATCGCTATTGACTCTGCACACTTGAGCCAGGGGTATTTTACTCAGGTCGCTCGTATGTTTCATCTACAGGTAGGGGCCATTCCCTATGAATTTGTAGACTGTTATGTGCTAGAGGCTTGCCCTCTTCTGTAATTCTGAGACTACCTTGGCTTACGCCCTGTGGTAGACTGGCAGACTCGGGAGGTGGTTAAGTAGAGAAAGTATTGCCAAGAACACTGCTTGGGCACACCGCTAGCCAGAGAGGCTGGCCATGAAGGTCTATATTGTTGAAAGTCTTGGAAAGGGTCATATCCGACCTTCTTCATCTCCCATTGCTGCAGGGTTTTTCTTTGTCAAGAAAAAAGATGGGGGGTTACGCCCTTGCCTAGACTTTCGCAAACTCAATCGGATCAAGGTCCGGGATCCATATCCTCTCACTCTCATCCCGGACCTATTTAATCCGATTGTGGGAGCCAAATGTTTTTCTAAACTGGATCTCATGGGAGCTTATAATCTCATGGGCATCAAGGAGGGCAATGAGTATAAGACAGCCTTCAATACACCTGAGCCCGCTGTCTTTCAACACTTTGTTAATTACATTTTTAGTCACCTGGCAGGCAGGTTTGTTATGATCTACCTTGATGACATTTTGATTTATTCACCTGACCTCGAGTCACATCAGGTACAATTCAGGCAGGTCCTTCAGATACTCAGAGACAATAAATTATTTGTCAAACCAGAGAAATGCATGTACTCGGTTCAGGAGATCCCTTTTCTGGGCTATTTTTTACCCTCCACCGGTTTTCTTGTGGATCTAGCAAAAGTCCAGGTGGTACTAGATTGGTATTGTCCTGAGGACCTAAAAGTCTTACAAAGGTTTTTGGGTTTCACCATCTTCTACCAAAAGTTAAACGAAAACTTTTTGGTAGTGGCCAAACCACTGAAGGATATGACATGGAAAGGGACAAACTTTTCAAAATGCTCCAGTCCTGCCCAGGAGGCTAATGATACCTTGAAAAGATGTTTTGCAACTGTGCCAATCCTTATACAGCCTGACATCACTCGGCCATTTATTGTAGAAGTTGACGCGTCTGAATTGGGGGCATTGTTGTCGCAGGGTGCGTCTCCTAGTAAATGGCGTCCGTGTGCATATTTTTCTAAGAAACTAACATCTGCTGAGAAAAATTACGGCATTGGTAACAGGGAACTCTTGGCAATAAAGTGGGCCACTTGATTGGCATATATCAAGCTAATAGGTACTTACAATGAATAGCCACGCTCCCAATTCCGGGCATGCGTCCACCCCAACGCACGTTTCGGCAAGCGTCTTCGTCATAATTTGTTCACTACACTTGATGTTTGGGACTTTATGGTCGGGTTTTCCCTTCTGTTTTTGTTTGAGAAAAACTACGGCATTGGTAACAGGGAACTCTTGGCAATAAAGTGGGCCTTTGAAGTGTGGCATCATTTTCTGGAGGAGGCAGTTCATCATGGTCATGGTAATCACTGATAAAAATCTGTTATATATAGAGTCTGCTAAGCATCTGACACCTAGGCAGGCAAGGTGGTCTTTATTCTTTGCCAGATTCAACTTTTTCGTGACGTATAGGCCAGGGAATAAGTATGTTAAGGCAGACGCCTTATCTAGTTGTTTTCCTGGGGGAGGAAATAATTGTGAACCGGTTCTTATGTGACAGAAAGCGGTAGTTATTGCTGCTATAAATTCTGACCTTGAGAAAGAGGAAATGGAGACTTTTCTTACCTGTGTCTTAAAGTTCTAAGTGAACATCATGATTTGGTCTTGGCCGGACACCCTGGAAGTAAAGCCACCACAGATCTCCTTACCTGGACGTTTTTGGTGGTCTGGGGTGCATCAGGATGTTCGGGAGTATGAAGCTGACTGTAGTTTGAGCACATTCTAAGACCCCTCATACTCGTCCGTCTGGGTCTCTCCAACCATTGGTGATACCCAGTAGACCTTAGACTCATTTATCAGTAGATTTCATCACTGCTCTACCCATATCTGCAGGTAATACATTTATTTTGGTGGTAGTGGACAAGTTCATCAGGATGTCTGCGCTTACCCAACTCCAAGACCTTGGCACCAATTTTCATCAAAGAAATCGTGAGATTAGGTGGGATTTCTGCTGATGTTGTTTCTGACCCGGGAGTGCAATTTACTTCCATATTTTGGAAAGTGTTTTGCACTCGGTTGGGGAACCATCTGTCATTTTCCTCAGCTTTATATCCACAGTCTAATGGGCAAACTGAACGTGTTAACCAGAATCTTGAGACTTATCTTAGGTGTTTTGTGTCTGAGAATCAGGAGGATTGGGTTACTTACTTACCTCTAGCTGAATTCGCGGTGAACAACTGTTGCCATGAGTCTACTGGTAAGTCCACGTTCATTGGGGCCTACGGGTTTCATGCTCAGTTCAGCTCTTTTAATAGGAATTGTTCCTCAGGAATACCTGAAGAGGAACGGTTTTCATCATCTATTACATCAGTGTGGCAAGGGCTTCTTGATAATTTGAAGAAGATGGAGTCCAAATATAAGAGTGTGGCTGATCGGAGACGCTTGGTGGATCCAGACCTGTGTGTTGGTGATTTGGTGTGGTTGTCCTCGAGGAACATTAAGTTAAAGGTCCCTTCTTGGAAACTGGATCCCAGGTTCATCTGTCATAAAATTGTGGACGCCATCAATCCTGTAGCATTCCGTCTTGCTTTTCCACCAACTTTTAGAATTCAAAATGTGTTTCACCAGTCTTTGCTCAAAAAAATACGTTGCGTCCTCTGACCCATTACCACCACCTCCATCTCCGGTCATTGTTGACGGGAATTTAGAGTTTCAGATAGCTAAGATTGTCAATTCTTGCTTGATTTGTCGGTCTCTTCAGTATCTGGTACACTGGAAGGGTTACGGTCCTGAAGAGAGAATGTGGGTACCAGTATCTGATGTCTATACAATCAGGTTGATCCGGTTCTATCTGGAGGCACACCCTGATAAACCCGGCCTTGAGGTTCCAGAGGTCCCTCTTAAAAGGGGTGGTACTGTCACGGGTTTACTGTGACAGAGAGGGGCCAGGAGACCGCGGTGTCTGGTTTCACGTACTCCTGCATGGATTAGAAGCACTTCATCATCATATTAAACGGTGCAGGTTTCTGCTAGCAGTGCAGGGGTTAATCTGTTCAGCTTAGAGGCTCTGAAGCTTCCAGCTTGGATGATCTCAGCTGTTCAGTATTGGCTACACCCCTCTCCTATATACTTGCCTTTGGCAATATAGATTGCCATTGTTAAGTCTTGTACTACCTAATGAGGAGTCGGTTGTTGGTAGAGGTGTTTGGAGTGCTGATCTGTGACTGTTGCTTGGTGTTTCAGTGGTGTGCAAATCCTCATCCTCTCCTATTTTATTTTCTTTCCTTTTCTTCTCGGTGTTCCTCTCTGTTGTCTGTGAGTGCATATTTGTATGATTGGTATTTTCATTTATCCCTGTATGTCTTTCCTTGTTTGACTGGTTTGTGTATATACATACATTATTCCTCCCCTCTTCCCTGGGTGGAGAAGGGGGACAGATATAGGGCTGATTCAGGAGTTCAGCTAGGTACGTGGCCCCAGCATCTTCACCATCAGAAGTAATCTGGGAGCAGGGATAGCTCGGGAGCCCCTAGCATTAGGGACAGGGAAGGAGCCCCTAGCCCCGGGTAATCTGACAACTGAATCGTGACATCCCAAGGAAAAGGCACTGACAGCACTTAGCAAGGAGGACACCCATAGAATCCAAGGAACAACTTGGAAAAATACAGCATATAGAGGAAAAAACAGCGTCCAATCCAGGGTGCTCAGATATCAAAAATGCAGTTTATTCCGCCAGGTTGCAACGTTTCAACAATTCATGGGTATTTATCAATGGAACATGTATCAATATATAAAATATCATTCTGAGGCACGTTGTTGCTGATTGGTGAATAAGAATGCACATTAAGACTTAGTTTGATTGGTTCTGAGGAACCATGGATACCCATATGTTTATATGCGTTTGATGACGTCTGCATACAAGTAATAATATAATAATTTTTATTTACAGTACAGACCAAAAGTTTGGACACACCTTCTCATTTAAAGATTCTTCTGTATTTTCATGACTATGAAAATTGTACATTCACACTGAAGGCATCAAAACTATGTATTACCACATGTGGAATTATATACTTAACAAAAAAGTGTGAAACAACTGAAAATATGTCTTATATTCTAGGTTCTTCAAAGTAGCCACCTTTTGCTTCGATGACTGCTTTGCACACTCTTGGCATTCTCTTGATGAGCTTCAAGAGGTAGTCACTGGAAATGGTCTTCCAACAATCTTGAAGGAGTTCCCCGAGATGCTTAGCACTTGTTGGCCCTTTTGCCTTCACTCTGAGGACCAGCTCACCCCAAACCATCTTGATTGGGTTCAGGTCTGGTGACTGTGGAGGCCAGGTCATCTGGCGTAGCCCCCCATCACTCTCATTCTTGGTCAAATAGCCCTTACACAGCCTGGAGGTGTGTTTGGGGTCATTGTCCTGTTGAAAAATAAATGATGGTCCAACTAAACGCAAACCGGATGGAATAGCATGTCGCTGCAAGATGCTGTGGTAGCCATGCTGGTTCAGTATGCCTTCAATTTTGAATAAATCCCAACAGTGTCACCAGCAAAGCCCCCCCACACCATCACACCTCCTCATCCATGCTTCACGGTGGGAACCAGGCATGTAGAGTCCATCCGTTCACCTTTTCTGTGTCGCACAAAGACACGGTGGTTGGAACCAAAGATCTCAAATTTGGACTCATCAGACCAAAGCACAGATTTCCACTGGTCTAATGTCCATTCCTTGTGTTCTTTAGCCCAAACAAGTCTCTTCTGCTTGTTGCCTGTCCTTAGCAGTGGTTTCCTAGCAGCTATTTTGCCATGAAGGCCTGCTGCACAAAGTCTCCTCTTAACAGTTGTTGTAGAGATGTGTCTGCTGCTAGAACTCTGTGTGGCATTGACCTGGTCTCTAATCTGAGCTGCTGTTAACCTGCGATTTCTGAGGCTGGTGACTCGGATAAACTTATCCTCAGAAGCAGAGGTGACTCTTGGTCTTCCTTTCCTGGAGCGGTCCTCATGTGAGTCAGTTTCTTTGTAGCGCTTGATGGTTTTTGCAACTGCACTTGGGGACACTTTCAAAGTTTGCCCAATTTTTCAGACTGACTGACCTTCATTTCTTAAAGTAATGATGGCCACTCGTTTTTCTTTACTTAGCTGCTTCTTGCCATAATACAAATTCTAACAGTCTATTCAGTAGGACTATCAGCTGTGTATCCACCAGACTTCTGCACAACACAACAGAACAGTGTCCTTGAGGCCTATAGAGCGGAGCATAGTGAGGAGGAGCTGGTGATCCACAGTGTCAAATGCTGCAGAGAGATCCAGGAGAATCAGCAGGGATCAGTGACCATTAGATTTAGCTGTTAGTAGATCATTAGAGACTTTACTGAGGGCAGTTTCAGTGGAGTGTAAAGAGTGGAAACCAGATTCTAGAGGGTCGAAAAGAGAATTATCTGAGAGATAGCGGATTAGACAGGAGTGGACCAAGCGTTCCAGGAGTTTAGAGATGAAGGGAAGATTAGAGACCTGTCTGTAGTTAGCAGTGCAGTTCTCATCCAGGGATGGGTTTTTAGTAAAGGAGTTATGACGGCATGTTTGAATGAAGAGGGAAAGATACCCAAAGAAAGAGAGAGGATAAATATTTTAGTTAAGTGAGTAGTGACAGGAGGGGAAAGGGACTGAAGGAGATGTGAAGGAATAGGGTCACTGTTGCAGGTTGTAGGGTGAGAAGAAGCGAGGAGTCTGGTCACTTCTTCTTCTGTGACCGGCTCGAAGATGGAAAGTGAACTTGAGGTGCGGGAGTGAAGGGGATCCGGACTCTGAGGAAATTGTGCAAGAATGTCTTGATGGATATGATTGATTTTTTGTAGGAAATAAGTGGCCAGATTGTCAGCACTTAGGTTGGTGATGGAGGTTTGCACTTTGGGGCTCAGGAGGGAGTGGAAGGTTTGAAAGAGTCGTTTAGGATTATTGGCTAGAGTTGTGATGAGAGTGGTAAAGTAGACTTGTTTAGCCAGATGGAGAGCACAGTTATAAGTTTTCAGCATGAATTTATAGTGGATGAAGTCTTCTGCCGAAAGTGATTTTCTCCACAGACGCCCAGCACACCTTGAGCAGCGCTGAAGAAAACATGTTTGCATTGTGTGCCAGGGCTGCCGTCTATGCTGGGTCATTCTGCGTTTAGCAGGTGCTGCTTCATCCAGGGCACTCCGCAATGTGTTGTTATAGTGTGACAATGCTGAGTCTTAACAGGAGAGGGAGAGGATGGGGCTAAAGATGACTGTAGATTGTTTTCAGGAAAATATTAATGTCACGGACATATTAACAGAATATTAGCCCCTTCTCCCATGCCCTCTGCTGTAGTGTTTGACCAGAGATGACAATCATACAGTGTCTTACTGCAAATTATCACCACTTGTCAGCACCGAGCTTTCCCCTTCTGCTCAGCACAAAAGCCCCAATTAGCACACACCGGGGAAATAGCTTATGCAAATGTATTTCCTCTTAACACAGACCTGAGATAGATTGACACCTTCTCCCAGGACAGAGTTTGGAGGAAAGAGGAAATGGTTCGTTAAGTTCAAAGGCACTCACAACAATTCCCGGCCACCAGCCATAGCCAGATCGACTCCGTTTATGAACTATGAAATATTATGAGTTCCATACGTCCGACAGTAACGGGACCCATATGTGTAGTGACCAAATCAGCCCAGGAATGTATAGGTAGTTTTCCAGGGCTGTAACCAAAATCAGGGAGCTGTAGCGCAAAAACACCAGAATGGCAGACTGCAGCTATGTGATGTGTGATATCTAAATAAAGATAAAATCATAAGGGAAAAAATGGTGTAGTTTGCACGCTTCTGCGATCAAAGAGCGATGAGCTATCGCAGAAGTCAGCGTTTTTAATAAAAATGTACAGGCTGGAGAGTGGCCCACATGATGTCACCACAAGGGGCGTGTGGCCAGATCTCCCCTTAGGTATAAGAGAATCCATGGAGAAGACAGGAGCACTCATTGCCAGGGGGGAATAAGAATTATAAGCAACGGTTCCTGTTCAATAACAGCATAATCAACTGGAGAGCCCCTCCTCCACCTATATTGAATCGTCTCAGCGATCGTATAGTGTAAGTAAAGTTATCTTCTTTTACCCTGTTTATTTTATGTTACTGCGTATGTATTTTAATGTCTCCTTTGTAACATCCTTGTATATATTTTTCCTAAACACTGCCTCCCTTTTGGATTAAACCTAAAATTTAATAGTTCTGTTTCTTTTGTTCTGTAATCGTTCCCTTCCCCGAAGCCATATACGCTACCAAAACGCAGGCGTATGGCCATGCCTGTATTATATTTTAAACTCGGCCGGTGGTGGCAGAGAGTATTAATATTTGGGCTATCGTGAAGCTGACAGTGACCGTACGGAGGGCGTTAAACACGGATTCCAGTCTGTGGAACCCAGGGTGTTGCACCATACGCTCACTGGTCACTTACCGATACCTACGTAGAGAGTAGTCTGGATCGCGTGCTCGCGACTCCGGACGAAATACTGACAGCGTGACGGCTAGGTGAGATATTGAGTGATCTCCCCGGTGTTGTCCCTCTGTGTGTGTTGGAAATTCCTGACAATTGTTCATAAGTTGCTGGTTATTAATGGCATGTAGATTTCTGTGTGTATGGTAAGTGGGGGTGTCCCGGGTGAGGAGGCAATTCTTGACAGAGAAGGTAAGAAGATTGTGGTCAGAGAGTGGTAGAGGGGAGTTAGTAAAGTCATGCAGCGAGCAGAGTCATGAGAAGATCAGGTCCAGAGTATTCCCGTCTTCATGTGTAGGAGAGTTAGTAAGCTGTGAGAGGCCGAATGAGGCGGTTAGAGAAAGAAGATGAGAGGCAGATGGGGAAAGCGGCTTATCAATGGGTATGTTAAAGTCCCCCATGATGAGAGTGGAAAAATCACAGGATAGGAGGTATGGAAGCTAGGTGGCAAAGTGATCCAGAAACTGAAGGGAGGAGCCTGGAGGGTGATACACAACCGCCACTCGCAGGGAGAAGGGATTTAAGAGTAACGGTATGGAGTTCAAAGGAAGGAAACATAAGTGAGGGAACCGGGGGGGATGACCTGGAAAGCACATTATGGTGAAAGGAGCAAACCAACACCTCCACCATGTCTGCTCTCAGGTCTGGGGGTATGTGAAAATTGTAGGCAGCCATACGAGAAAGCAGCTGGTTGTGTCAGACTGCTGGATCCAGGTTTCAGTGAGATCAAGAAGGTTAAGGGGATTTGAAAGGAAGAAATCTTGGATGTAGAGGAGTTTATTGCAGGCTGAGCTTGAGTTCCAAAGGTCACAATTAAAAGAGACAGGAGCAGGCGAGTAATGAATGTTTATAAGCTTGGCAGGGCTTCTATGTGCAGTAGGATGAGAGCTATATATACTGGTGTCTGGGGGCCAAGGATTGGGAGAGATGTCGCCAGCGACTAGGAGTAGGAGATAGAAGAGAAAGAGCAGGTGGTTCAATGATTTGTGTGAGCGTTTTGTGCGTTGTATAGTGGTAGTGGATGGTTGGGAGTGACTGAGCAAAGTCAGTTAGGCCTCAGTGTTGTACATGGGAGAGGGGAGGAGAGAGGGACTGATGTAGAGAGAACGTGTAGAATATGTCAAAGGGTGGTAGAGATGAAAGGAAACGGCAGCTAGAACATATATGAAGCAAGGAAATATGGAAATTAGATATTGTATTGAACAAGGAGCATGTTTGTGTGAATATCTGGCGTAGCTGGCCCGTCTCCTGCTCTGGCCTCATCCCATGTTTATCTGGAGAGACACTTTGAATATTTTGGGCATAGAATCAATGTCACAAGTGCCCCAGCAGACGTGTTCTCTTTAAGCCAGATCTGGATATATTGGAAGTGTGTGCTGGGATCTAGGGCCAGTTTGCCTCCTTCAATAAGTAATTAGGAAGAGACTGCAGCCGGCATTACTATGCAAGACATACAAGCATCCACACTGGACAGACAGACAGCAAATCATCAAGTGAGGTAAAGCAGAAAAGAAGTAAAGCGAGCACCCTAGAGAATGATCCCTTCTGGTCACTTCTGGGACATTTCCGGGATATTTCCGTTATCCACTTCGATAACTGCACTTAGGATAACTGCTCAGAGACCATGTATGGTCAGAGACCAGGCCCTCTAGATTTATACTTCTTAATTAATGAGACATGAAAGAAGCCAGGTGTGAATAGAAGGGAGGAGACACAGGGAGACAGGTAAGAATGAAACAAATAGGATAAATTACACAGACAGGAGATAAGAGAAGTTTGTTACCAACACAGGAGGGAATTGAATAGGAAAAGGACATACCACCATAACACAGACACAGTCTGAATGGTGTTCCATCAATATGTAATACAAGTGTATTTTTCTATTGCTATATCTGAGTACTTTTCTATATATTGTACTTTCTGCAGCGTATTTGATTCTGTATGTTAATGTGATTTGGAGAACAACATGCCTCAGAATGATATTTTGTACATTGATATATGTTGTATTGGTGGGCGGCACTTATGGCGATTGGTGCAGACCACACCATAAAAGCGAGCACACTGAGGTTTGTTACCATACTTGATAAATGGTCGAAATGTCGCAACCTGACGGAATAAACTGCTTTTTCGATATCTCAACACCCTGCATTGGACGCTGTTTTTTTCCTCTATAAACTGAATCGTGACAGTCACAACACGTCTGACATGTTAAGGGTTAGTATTAATTATTAAATTCAGCAGTGCAGCATGCCACAAAGTAAGCCCTGACTCACTGTCAGGATTCGGCTCTGCTTATTGGTTCCAGTGGTCATCACATGACCACTCATATGCCATTTTCATACTTACGGTTATGTGCCGACTAGAGTTGAGCGAGTATGTTCTGTCCGAGTATGCTCGGGCCGAGCTCCGAGTATTTACAGCTGCTCGGTTATATGGTTGAATCGCTCCCGTGTGCATGATTTGCAACTGTTTGACAGCTTTATTACATGTGAGGAATGTGTAAGAAATAGACATTCAACCATATCACCGAGCAGCTGTAAATACTTGGTGCTCGCCCGAGCATACTCGGACAGAACATACTCGCTCAACCCTAGTGCTGACTAGCTTCTCGGGGCTAATGTTATCACTGATCATTGGGAAAATCAGGAAGAGCAGCTCGTTGGCACGTGGGTGTAAGAATACAAACCATAAGTGAGTATTCACATGATGACTACTCACACTGATTAACTTGTGTATCGGAGGCCAAACTGAATTTTTTTCCCGGTGCAGGAAAACCGAGATTTGCATCTGCCGATCCTTACCTCCCCCGACATCATCTGTTATGGGAAAATCAGGGGGCAATCAGCATTTTTACTTGACCTAATCTAGTTTGCAAGGAGCCCTATGTCTTCTGGAGTTATCAGGTCTTATTCTATTTAGGCAGGTTGTTGGATAGAGGCGGCGGGACATAACACAGGATGCATATATAATATACAGTCACCTCATCATGTTACCTCCTATAGAGGCTGAAGCTGAACAACAGGGGGGCACATTCATTATACTGGCACACTTTATGTACAGGTTTTAATATATAACTGTAGGGGTTGATGCATTCATTATGTACCATGCGACCGGGGAAGAGGATATTATACAGACACTCTGAATGGGGGGTCATCATATATTACTGTAGGGGGTCACATACATGATACACCATGTGAGGTGGGGGGACAATATACTGACACTCTGAATGGGGGTCATCATATATTACTGTAGGGGGTCACATACATGATACACCACGTGAGGTGGGGGGACAATATACTGACACTCTGAATGGGGGTCATCATATATTACTGTAGGGGGTCACATACATGATACACCATGTGAGGTGGGGGGACAATATACTGACACTCTGAATGGGGGTCATCATATATTACTGTAGGGGGTCACATACATGATACACCATGTGAGGTGGGGGGACAATATACAGACACTCTGAATGGGGGGTCATCATATATTACTGTAGGGGGTCACATACATGATACACCATGTGAGGTGGGAGGACAATATACTGACACTCTGAATGGGGGTCATCATATATTAATGTATGGGGTCACATAAATGATGCACCATGTGAGGTGGGGGGGACAATATACTGACATTCTGAATGGGGGTCATCATATATTACTGTAGGGGGTCACATAAATGATGCACCATGTGAGGTGGGGGGGACAATATACTGACATTCTGAATGGGGGTCATCATATATTACTGTAGGGGGTCACATACATGATACACCATGTGAGGTGGGAGGACAATATACTGACACTCTGAATGGGGGTCATCATATATTAATGTAGGGGATCACATACATGATACACCATGTGAGGTGGGGGGACAATATACTGACACTCTGAATGGGGGTCATCATATATTACTGTAGGGGATCACATACATGATACACCATGTGAGGTGGGGGGACAATATACAGACACTCTGAATGGGGGGTCATCATATATTACTGTAGGGGGTCACATAAATGATGCACCATGTGTGGTGGGGGGGACAATATACTGACATTCTGAATGGGGGTCATCATATATTACTGTAGGGGATCACATACATGATATACCATGTGAGGTGGGGGGACAATATACTGACATTCTGAATGGGGGTCATCATATATTACTGTAGGGGATCACATACATGATACACCATGTGAGGTGGGGGGACAATATACTGACACTCTGAATGGGGGTCATCATATATTACTGTAGGGGATCACATACATGATACACCATGTGAGGTGGGGGGACAATATACTGACACTCTGAATGGGGGTCATCAGATATTACTGTAGGGGATCACATACATGATACACCATGTGAGGTGGGGGGACAATATACAGACACTCTGAATGGGGGTCATCATATATTACTGTAGGGGATCACATACATGATACACCATGTGAGGTGGGGGGACAATATACTGACACTCTGAAAGGGGGGTCATCATATATTACTGTAGGGGATCACATACATGATACACCATGTGAGGTGGGGGGACAATATACTGACATTCTGAATGGGGGTCATCATATATTACTGTAGGGGATCACATACATGATACACCATGTGAGGTGGGGGGACAATATACAGACACTCTGAATGGGGGGTCATCATATATTACTGTAGGGGATCACATACATGATACACCATGTGAGGTGGGGGGACAATATACTGACTCTCTGAATGGGGGTCATCATATATTACTGTAGGGGGTCACATATATGATACACCATGTGAGGTGGGGGGACAATATACTGACATTCTGAATGGGGGTCATCATATATTACTGTAGGGGGTCACATAAATGATACACCATGTGAGGTGGGGGGACAATATACTGACATTCTGAATGGGGGTCATCATATATTACTGTAGGGGATCACATACATGATACACCATGTGAGGTGGGGGGACAATATACTGACATTCTGAATGGGGGTCATCATATATTACTGTAGGGGATCACATACATGATACACCATGTGAGGTGGGGGGACAATATACTGACACTCTGAATGGGGGTCATCATATATTACTGTAGTGGATCACATACATGATACACCATGTGACGTGGGGGGACAATATACTGACACTCTGAATGGGGGTCATCATATATTACTGTAGGGGATCACATACATGATACACCATGTGAGGTGGGGGGACAATATACAGACACTCTGAATGGGGGGTCATCATATATTACTGTAGGGGGTCACAAAAATGATACACCATGTGAGGTGGGGGGGACAATATACTGACATTCTGAATGGGGGTCATCATATATTACTGTAGGGGGTCACATAAATGATACACCATGTGAGGTGGGAGGACAATATACTGACATTCTGAATGGGGGTCATCATATATTACTGTAGGGGGTCACATACAGGATACACCATGTGAGGTGGGGGGACAATATACTGACATTCTGAATGGGGGTCATCATATATTACTGTAGCGGATCACATACATGATACACCATGTGAGGTGTGGGGACAATATACTGACACTCTGAATGGGGGTCATCATATATTACTGTAGGGGGTCACATATATGATACACCATGTGAGGTGGGGGGACAATATACTGACATTTTGAATGGGGGTCATCATATATTACTGTAGGGGGTCACATAAATGATACACCATGTGAGGTGGGGGGACAATATACTGACATTCTGAATGGGGGCCATCATATATTACTGTAGGGGGTCACATAAATGATACACCATGTGAGGTGGGGGGACAATATACTGACATTCTGAATGGGGGTCATCATATATTACTGTAGGGGATCACATACATGAAACACCATGTGAGGTGGAGGGGACAATATACTGACACTCTGAATGGGGGTCATCATATATTACTGTAGGGGGTCACATATATGATACACCATGTGAGGTGGGGGGGACAACATACTGACACTCTGAATGGGGGTCATCATATATTACTGTAGGGGATCACATACATGATACACCATTTGAGGTGGGGGGGACAATATACTGACATTCTGAATGGGGATCATCATATATTACTGTAGGGGGTCACATAAATGATACACCATGTGAGGTGGGGGGACAATATACTGACATTCTGAATGGGGGTCATCATATATTACTGTAGGGGGTCACATAAATGATACACCATGTGAGGTGGGGGGACAATATACTGATATTCTGAATGGGGGTCATCATATATTACTGTAGGGGGTCACATAAATGATACACCATGTGAGGTGGGGGGACAATATACTGACATTCTGAATGGGGATCATCATATATTACTGTAGGGGGTCACATAAATGATACACCATGTGAGGTGGGGGGACAATATACTGACATTCTGAATGGGGGTCATCATATATTACTGTAGGGGGTCACATAAATGATACACCATGTGAGGTGGGGGGACAACATACTGACACTCTGAATGGGGGTCATTATATATTACTGTAGGGGATCACATACATGATACACCATGTAAGGTGGGGGGACAATATACTGACACTCTGAATGGGGGTCATCATATATTACTGTAGGGGATCACATACATGATACACCATGTGAGGTGGGGGGACAATATACTGACATTCTGAATGGGGGTCATCATATATTACTGTAGGGGGTCACATAAATGGTACACCATGTGAGGTGGGGGGACAACATACTGACACTCTGAATGGGGGTCATCATATATTACTGTAGGGAATCACATACATGATACACCATGTAAGGTGGGGGGACAATATACTGACACTCTGAATGGGGGGTCATCATATATTACTGTAGGGGATCACATACATGATACACCATGTGAGGTGGGGGGACAATATACTGACATTCTGAATGGGGGTCATCATATATTACTGTAGGGGATCACATACATGATACACCATGTGAGGTGGGGGGACAATATACAGACACTCTGAATGGGGGGTCATCATATATTACTGTAGGGGATCACATACATGATACACCATGTGAGGTGGGGGGACAATATACGGACATTCTGAATGGGGGTCATCATATATTACTGTAGGGGATCACATACATGATACACCATGTGACGTGGGGGGACAATATACTGACACTCTGAATGGGGGTCATCATATATTACTGTAGGGGATCACATACATGATACACCATGTGAGGTGGGGGGGACAATATACTGACATTCTGAATGGGGATCATCATATATTACTGTAGGGGGTCACATAAATGATACACCATGTGAGGTGGGGGGACAATATACTGACATTCTGAAAGGGGGTCATCATATATTACTGTAGGGGGTCACATAAATGATACACCATGTGAGGTGGGGGGACAACATACTAACACTCTGAATGGGGGTCATCATATATTACTGTAGGGGATCACATACATGATACACCATGTGAGGTGGGGGGGGACAATATACTGACATTCTGAATGGGGATCATCATATATTACTGTAGGGGGTCACATAAATGATACACCATGTGAGGTGGGGGGACAATATACTGACATTCTGAATGGGGGTCATCATATATTACTGTAGGGGGTCACATAAATGATACACCATGTGAGGTGGGGGGACAATATACTGACATTCTGAATGGGGGTCATCATATATTACTGTAGAGGGTCACATAAATAATACACCATGTGAGGTGGGGGGACAACATACTGACACTCTGAATGGGGGTCATCATATATTACTGTAGGGGATCACATACATGATACACCATGTAAGGTGGGGGGACAATATGCTGACACTCTGAATGGGGGTCATCATATATTACTGTAGGGGATCACGTACATGATACACCATGTGAGGTGGGGGGACAATATACTGACATTCTGAAAGGGGGTCATCATATATTACTGTAGGGGATCACATACATGATATACCATGTGAGGTGGGGGGACAATATACTGACACTCTGAATGGGGGTCATCATATATTACTGTAGGGGATCACATACATGATACACCATGTGAGGTGGGGGGACAATATACTGACATTCTGAATGGGGGTCATCATATATTACTGTAGGGGATCACATACATGATACACCATGTGAGGTGGGGGGACAATATACTGACACTCTGAATGGGGGTCATCATATATTACTGTAGGGGATCACATACATGATACACCATGTGATGTGGGGGGACAATATACTGATACTCTGAATGGGGGTCATCATATATTACTGTAGGGGGTCACATACATGATACACCATGTGAGGTGGGGGGACAATATACAGACACTCTGAATGGGGGGTCATCATATATTACTGTAGGGGGTCACATAAATGATACACCATGTGAGGTGGGGGGGACAATATACTGACATTCTGAATGGGGGTCATCATATATTACTGTAGGGGGTCACATAAATGATACACCATGTGAGATTGGAAGACAATATACTGACATTCTGAATCGGGGTCATCATATATTACTGTAGGGGGTCACATAAAGGATACACCATGTGAGGTGGGGGGACAATATACTGACACTCTGAATGGGGGTCATCATATATTACTCTAGCGGATCACATACATGATACACCATGTGAGGTGTGGGGACAATATACTGTCACTCTGAATGGGGGTCATCATATATTACTGTAGGGGATCACATACATGATACACCATGTGAGGTGTGGGGACAATATACTGACATTCTGAATGGGGGTCATCATATATTACTGTAGGGGATCACATACATGATACACCATGTGAGGTGGGGGGACAATATACAGACACTCTGAATGGGGGTCATCATATATTACTGTAGGGGATCACATACATGATACACCATGTGAGGTGGGGGGGACAATATACTGACACTCTGAATGGGGGTCATCATATATTACTGTAGGGGGTCACATATATGATACACCATGTGAGGTGGGGGGGACAATATACGGACATTCTGAATGGGGGTCATCATATATTACTGTAGGGGATCACATACAAGATACACCATGTGAGGTGGGGGACAATATACTGACATTCTGAATGGGGATCATCATATATTACTGTAGGGGGTCACATAAATGATACACCATGTGAGGTGGGGGGACAATATACTGACATTCTGAATGGGGGTCATCATATATTACTGTAGGGGGTCACATAAATGATACACCATGTGAGGTGGGGGGACAGCATACTGACACTCTGAATGGGGGTCATCATATATTACTGTAGGGGATCACATACATGATACACCATGTGAGGTGGGGGGGACAATATACTGACATTCTGAATGGGGATCATCATATATTACTGTAGGTAGGTCACATAAATGATACACCATGTGAGGTGGGGGGACAGCATACTGACACTCTGAATGGGGGTCATCATATATTACTGTAGGGGATCACATACATGATACACCATGTGAGGTGGGGGGACAACATACTGACACTCTGAATGGGGGTCATCATATATTACTGTAGGGGATCACATACATGATACACCATGTGAGGTGGGGGGACAATATACAGACATTCTGAATGGGGGTCATCATATATTACTGTAGGAGATCACATACATGATACACCATGTGAGGTGGGGGGACAATATACTGACACTCTGAATGGGGGCATCATATATTACTGTAGGGGATCACATACATGATATACCATGTGAGGTGGGGGGACAATATACTGACATTCTGAATGGGGGTCATCATATATTACTGTAGGGGATCACATACATGATACACCATGTGAGGTGGGGGGACAAAATACTGACACTCTGAATGGGGGTCATCATATATTACTGTAGGGGATCATATACATGATACACCATGTGAGGTGGGGGGGACAATATACTGACACTCTGAATGGGGGGTCATCATATATTACTGTAGGGGATCACATACATGATACACCATGTGAGGTGTGGGGACAATATACTGACATTCTGAATGGGGGTCATCATATATTACTGTAGGGGATCACATACGTGATACACCATGTGAGGTGTGGGGACAATATACTGACATTCTGAATGGGGGTCATCATATATTACTGTAGGGGATCATATACATGATATACCATGTGAGGTGTGGGGACAATATACTGACACTCTGAATGAGGGTCATCATATATTACTGTAGGGGATCACATACATGATACACCATGTGAGGTGGGGGGACAATATACTGACATTCTGAATGGGGGTCATCATATATTACTGTAGGGGATCACATGCATGATACACCATGTGAGGTGGGGGGACAATATACTGACACTCTGAATGGGGGTCATCATATATTACTGTAGGGGATCATATACATGATACACCATGTGAGGTGGGGGGGACAATATACTGACACTCTGAATGGGGGGTCATCATATATTACTGTAGGGGATCACATACATGATACACCATGTGAGGTGTGGGGACAATATTCTGACATTCTGAATGGGGGTCATCATATATTACTGTAGGGGATCACATACATGATACACCATGTGAGGTGTGGGGACAATATACTGACATTCTGAATGGGGGTCATCATATATTACTGTAGGGGATCACATACATGATACACCATGTGAGGTGGGGGGACAATATACTGACATTCTGAATGGGGGGTCATCATATATTACTGTAGTTGATCACATACATGATATACCATATGAGGTGTGGGGACAATATACTGACACTCTGAATGAGGGTCATCATATATTACTGTAGGGGATCACATACATGATACACCATGTGAGGTGGGGGGACAATATACTGACATTCTGAATGGGGGTCATCATATATTACTGTAGGGGATCACATACATGCTACACAATGTGAGGTGGGGGGACAATATACTGACATTCTGAATGGGGGTCATCATATATTACTGTAGGGGATCACATACATGATACACCATGTGAGGTGGGGGGACAATATCCTGACATTCTGAATAAGGGTCATCATATATTACTGTAGGGGATCACATACATGATACACCATGTGAGGTGGGGGGACAATATACTGACATTCTGAATGGGGGGGTCATCATATATTACTGTAGGGGATCACATACATGATACACCATGTGAGGTGGGGGGACAATATACTGACACTCTGAATGGGGGTCATCATATATTACTGTAGGGGATCATATACATGATACACCATGTGAGGTGGGGGGACAATATACTGACATTCTGTATGGGGGTCATCATATATTACTGTAGGGGATCACATACATGATACACCATGTGAGGTGGGGGGACAATATACTGACATTCTGAATTTGGGTCATCATATATTACTGTAGGGGATCACATACATGATACACCATGTGAGGTGGGGGGACAATATACTGACATTCTGAATGGGGGTCATCATATATTACTGTAGGGGATCACACACATGATACACCATGTGAGGTGGGGGGACAATATACTGACATTCTGAATGGGGGTCATCATATATTACTGTAGGGGATCACATACATGATACACCATGTGAGGTGGGGGGACAAAATACTGACACTCTGAATGGGGGTCATCATATATTACTGTAGGGGATCATATACATGATATACCATGTGAGGTGGGGGGTACAATATACTGACACTCTGAATGGGGGGTCATCATATATTACTGTAGGGGATCACATACATGATACACCATGTGAGGTGTGGGGACAATATACTGACATTCTGAATGGGGGTCATCATATATTACTGTAGGGGATCATATACATGATATACCATGTGAGGTGGGGGGGACAATATACTGACACTCTGAATGGGGGGTCATCATATATTACTGTAGGGGATCACATACATGATATACCATATGAGGTGTGGTGACAATATACTGACACTCTGAATGAGGGTCATCATATATTACTGTAGGGGATCACATACATGATACACCATGTGAGGTGGGGGGACAATATACTGACATTCTGAATGGGGGTCATCATATATTACTGTAGGGGATCACATACATGATACACCA
This sequence comes from Phyllobates terribilis, assembly GCF_046119375.1. NCBI lineage: Eukaryota > Metazoa > Chordata > Amphibia > Anura > Dendrobatidae > Phyllobates > Phyllobates terribilis. The sequence goes on along the minus strand of NW_027362769.1, from coordinate 411,930,077 downwards.
TGTGAGGTGGGGGGACAATATACTGACATTCTGAATGGGGGTCATCATATATTACTGTAGGGGATCACATACATGATACACCATGTGAGGTGGGGGGACAATATACTGACATTCTGAATAAGGGTCATCATATATTACTGTAGGGGATCACATACATGATACACCATGTGAGGTGGGGGGACAATATACTGACATTCTGAATGGGGGGGTCATCATATATTACTGTAGGGGATCACGTACATGATACACCATGTGAGGTGGGGGGACAATATACTGACACTCTGAATGGGGGTCATCATATATTACTGTAGGGGATCATATACATGATACACCATGTGAGGTGGGGGGACAATATACTGACATTCTGAATGGGGGTCATCATATATTACTGTAGGGGATCACATACATGATACACCATGTGAGGTGGGGGGACAATATACTGACATTCTGAATGGGGGTCATCATATATTACTGTAGGGGGTCACATACATGATACACCATGTGAGGTGGGGGGACAATATACTGACATTCTGAATGGGGGTCATCATATATTACTGTAGGGGATCACATACATGATACACCATGTGAGGTGGGGGGACAATATACTGACATTCTGAATGGGGGTCATCATATATTACTGTAGGGGATCACATACATGATACACCATGTGAGGTGGGGGGACAAAATACTGACACTCTGTTTGGTGGTTTTAATATATTACAAGCGATTTTCCATGTCACAAACTTCACAAAAGTTCACGGCAATCATTGGACCTGATTGATTATGCAGTTCTCTGTTGTTCCAGTGGCACTCGCTGTTGTTGTGGTGGCACTCGCTGTTGTTGTGGTGGCACTCGCTGTTGTTGTGGTGGCACTCGCTGTTGTTCCGGTGGCACTCGCTGTTGTTCCGGTGGCACTTTATGTTGTGTGCTTCCATGTCTAGTATTACTCTGGTCGTAGCCATGTTTTCATGTATTTTTGTTATGGGCAGGGGTTCATGAGTCTTGTGTAGGTGATTGGTGGAGGCACCTACAGCCGCCATGCTGTAAGAATGAGGAGTACATAGAAATGACTAGCGTATTCACTGAGTAGATAATGTGATGGGTTCATCTGGAGAGGGTCCCTTTACAGAACAGTCAGCCTCTTATTGTAGAATACGTCCCCCTCACTCCGGACCTTTGTTGGTTGAGGGATCTGTGGTTGCGGCCTCTCCTGCGGTTTCACCATCAGTGTCCTCCAGCATTTGTTTGTATTGACGCTTAAAGAAGCCGAGCTGCAAAGGGAAACAGCAATACTGTAACGTAACAGGAAAGAACCAAAGACGAGAAGAGACGCCAGCGATAAATGTCGCCGACTTCGCCACTGGTCAAATACGTGGACAATGGCAGATATATAACATCTGAGACTATGGAGTCTTAATCATAGCAAAGACCACGGGGAGAAATCATGGCCAAGACTTACCTTGTAGAGACCGGCAGTAATCAGGGCCAGGAGGACTAATCCCCCGATGCTGCTGCCAATTATTATAGGGAGGTAATTGTACTGAACGATCACCTCCAGCACCGACTGAGCCTACAGGAGAAAACCAAGCGGACAATGAAGACAGAGAAGAGGAACAAACTTCCTGAATATGACATACTGCTGCCAAAGTGACCTCGAGATAACAGGGAACGTAGCAAAGATAATGGGGTGTATATCCAAAAACTGGGAGCATAGCCCAGATAACGAAGAGCATAGCCCTGATAACGAAGAGCATAGCCCTGATAACGAAGAGCATAGCCCTGATAACAAAGAGCATAGCCCTGATAACGAAGAGCATAGCCCTGATAACGAAGAGCATAGCCCAGATAACGAAGAGCATAGCCCTGATAATGAAGAGCATAGCCCTGATAACGAAGAGCATAGCCCTGATAATGAAGAGCATAGCCCTGATAATGAAGAGCATAGCCCAGATAACGAAGAGCATAGCCCTGATAATGAAGAGCATAGCCCTGATAACGAAGAGCATAGCCCTGATAATGAAGAGCATAGCCCTGATAACGAAGAGCATAACCCTGATAATGAAGAGCGTAGCCCAGATAACAAAGAGCATAGCCCTGATAATGAAGAGCATAGCTCTGATAATGAAGAGCATAGCCCAGATAATGAAGAGCATAGCCCAGATAATGAAGAGCATAGCCCAGATAACGAAGAGCATAGCCCAGATAACGAAGAGCATAGCCCTGATAACGAAGAGCATAGCCCAGATAATAAAGAGCGTTGCCCAGATAATGAAGCAAGAGGACCAGATAATAGAGGGTGTAGCCAAGATAATGAAGAGCATAGCCCAGATAATAGAGCGAGAGACCCAGATAATGACGAGTGTAGCCCAGATATTGAAGAGCTGCTATTCTGTGCAGAGATAATGAGTTGTTCTATAGCGCCAACATATTCCACAGCATTTTACCATTTATAAGTTCTAAATCCATAGGACCCACAATCCTTAATAGAAGCCCCACTACATGTACACACCATTAAAGAAAGAAGACCTGATTCTATCAACTCTCATGATGTATAACATGGCGTACACTACTGTACATGGCGGTGGTTGGTACCTGAGCTTTGGTGAAGTTCTGCTCCATGAAATACATCCCAACGTCATAATGAATTTCCGCTGAGCTCTGGAGCGATATTTTTTTCTGTTCAGTCTGAAACCAAAAGATTTAATATAAAATATTTCTGTCCACTACCAACATATCATATCTTGCCACAGATTGTACACAGGACCAGACGGGTTGGGGTTTACATAGACTACTGAGGAAAATGATCTAACTGCCATCCTGGGGCAAAATTCCACATATGAGACTTACTGATGAGACCTCAATAATTTTGTCCTCATGGTGGACATCTCTCATGTGGAGGTCTGCCTGACTTCACCACACCCATGGCGATATCTCCCATTGAATATCTTCATAACTAGGCCCCACCCATGATGCCCTCATGGTGGATAGCTCCTACGTTGAGAATTTCCTAACTAGGCTTCACCCATGATGTCCTCATGGTGGACAGCTTTTACATTGAGAATTTTCTGACCCATGATGCCCTCATGGTGGATACCTACCATGTTGAGAATTTCCTAACTATGTCTCACTTGTGATGTCCTCATGGTGGATAGCTCCTACATTGAGAATTTCCTGACTATGCCTCACTGATGGTGTCCTCATGTAGGACATCTCCCACATAGAGAAATTCCTGATTAAGTCTCAGCCATGGTCTCTTCCTGGTGGATACCTCTCACGTTCAGGACTTCCTGACTTGGCTTCATGGTGAGCTCATAGTGAATACCTACCACAAGAAGGACTTCATGACTAAGTCTCACCAAATGTATCTGCCATCTCTGGCACTGAAGACCCAAATCAATATAGTTTCAATAGTGTCTGATAGTATTAAGACTGATAGTAATAAGAGTGTTGTGAGACACAATGGACCACGCATCTCTATCCCATCTACATCGGAACCATATAGATCTTCTCTACACATTGACTGTGCCAGGACCTGCATCTCCCAGTCTTTGGTCACCAGCCCGCTGATGGTGAAGATCACTGATTCATCCTTCTTCAGATGGCTGATGTTACAAACAGTTCTGAGACAAGTCCCAACCGAGCAGTTCTGAGGAAGAAGGCAGAGAAAAAGGTGAAGAGTAATGGAGTCATCATTGCCAGGGCCGCCATCAAGGCATTACTGCCCTTACTACTGTATAGGACCCAGTGAGCAGAAACATTGGGCCACAGGGGCAACAGTTCAGGGCCCGATGCATAACAACATTTCACCTACACTGCACTGCATCATGCTCCCACGCCAGTCACGCTGCACGCGCGTGTAAGAGGGTGACCAGGACGGTCATGCGCCTTTTCCCTCTGTATGCACATAATGTTATACCATGTTTTATATATGAGTATGTGTTATGACCAACTGTCTGATGTGTCAGTTACAGGGTCAGTATAGGTTAGTGCAGGTAGATGTTCAGTCAGAGCAATCCCCTTGAGGAAGGCAATAGCGCCGAAACGAGCGTCGGGGAACCACGCAGCGTGTGGGCTTCACTCCAGGTAATTATGATGGATATTGGTGATTTCTGATGAATAGGGGTAGGGAGAGTTAGTTATATATATATACATGGTCTTTCGGACTGAATTTTGTTTGCACATGGATTGGTTGTTCACACTCCCCCTATCCATCAATTCAGTATCTTTAGGGATGTAATAATTATAAATAATGATACCTTTTGGATGTGATACCTACACTCTTGTGATACCTGCTTGTTTTTAAGTATGTTTTAAACTCTGTATGTATTTTTTGACACATGCTGAAAAAAGATGGCGGCCGTTAGCGGCTCATCTGCGGGACGGAGCTCAGCGGCGATGCAGCCAGGAGATGACCGGAGCGAGGCGCTCATCTCCCGGCCGGTACCAGCAGAAGGACCTCGACCGCCGGACCCATCTGCGGGACGGAGATGCAGCCAGGAGATGAGTGGCGCGAGGCGCTCATCTCCCGGCTGGTAGCAGCGGAAGGACCCCGACCGCCGGCGCCGCTGACCTCCATGCGGAAGGGAGGACCGGGGAGCGGCGCTGCGGGTCGGGATACTTCTGCTGCGAGTGCCCGCTCATGTCCCGGGTTCTCGCAGCGGAAGTAGCCGCACAGGCAGCGCCACTCCCCGGTCCTCATCAAGACGATTCGATGATTGGTCGCGGTCTTCGGACACGACCAATCACTGATCTTGCCGCAAAAGTTAAACACTACTGTGCTGATTGGTCGCGGACGCTGCCCGCGACCAATCACCGATTTGGGCGCCACATTTAAATATCGGCCGCGACCAATCACCGATCTTGGCTCCACATTTAAACACCGCTGTGCTGATTGGTCGTCGACGCCGGGCGCGACCAATCACCGATTTTGGCGCCACATTTAAATAGTATCCGCGACCAATCAGCACAGCGGTGTTTAAATGTGGAGCCAAGATCGGTGATTGGTCGCGGCCGATATTTAAATTTGGCGCCCAAATCGGTGATTGGTCGCGGGCAGCGTCCGCGACCAATCAACACAGTAGTGTTTAACTTTTGCGGCAAGATCAGTGATTGGTCGCGGGCCAAGACCACGACCAATCACCGATTTGTGCGGCACATTTAAATAGCGCCCGCGACCAATTGGATGTCAGCGCAGCTCCCCGGTCCTCCCTTCACACCCTAGGCGCATGGATGTCAGCGGCACTGCCTGTGCGGATACTTCCGCTGCGAGAACCGGGGACATGAGCGGGCGCTCGCAGCAGAAGTATCCCGACCCGCAGCACCGCTCCCCGGTCCTCCCTTCACACCCTAGCCGCTGATGTCCCCACAGTATCTGCATGGTGTTACAAAGGTCCGGACATTTGTGTTAAAAATCGCGATTGGTCGTTGGCGCTGCCCGCGACCAATCACCGATTTGGCCGCCACATTTAAATATCGGCCGCGACCAATCACCGATCTTGGCGCCACATTTAAACACCGCTGTGCTGATTGGTCGCGGACGCTATTTAAATGTGCCGCACAAATGGGTGATTGGTCGCGGTCTTGGCCCGCGACCAATCACTTGATCTTGCCGCAAAAGTTAAACACTACTGTGCTGATTGGTCGCGGACGCTGCTCACGACCAATCACTTATTTGGGCGTCAAATTTAAATACCGGCCGCGACCAATCACCGATTTGGGCGCCACATTTAAATAGCGGCCGCGACCAATCACCGATCTTGCCACCACATTTAAACACTGCTGTGCTGATTGGTTGTGGACGCCAGCCGCGACCAATCAGCGAGCTTGGCGACAAATTTAAACAACGCTCTGCTGATTGGTCGCGGACGCCAGACGCGACCAATGAGCGAGATTGCCGCCAAATTTAAACAATGCTCTGCTGATTGGTCGAGGACTCCAGCCGTGACCAATCAGCGAGATTGGCGCCAAATTTAAACAGCGGTCTGCTGATTGGTCGCGGTTGCCAGCCACGACCAATCAGCGAGATTGGCGCCAAATTTAAACAACGCTCTGCTGATTGGTTGCAGCCGCCAGCCGACCGCGACCAATCAGCGAGATTGGCGCCTAATTTAAACAGCGCTATGATCTCCCGACGGCAAGTGTGAACGGAGGACCGAGGACCGGCGCCGCTGGTCGGGATGCTTCTGCTGCGAGCAGCTGCTCATCTCCCAGCTGCTCGCAGCGGAAGTACCCGCACAGGCAGCGCCGCTCCCCGGTCCTCACTAATACGACGCTGATTGGTTGCGGCCGCCGGCCCCGACCAATCATCGATATGGGCGGCAAATTTAAACCCCGCTCTGCTGATTGGTCGCGGTGGCAGGCCCCGACCAATCAGCGATTTTGGTGGCAAATTGAAACACAGCTCTGCTGATTGGTCGCTACCGCCAGCCGCGACCAATCAGCGATTTTGACGCAAAATTTAAACAACGCTCTGCTGATTGGTCGCGGACGCCAGCCGAGACTAATCAGCATTATTGGCGCCAAATTTAAACACCGCTCTGCTGATTGGTCGCGACCGCCGGCCGCAAACAGTCAGCATTATTGCCGCCAAATTTAAACCCCGCTCTGCTGATGGGTCGCGTTCGCTGGCCGCGACCAATCAGCATTATTGGCGCCAAATTTAAACCCCGCTCTGCTGATTAGTCGTGACCGCCGGCCGTGACCAATCTGCGATATAGGCGCCAAATTTTAACACCGCTTTGCTGATTGGTCGCGGTTGCCGGCCTCGACCAATCAGTGATTTTGGCGCCAAATGTAAACACCGCTCTGCTGCTTGCGCCCAGTCGGCCGCATACCTATTCTAGAATACCCGATGCGTTAGAATCGGGCCACCATCTAGTAGTTAATGAATATCTAACTAACAGCTTCTGTTCTAATTTGTAGACATGAACAACTAAATGATTTCCTGGGAATGACGTATGCATGTGCATGGCTGATAACAGAGAGATTCATGTTGAGTTGGCAAAGATGGCGCTGAGAGACAAACTCACCCCTCCCATCAGAATTCCTAAGGCTTTACTGAGTGCAAGAGATACATAGATGAACAAATTACAGCGTGAGGAGTTATCAGAAAAGAGCAATAAATTTTACTAATCCCACCTAGAAGGAGAATGCTATTTAACCCCATGTCTACGTAATAAAGTATGCCATTTGCGTGGTTCAGTTTCTGAGTGAAGTTTTTCAACCAGATTAGCAGATTTGGTTAATTAGCTTCTCTGCATGCACTCAGACTTCTTTAATTTGGAGGAGAGCAGTTATCTAGTGTATCTTAAATTGGTGTAACCTTCACACTATAGCTTAGAGAAGATGTAGTTGTAAGTTAGTAAAGGGTTAAGGGGTTTAGGAGCTGCTCCAGTGTGGGAGGATGGGAGGAGCAGGTTCAAGAAGAACTGAGACACTTCCTGATTGCAGGCAGTTCTAGTGAGAGTGAGCATAGGCAGATTACAATGAGGGCAATCTGGGCTACCGCCCGGGGCCCCGCGGCTCCGGGGTGTCTATGGCCAGATTGCCCTCATTATATGTACGGCACCGTGTCTCATACTGGCAGACAGTGGTGGGGGGGCCCCCGGACCGCTCCCCCAGCAGCGGCGCTACTTCTTCTTCGGCCGGGCCAGCACTGCAGCAGTTAACTTCCCTGTGCTCGCCCGACTGTGTCACAGCTAGGAGCCGTGTATTGATTGGCTACGTGCGGCCTCCCACTGTGTATAGCTGACTACGTGCGGCCTCCCGCTGTGTATAGATGGCGCCGTGCGGCCTCCTGCTGTGTATAGATGGCTACGTGCGGCCTCCCGCTGTGTATAGATGGCGCTGTGCGGCCTCCTGCTGTGTATAGATGGCTACGTGCGGCCTCCCGCTGTGTATAGATGGCGCTGTGCGGCCTCCTGCTGTGTATAGATGGCTACGTGCGGCCTCCTGCTGTGTATAGATGGCACCGTGCGGCCTCCCGCTGTGTATAGATGGCACCGTGCGGCCTCCTGCTGTGTATAGATGGCTACGTGCGGCCTCCTGCTGTGTATAGATGGCACCGTGCGGCCTCCTGCTGTGTATAGATGGCTACGTGCGGCCTCCTGCTGTGTATAGATGGCTACGTGTGCTCAATATTGAGTCATACAATTAATGTAAGGCTATGTGCCCACGATGCAGAAATGCTTTGGATTTTTTTTTGTGCGTTTCTGCATCTCCCTGGCAGAAAAAACGCATGCGGATTGTACATGCGGATTGTACGTGCGGATTGTACATGCGGATTGTACATGCGGATTGTACATGCGGATTGTACATGCGGATTGTACATGCGGATTGTACATGCGGATTGTACGTGCGGATTGTACATGCGGATTGTGCATGCGGATTGTCCATGCGTTTTCCTGCCAGGGACATGCGGATGTGAAGCGTTCTTCACTTGCATTTCCGCATGCGGGTTGTGATTTTAGCATCACTTGGAAAGTGCTTGACAGCTTGGTCACACTATATAAATCCATGCAACCGGCAACCGGCATCCGGCATATATAGTGTGACCGTAAAAGAATGGTAAAAAATAAATATATACTTACCTTCTGATGGCCTGCCGACGTCAGCGGTCGCGTGACCCGTCACATGACTAAATGGCGTCACGGCAGGTCCTTTTCAGACCATCGCGAGCTGCCGGCAGCCAGAACGCATCGGATAAAGACACCGGGGGCCATCAGAAGGTAAGTATAATGTTTATTTTTTATTTTATTCTTTTTTTCACAGGTTCTATGGTACCCGGGTCCGGAGGAGAGTCTCCTGTCCTCCACACCCCGGTACCATCCGCACATTGAAACGCATGGATTCTGCATATACAGATGCAGTGATGCGGATTCCATGCGTTCCAATGCAAGTCAATGGCGGTGAAAACGCCGCGCTTCCGCAAAATAATTGGTAGTGCTGTGGATTTTTCCGCAATGATAATCCGCAGCGGAAATTTCCGCAGCATGTGCACAGCACATGCGGATTATCATTGGGGAACATGGCAGACCTTCTACCAAGCGGTTTTTAAGAGTTTCTGCAGCAGAATTGCTTAAAAAACGCACAGTGGGCACACAGCCTAAAAAAAAATATTATAATTAATATTGTGCCAAATTAATTTCACGTGAACTATCACATGATCTATCACAGGGGATCGTGTGACATGTGATACATCAGGTGTGTGTGTGGGGGGGGCCGCGCCTTCTAAACTGCCCGGGGCCCTTGCTACTCTTAATCCACCCCTGAGAGTGAGAGAGATGTGACAGTATAGCAGTTGGTGGTCCAGGGGGCATCGGGGGGGCATGGTGTGTCCAGCAGCAAAGAAGCCTCAGTCAGAAACTCTGAAGCAGATATTTCCTTAACGTTCGGGGCCTACGGTCCACAGGAGCCACAGAGAAGTGTGTGTTCAGAAATCTTCCCAGAAGGGGAAGTCGGACGGGAAATAGTACAAAGACAGTGCGGGATTCTCAGAGCTGCAAGTGTCTCATAGTCCAAGAAGGTCAACTATGGAAGGGACAGCTCAGGAAAAACGGACAATGAACATCATTACGTGCGGACGGTAACCCTTGAAAAGTATGTGATCAATGCTGCATGCTGTATGAAGTTGATTTCAAGTGTTCAAGTAAAGTTCTTTTTTATAAAATGGAATGGAAGTCCCTAAATGTGTGTGCGGCGGTTCCTGAGGTGGAAGAAGTGAAGACAGCAGAGATCTGCGACCAAAACGTGAGTGTTCTGCACCACATGCACAACACAGGAGAATTGGGACATTTGTCTCTGTCAGGGAGCCAGGGTGTAGGCAGGCACACATCAGACCCTCGCCACAACTACCACCCTGAGCCCCTCACATGCGCACACATCTTCATTCCGTAGAAGAGCAGGATGCCATGTGCGTTATAGACAGGCGCCATTGGAGGCGGCAGTGGGCAGGCATGCTGAGGAGGAGGCGGCGGGCCGTGTGTGAGGAGGAGTCCGGTGAGAGTGGAGGCTGGTGAAGGGGGAGTCTGATGAGGGGAGTCTGATGAGGGGAGTCTGGTGAGGGGGCAGTCTGTGATGGAAGTCTGGCGAAAGGGGAGTCTGGTGAGGGGGGAATATGGCGAGAGGGGAGTCTGGCGAGAGTAGAGTCTGGCAAGAGTAGAGTCTGGCGAGAGGGAAGTCTGGCGAGTGGGAAGTCTAGTTAGAGGGAAGTCTGGCGAGAGGAAGGGAGGAAGGTTGAACTTGATGGATCTAGGTCTTTATTCAACCTATGTAACTATGTATATGAGTCTGTCAAGAGGGAGTCTGGCGAGAGGGGAGGCTGCTGAGAGGGGAGGCTGCTGAGAGGGGAGGCTGCTTCAAGCAGGGTGAATCTGAGGAGGTGGCGAGAACGACCAGGGCTAGTTGACGAGGAGTGGGGGTGCCAATTGCGTTTCAAAAGGGTGCCAACCTCCGCGGATAGGCAGAAAGAAGAGTAGTTGACAAATAGGGTGATCCCCCCTTTACTATTTACTACTTGATATATTTTTTATGTTATCACTTTTTGGGTTATGTTTTGAGGTGTATTTATATTTATTTTCTAGAATTTATAGGTTTTTAATAAACACCAATAAATATATTTTTAGTAGTGTATAATCGGTGAATTTACAGGGTGGGCCATTTATATGGATACACCTAAATAAAATGGGAATGGTTGGTGATATCAACTTCCTGTTTGTGGCACGCTAGTATATGGGAGGGGGAAAACTTTTCCAGATGGGTGGTGACCATGGCGGCCATTTTGAAGTCGGCCATTTTGGATCCAACTTTATTTTTTTCAATCGGAAGAGGGTCATGTGACAAATCAAACTTATTGAGAATTTCATAAGAAAAACAATGGTGTGCTTGGTTTTAACGTAACTTTATTATTTCATGAATTATTTACAAGTTTATGACCACTTATAAAATGTGTTCAAAGTGCTGCCCATTGTGTTGGATTGTCAATGCCGCCCTCTTCTCCCGCTCTTGAAACACTGATAGCAACACCGCAGAAGAAATGCTAGCACAGGCTTCCAGGATCCATTGTTTCAGATGCTGCACATCTCGTATCTTCACAGCATAGACAATTGCCTTCAGATGACCCCAAAGATAAAAGTCTAAGGGGGTCAGATCGGGAGACCTTGGTGGCCATTCACCTGGCCCACGGCGACCAATCCACTTTCCAGGAAACTGTTCATGTAGGAATGCTCAGACCTGACACCCATAATGTGGTGGTGACCATCTTGTTGGAAAAACTCAGTTTCCTGGGAAGTGCATCTGAAACAATGGATCCTGGAAGCCTGTGCTGGCATTTCTTCTGCAGTGTTGCTATCAGTGTGTCAAGAGTGGGAGAAGAGGGTTGCATTGACAATCCAACACAATGGGCAGCACTTTGAACACATTTTATAAGTGGTCATAAACTTGTAAATAACTCATGAAAGAATAAAGTTACGTTAAAGCCAAGCACAGCATTGTTTTTCTTATGAAATTCTCAATAAGTTTGATGTGTCACATGACCCTCTTCCCATTGAAAAAAATAAAGTTGGATCCAAAATGGCCGACTTCAAAATGGCCGCCATGGTCACCATTCTTCTGGAACAGTTTTCCCCCTCCATATACTAATGTGCCACAAACAGGAAGTTGATATCACCAACCATTCCCCTTTTATTTAGGTGTATCCATATAAATGGCCCACCCTGTATATGCAATAATATAATCTGTTTACATTTATTAATTCGGTGATCGCAGGCTGAGGCGACAGTGTTGGGCAGGCTGAGGCAGTGGCCATTGGGCAGGCTGAGGCAGTGATTGCAGGCTGAGTCAGTGATTGCAGGCTGAGGCGGTGATTGCAGGCTGAGGCAGTGATTGCAGGCTGAGGCAGTGATTGCAGGCTGAGGAGGTGATTGCAGGCTGAGGAGGTGATTGCAGGCTGAGGAGGTGATTACAGGCTGAGGCAGTGATTGCAGGCTGAGGCAGTGATTGCAGGCTGAGGAGGTGATTGCAGGCTGAGGAGGTGATTGCAGGCTGAGGAGGTGATTACAGGCTGAGGCGTCAGTGTTGGGCTGGCTAAGGCAGCAGTGTTGGGCAGGCTGAGGCGGTGATTGCAGGCTGAGGCAGTGATTGCAGGCTGAGGAGGTGATTGCAGGCTGAGGAGGTGATTGCAGGCTGAGGCGGTGATTGCAGGCTGAGGCGGTGATTGCAGGCTGAGGCAGTGATTGCAGGCTGAGGCAGTGATTGCAGGCTGAGGAGGTGATTGCAGGCTGAGGAGGTGATTGCAGGCTGAGGCAGTGATTGCAGGCTGAGGCAGTGATTGCAGGCTGAGGAGGTGATTGCAGGCTGAGGCGGTGATTGCAGGCTGAGGAGGTGATTGCAGGCTGAGGAGGTGATTGCAGGCTGAGGCGTCAGTGTTGGGCTGGCTAAGGCAGCAGTGTTGGGCAGGCTGAGGCGGTGATTGCAGGCTGAGGCAGTGATTGCAGGCTGAGGAGGTGATTGCAGGCTGAGGAGGTGATTGCAGGCTGAGGAGGTGATTGCAGGCTGAGGCGGTGATTGCAGGCTGAGGAGGTGATTGCAGGCTGAGGAGGTGATTGCAGGCTGAAGCGGTGATTGCAGGCTGAGGAGGTGATTGCAGGCTGAGGAGGTGATTGCAGGCTGAGGCGGCAGTGTTGGGCAGGATAAGGCAGCAGTGTTGGGCAGGCTGAGGCGGTGATTGCAGGCTGAGGCAGTGATTGCAGGCTGAGGTGGTGATTGCAGGCTGAGGTAATGATTGCAGGCTAAGGTGATGATTGCAGGCTGAGGTGGTGATCGCAGGCTGAGGTGGTGATTGCAGGCTGAGGTGGTGATTGCAGGTTGAGGCAGTGATTGCAGGCTGAGGAGGTGATTGCAGGCTGAGGAGGTGATAGCAGACTCAGGCGGTGATTGCAGGCTGAGGTGGTGATCGCAGGCTGAGGTGGTGATCGCAGGCTGAGGCGGTGATCGCAGGCTGAGGCGGTGATCGCAGGCTGAGGCAGTGATTGCAGGCTGAGTCAGTGATTGCAGGCTGAGGCGGTGATTGCAGGCTGATGCAGTGATTGCAGGCTGAGGCAGTGATTGCAGGCTGAGGAGGTGATTGCAGGCTGAGGAGGTGATTGCAGGCTGAGGAGGTGATTGCAGGCTGAGGCGTCAGTGTTGGGCTGGCTAAGGCAGCAGTGTTGGGCAGGCTGAGGCGGTGATTGCAGGCTGAGGCAGTGATTGCAGGCTGAGGAGGTGATTGCAGGCTGAGGAGGTGATTGCAGGCTGAGGAGGTGATTGCAGGCTGAGGCGGTGATTGCAGGCTGAGGCGGTGATTGCAGGCTGAGGCGGTGATTGCAGGCTGAGGCAGTGATTGCAGGCTGAGGAGGTGATTGCAGGCTGAGGAGGTGATTGCAGGCTGAGGCAGTGATTGCAGGCTGAGGCAGTGATTGCAGGCTGAGGAGGTGATTGCAGGCTGAGGCGGTGATTGCAGGCTGAGGAGGTGATTGCAGGCTGAGGAGGTGATTGCAGGCTGAGGCGTCAGTGTTGGGCTGGCTAAGGCAGCAGTGTTGGGCAGGCTGAGGCGGTGATTGCAGGCTGAGGCAGTGATTGCAGGCTGAGGAGGTGATTGCAGGCTGAGGAGGTGATTGCAGGCTGAGGAGGTGATTGCAGGCTGAGGCGGTGATTGCAGGCTGAGGCGGTGATTGCAGGCTGAGGAGGTGATTGCAGGCTGAAGCGGTGATTGCAGGCTGAGGAGGTGATTGCAGGCTGAGGAGGTGATTGCAGGCTGAGGCGGCAGTGTTGGGCAGGATAAGGCAGCAGTGTTGGGCAGGCTGAGGCGGTGATTGCAGGCTGAGGCAGTGATTGCAGGCTGAGGTGGTGATTGCAGGCTGAGGTGATGATTGCAGGCTAAGGTGATGATTGCAGGCTGAGGTGGTGATCGCAGGCTGAGGTGGTGATTGCAGGCTGAGGTGGTGATTGCAGGTTGAGGCAGTGATTGCAGGCTGAGGAGGTGATTGCAGGCTGAGGAGGTGATAGCAGACTCAGGCGGTGATTGCAGGCTGAGGTGGTGATCGCAGGCTGAGGTGGTGATCGCAGGCTGAGGCGGTGATCGCAGGCTGAGGCGGTGATCGCAGGCTGAGGAGGTGATTGCAGGCAGAGGCGGTGATTGCAGGCTGAGGCGGTGATTGCAGGCTGAGGAGGTGATTGCAGGCTGAGGAGGTGATTGCAGGCTGAGGAGGTGATTGCAGGCTGAGGAGGTGATTGCAGGCTGAGGCAGTGATTGCAGGCTGAGGAGGTGATTGCAGGCTGAGGCGGCAGTGTTGGGCAGGCTAAGGCAGCAGTGTTGGGCAGGCTGAGTCGGTGATTGCAGGCTGAGTCAGTGATTGCAGGCTGAGTCAGTGATTGCAGGCTGAGTCAGTGATTGCCGGCTGAGGCGGTGATTGCAGGCTGAGGAGGTGATTGCAGGCTGAGGCGGTGATTGCAGGCTGAGGCAGTGATTGCAGGCTGAGGCGGTGATTGCAGGCTGAGGTGGTGATTGCAGGCTGAGTCAGTGATTGCAGGCTGAGTCAGTGATTGCAGGCTGAGTCGGTGATTGCAGGCTGAGTCGGTGATTGCAGGCTGAGGCGGTGATTGCAGGCTGAGGCGGTGATTGCAGGCTGAGGCGGTGATTGCAGGCTGAGGCGGTGATTGCAGGCTGAGGCAGTGATTGCAGGCTGAGGCAGTGATTGCAGGCTGAGGAGGTGATTGCAGGCTGAGGAAGTGATTTCAGGCTGAGGAAGTGATAGCAGACTCAGGCGGTGATTGCAGGCTGAGGCGTCAGTGTTGGGCAGGCTAAGGCAGCAGTGTTGGGCAGGCTGAGGCGGTGATTGCAGGCTGAGGCAGTGATTGCAGGCTGAGGTGGTGATTGCAGGCTGAGGTGATGATTGCAGGCTGAGGTGGTGATCGCAGGCTGAGGTGGTGATTGCAGGATGAGGCGGTGATTGCAGGCTGAGTCAGTGATTGCAGGCTGAGGCAGTGATTGCAGGCTGAGTCGGTGATTGCAGGCTGAGTCGGTGATTGCAGGCTGAGTCGGTGATTGCAGGCTGAGTCGGTGATTGCAGGCTGAGGCGGTGATTGCAGGCTGAGGCAGTGATTGCAGGCTGAGGCAGTGATTGCAGGCTGAGGCGGTGATTGCAGGCTGAGGCAGTGATTGCAGGCTGAGGCAGTGATTGCAGGCTGAGGAAGTGATTGCAGGCTGAGGAAGTGATAGCAGACTCAGGCGGTGATTGCAGGCTGAGGCGTCAGTGTTGGGCAGGCTAAGGCAGCAGTGTTGGGCAGGCTGAGGCGGTGATTGCAGGCTGAGGCAGTGATTGCAGGCTGAGGTGGTGATTGCAGGCTGAGATGATGATTGCAGGCTGAGGTGGTGATTGCAGGCTGAGGCGGTGATTGCAGGCTGAGGCGGTGATTGCAGGCTGAGGCGGTGATTGCAGGCTGAGGTGGTGATTGCAGGCTGAGTCAGTGATTGCAGGCTGAGTCAGTGATTGCAGGCTGAGTCAGTGATTGCAGGCTGAGTCAGTGATTGCAGGCTGAGTCGGTGATTGCAGGCTGAGTCGGTGATTGCAGGCTGAGGCGGTGATTGCAGGCTGAGGCGGTGATTGCAGGCTGAGGCGGTGATTGCAGGCTGAGGCAGTGATTGCAGGCTGAGGCAGTGATTGCAGGCTGAGGAGGTGATTGCAGGCTGAGGAGGTGATTGCAGGCTGAGGAAGTGATTGCAGGCTGAGGAAGTGATAGCAGACTCAGGCGGTGATTGCAGGCTGAGGCGTCAGTGTTGGGCAGGCTAAGGCAGCAGTGTTGGGCAGGCTGAGGCGGTGATTGCAGGCTGAGGCAGTGATTGCAGGCTGAGGCAGTGATTGCAGGCTGAGGAAGTGATTGCAGGCTGAGGAAGTGATAGCAGACTCAGGCGGTGATTGCAGGCTGAGGCGTCAGTGTTGGGCAGGCTAAGGCAGCAGTGTTGGGCAGGCTGAGGCGGTGATTGCAGGCTGAGGCAGTGATTGCAGGCTGAGGTGGTGATTGCAGGCTGAGATGATGATTGCAGGCTGAGGTGGTGATTGCAGGCTGAGGCGGTGATTGCAGGCTGAGGCGGTGATTGCAGGCTGAGGCGGTGATTGCAGGCTGAGGTGGTGATTGCAGTCTGAGTCAGTGATTGCAGGCTGAGTCAGTGATTGCAGGCTGAGTCAGTGATTGCAGGCTGAGTCGGTGATTGCAGGCTGAGTCGGTGATTGCAGGCTGAGTCGGTGATTGCAGGCTGAGGCGGTGATTGCAGGCTGAGGCGGTGATTGCAGGCTGAGGCAGTGATTGCAGGCTGAGGCAGTGATTGCAGGCTGAGGAGGTGATTGCAGGCTGAGGAGGTGATTGCAGGCTGAGGAAGTGATAGCAGACTCAGGCGGTGATTGCAGGCTGAGGCGTCAGTGTTGGGCAGGCTAAGGCAGCAGTGTTGGGCAGGCTGAGGCGGTGATTGCAGGCTGAGGCAGTGATTGCAGGCTGAGGTGGTGATTGCAGGCTGAGGTGATGATTGCAGGCTGAGGTGGTGATCACAGGCTGAGGTGGTGATTGCAGGATGAGGCGGTGATTGCAGGCTGAGTCAGTGATTGCAGGCTGAGTCAGTGATTGCAGGCTGAGTCGGTGATTGCAGGCTGAGTCGGTGATTGCAGGCTGAGTCGGTGATTGCAGCCTGAGGCGGTGATTGCAGGCTGAGGCGGTGATTGCAGGCTGAGGCGGTGATTGCAGGCTGAGGCAGTGATTGCAGGCTGAGGCAGTGATTGCAGGCTGAGGCAGTGATTGCAGGCTGAGGCGGTGATTGCAGGCTGAGGAAGTGATTGCAGGCTGAGGAAGTGATTGCAGGCTGAGGAAGTGATAGCAGACTCAGGCGGTGATTGCAGGCTGAGGCGTCAGTGTTGGGCAGGCTAAGGCAGCAGTGTTGGGCAGGCTGAGGCGGTGATTGCAGGCTGAGGCAGTGATTGCAGGCTGAGGTGGTGATTGCAGGCTGAGGTGATGATTGCAGGCTGAGGTGGTGATCGCAGGCTGAGGTGGTGATTGCAGGCTGAGGCGGTGATTGCAGGCTGAGGCAGTGATTCCAGGCTGAGGCAGTGATTGCAGGCTGAGGCAGTGATTGCAGGCTGAGGAGGTGATTGCAGGCTGAGGAAGTGATATCAGACTCAGGCGGTGATTGCAGGCTGAGGCGGTGATTGCAGGCTGAGGAGGTGATTGCAGGCTGAGGAGGTGATTGCAGGCTGAGGAGGTGATTGCAGGCTGAGGAGGTGATTGCAGGCTGAGGAGGTGATTGCCGGCTGAGGAGGTGATTGCAGGCTGAGAAGGTGATTGCAGGCTGAGGAGGTGATTGCAGGCTGAGGAGGTGATTGCAGGCTGAGGAGGTGATTGTAGGCTGAGGTGGTGATTGCAGGCTGAGGTGGTGATTGCAGGCTGAGGCAGTGATTGCAGGCTGAGGAGGTGATTGCAGGCTGAGGAAGTGATAGCAGACTCAGGCGGTGATTGCAGGCTGAGGAGGTGATTGCAGGCTGAGGAGGTGATTGCAGGCTGAGGAGGTGATTGCAGGCTGAGGCGGCAGTGTTGGGCAGGATAAGGCAGCAGTGTTGGGCAGGCTGAGGCGGTGATTGCAGGCTGAGGCAGTGATTGCAGGCTGAGGTGATGATTGCAGGCTGAGGTGATGATTGCAGGCTGAGGTGGTGATCGCAGGCTGAGGTGGTGATCGCAGGCTGAGGTGGTGATTGCAGGTTGAGGCAGTGATTGCAGGCTGAGGAGGTGATTGCAGGCTGAGGAGGTGATAGCAGACTCAGGCGGTGATTGCAGGCTGAGGTGGTGATCGCAGGCTGAGGCGGTGATCGCAGGCTGAGGCGGTGATCGCAGGCTGAGGCGGTGATCGCAGGCTGAGGAGGTGATTGCAGGCTGAGGCGGTGATTGCAGGCTGAGGCGTTGATTGCAGGCTGAGGAGGTGATTGCAGGCTGAGGAGGTGATTGCAGGCTGAGGAGGTGATTGCCGGCTGAGGAGGTGATTGCAGGCTGAGAAGGTGATTGCAGGCTGAGGAGGTGATTGCAGGCTGAGGTGGTGATTGCAGGCTGAGGTGGTGATTGCAGGCTGAGGCAGTGATTGCAGGCTGAGGAGGTGATTGCAGGCTGAGGAAGTGATAGCAGACTCAGGCGGTGATTGCAGGCTGAGGTGGTGATCGCAGGCTGAGGCAGTGATTGCAGGCTGAGGTGATGATTGCAGGCTGAGGTGATGATTGCAGGCTGAGGCGGTGATTGCAGGCTGAGGCAGTGATCTCAGGCTGAGGCGGTGATCGCAGGCTGAGGTGATGATTGCAGGCTGAGGTGGTGATTGCAGGCTGAGGTGATGATTGCAGGCTGAGGAGGTGATTGCAGGCTGAGGCAGTGATTGCAGGCTGAGGCGGTGATTGTGTAGCACCCTGAGGATTCGGCTGCTACAGGGGTATTGCACCTCAACCCAGAGGTGTGATATTCCACTCCCGGGTAAGGATGGAGTATGGAACTGAGCTAGTAGGCTGCATGCACTACATACATCCCATTTCCGGGGGACAGAACTACGGTACTCCCACCAAGTAAATGTGCAGGTACGACAGCGTCTGTCCCTGGCTGGAGTGGGAGGGGGGGTGGAACATCCCAGTAGTGTAGGGGCAGATAGGGGGAGCAGCCTGGGTAAAGCTAGGAGCTCATTGGGTGCTGGTCACCTGAGCTCACACATAGAGGGAGTATATAAGGTGGGCACCATCTTAGATCAGGGTCAGTCAGTCAGTTGTCAGTCAGTCAGTTGTCAGTCAGACAGTCTGTCTGAGAGCCTGAGAAGCAGAGCAGAGGAGAAGGAAGAGAGACCCAGAGGCGCAGAGGGGACCCCAAGATCCCAGAATAAGGACAAAAGGGTGAAGGGTCGGCAAAAGGGTACCGGATCCCAAGCTGGCAGAGGCTACTGCACACCTTAGCCAGGAACCGGAGGTCGTGGGCAGGATCTGCCACGACCCTCACCAAATCCACTAGAAAGGCATACCAAGCATAGGGTCAGGGAGCCCAGAGGAGGCTTGACCACCAAGAGACCCGAGGGAGCCGGCCAAAAGTGGATCCCTGGTGGGAACGGCCAGAAGAAGGGAGAGTCAGAAAGGAGCTCAGGACCATACTCAAGAATTGCCCGGGAGTTGACCGAGTCCAGGACCTGGTGGACGCAGCACGGCTTGGGTGGTCACTGCTGTACACAGTGACCCGAGCAACACCAATAAGTAAAACCCTGGAACTGCATTTTATGCCTCTGAGTCTCCTTGCTGCACCTTCACAACCACCATCCTCCACGGCTGACCCCCTGAGGCTATACCCCTCCCGTTGGGGGTTATACTACCATAGCTGCACACACACCACCAGCCTCAGCGGACCATCCTGCAGCGGCGGCCTTTTGACCGCAAATCAACGGGTGGCGTAGTCGACACACTAAAACATCTACAAGGACTGCCGCACACTGAGTTTGACACCCTGGGCACGGACCGGGTCACAGCCACTCGGAGACTACAACCCCCATCTGATCCGGCTCCGGGTATCCCCCAAACAACACTGGCCCAGGGGGCGCGTCAATTGCAGGCTGAGGAGGTGATTGCAGGCTGAGGAGGTGATTGCAGGCTGAGGAGGTGATTGCAGGCTGAGGAGGTGATTGCAGGCTGAGGAGGTGATTGCAGGCTGAGGAGGTGATTTCAGGCTGAGGAGGTGATTGCAGGCTGAGGAGGTGATTTCAGGCTGAGGAGGTGATAGCAGACTGAGGCGGTGATTGCAGGCTGAGGAGGTGATTGCAGGCTGAGGCAGTGATTGCAGGCTGAGGAGGTGATAGCAGACTGAGGCGGTGATCGCAGGCTGAGGTGATGATTGCAGGCTGAGGAGGTGATAGCAGACTGAGGCGGTGACTGCAGGCTGAGCTGGTGATTGCAGGCTGAGGCGGTGATCGCAGGCTGAGGCGGTGATTGCAGGCTGAGCCGATGATTGCAGGCTGAGCCGGTGATTGCAGGCTGAGGTGGTGATTGCAGGCTGAGGCGGTGATTGCAGGCTGAGGCGGTGATCGCAGGCTGAGGAGGTGATTGCAGGCTGAGCCGATGATTGCAGGCTGAGCCGGTGATTGCAGGCTGAGGTGGTGATTGCAGGCTGAGGCGGTGATCGCAGGCTGAGGCGGTGACTGCAGGCTGAGGAGGTGACTGCAGGCTGAGGTGATGATTGCAGGCTGAGGCAGCCATTAGATTCTTCTTGACTGGGCGGCGGTGCTACTGGCTATGTGAGTAGCTAACTTAAGTCCATGTATTGATTTGTCCACCATTTCAGTACGTGATTGTATGATGCAATCATTCCTTCCCCTCCCCCCTTCCACCACCCAACCCAAATGTATAAACTAGTGGATGAGCCTGACGCTGCTGCAAAACCCAATGCCCAATTACACCATCAGCAGCAGCGCACAGGATCATCCAGTAGATTATACATTTGGGTTGGGGGATGGAAGGGGGGAGGGGAGGGAATGATTGATGCAACTGGGTATACATGATTGGGAAACTTCGGTATTATTATGGCAGTGTAATTATTGGAAGGGGGAGTCTACCTTGTCCTGGTGGCGGCTTAAAAAACCTTTTGGTCAAAACAAAAGCTGCTGGCTTTGTGATCTGGTGTTCGATGGGAACTGTTAATGTGTGATTGGTGAGGACGGGGTGCAGAAGTGGAGTCTTTCCAAGAGTGGGCAGTGGGACTGTCGAAGGTTCGAGTGGTGGAGGCTGAGGTGGGGTGGAGCATGGGCGGAGTCTCAAGGGGGCCTGAAAATTTTATCAGTATGGGGCCCTGAAATTCCTAGTGGCAGCCCTGATCATTGCTATTATTTATATGCATTGTGGAGAGGAAATATAACACAATGGCTCCTCTTACAATTTTCTAAAGGCTTAGTCACATAGTCAGAGGACTTGGTTCCTGGATTCAGATATATGGGGCCTGGCAAGGAGCAGATTGTGAGTCCACAACTAGTCCTGATCCGCTACAGTGCTGCATTGCCTGGACCGGTGCACAATGCTATTAGGTTATGTGGCCTCGTCACAGATGACCCCGCTTTTCTACATCTGCTGTATTATTGAACAACCACTACAGGTTCTGGTGGTCACATAGTTTCCTCCCATGATAGGAATTCTTTTGGTTACCTGCCTCTTAGGTTTGCCATATGGTTGGTTCCCACTTTTCTGATGCTCATGCCGGTGGTATTTTTGAGTAAATGTCTGAGTTTGGATGCCACTTACCTTCTAGTGACCCAGAGGTTGTTTAGCTAGGGTAGTCAATTCATTGTAGTTCTGGGTTACTGATCAAGGTGGTGAGGTTCTTGTATGTGCCATGTTATACAATATGGGTGTAGATGACCCTATCAGAGGCGTTCCAGTATGTTCTATGCAACAGGTGAATAATACTAGATAATGGGACACAAAGGTTCTTACCAGAACTGGTCTCGCTTTCAGGAGCTCCTGGTAGTTCTTTGCTCCTTCTATTACACCGATTGTCATACATTTAGCGAGCCGAGGCTACAACACAAAAGAGTCATAAAAAAAAAAATACTGGAAAATAAGAAACACTCAAAAAGTGTAGAAAACAGCAGATGAAGTCTACAGAATGAAACGAATAGACCTAGTGTCGGGGAATAGACCTAGTAGTGATGAGGATGAGACCTAGTGTTGGGGATAAGACCTAGTAATGTTGGGGAAGAGACCTACTGGTGGGGAAGAGACCCAATTCTGGGTGTAAGACCCAGTGGTATTGAGTATGAGACCTAGTGAGTGTTGGGCAACAGACCAAGTGTTGGGAATGGCATCTAATGTTGGAGATAAAACCTAATGTTGGATAAGAGACCTATTTTTAGGGTGATACTTACTGTTGTGGAAGAGACCGAGTAGTGATGAGGATGAGACCGAGTGTTGGGGATAAGACCTAGTAATGTTGGGGAAGAGACCTAATGGTGGGGGTGAGCCCTACTGGTGGGGAAGAGACCTAATTCTGGATGTAAGACCCAGTGGTATTGAGTATGAGACCTAGTGAGTGTTGGGCAAAAGACCAAGTGTTGGGAATGGCATCTAATGTTGGAGATAAAACCTAATGTTGGATAAGAGACCTATTTTTAGGGTGATATTTAGTGTTGGGGAAGAGACCGAGTAGTGATGAGGATGAGACCTAGTGTTGGGGATAAGACCTAGTAATGTTGGGGAAGAGACCTAATGGTGGAGATGAGCCCTTCTGGTGGGGAAGAAACCTAAATCTGGGTATGAGACCCAGAAATATTGAGTATGAGACCTAGTGAGTGTTGGGCAAAAGACCAAGTGTTGGGAATGGCATGTAATGTTGGAGATAAAACCTAGTGTTGGATAAGAGACCTATTTTTAGGGTGATACTTAGTGTTGGGGAAGAGACCGAGTAGTGATGAGGATGAGACCTAGTGTTGGATAAGAGACTTATTGTTGGGCTGAGACCTAGTGTTGGGCCTGAGAAGTAATGTTCAGGAAGACACCTAGTACTCAGGACTAGATCTTTCCTTGTAGTAGTGGCGGGCGGAGACTTCATGGTATCAGAATATCTGTACAGGATATCCTACACATGGTTTCCATCCTGTAGAAATGTTATGACCTACCTCTGAGTTGGTAATGTTTGGCGTCTCCCAGATGACACTTTCCCCCAAACGAACTGGAATCAGGAATGTCACGGACAGTGGAAACATACGTTCTCCAAAATTTGTCACCTGCAGACCAGAAGAGTAGACAATGCTTAAGAAACAGACTTACCAAAATGCATGCTCCGATATAGAGCACTACCAATCATATCCAGCGAGGGAGACCACACACAACACATGAATATTCTCACCCTGTATACGTGGTTAATTCTCGGCTCCGGGGATGTAAAGTTCTCATATTTGCTGGATTCTTCAAGGCTGAAATACATATAGATCTTGCCATGTCATTCCCACATGATGGCCTCGTTGAGAGCGTGCTCTTCTCACAGCTCAGACTAAACTGCATGGATTTTAGATACCACACAGATGTCTTTCTTTGCTCACCTGGTGATGGTCACAAAGATGGAGTAGAGCACTTTTATGGTGGCTGAGGACTTCATCCGGTCACTTGGAGCCGTCGCATTATTATCACTGTAGAGACACATGGAGAATGAATTACAGCCGGGAACTGTACGGTCAGCGTCTGGACACTGCCCTCTGAACAGGTTGGGTTGTTACCTAGTCACATTGGCGCTCATAGTTAATGAATCTCCCAAATCCGATGAGGGTGCAACATAAAAACTGACCAAGAAGATGGCCTGAAAGAAAACCGGAAGAGTAACTCAACATGAGACTGAAGATGCAGGGCACCAATCTTGACTACAGCTGGCCATGGACATGCAGGCTGTGACCATGGTATATTATAAAGTGAATCTGATAGATATTGGCCAAGAAATGGATCTTTCAGTCGCTCACATTCACCACTGGGTCAAGAACTTGCTTCTTTTATTGGTCTGATTAGTACTCTTTAGGGGATTCAAGAAAGGACCGTAATGAGGCTTTCCTTCACCCAACTAAATGCCAAGGTCAAGGGAAAATGACTTGTTAGTACCCAACTTGGATTCATGCATTGGTTGCTCTTTCATCGAGAAGCATCTCCGGACTTCATGGTCTGATAACAGTCAGACATCATGTGGGAATCTGCTCAAT
Organism: Phyllobates terribilis; assembly: GCF_046119375.1. Lineage (NCBI taxonomy): Eukaryota > Metazoa > Chordata > Amphibia > Anura > Dendrobatidae > Phyllobates > Phyllobates terribilis. The sequence goes on along the minus strand of NW_027362769.1, from coordinate 411,906,321 downwards.
GACCACTTATCTAACCAACAGGTCACGCATGGGTCTACAAGTAAACCTCAAAAGCTACAGACCTCAAGAGGGTGACAGATAAAGAGCAAATACCCATCGGCTCCCCCAATAATGTGCGACATGATGTGGTTCTGCTGTCTCTGGTGGTCTCTCACCGTGGTGTTGGGTCTCAGCAGAGGCTGATTGACTCCGCAGATTACAGTTCTCTGGCTGTTCAGAGTCGAGCACGTGATTGTAACTCGCTTGTTACTCTGCAAAAACAGAAAGGACAAAAAATAATAAATACTAACTAAACTTGTCCAGTGCAGACAGAGACATCGACCAAAAGAAAGAGACATACCTGTAGAAGTGACACTCTGCGATAAGACAGGTTTGGAGGGAAGGGAATTAGGACTCGAGCATTGTATGAATCATCTCCTTTATTTGTCACTGACACTGTTAGGTTTACATCAAGAAACAAACCAACTACCAGGTGCTGGAGACTGCGAGAAAGAAAGAGGAGAGAGAGAAAGAAAGAAAGAACGGAGGGAAACTGTCACAGATGTGTTCTAACATCATGAGAGCTAGACAAGACAAGGTTAACGCTTACCCACTGAAGGTGAGATTCATGCTCAGGTCATCCCTACACACGCTATCAACACCACAATTCTTCTCAAAGGAGATCTACAAAATAGTCAATTTATAGCAATGAATGGGAAAGAGAGGAATTCCCCATAATCTGGAGATGCAGAATGGTCCAACATTCTCCACGTGTGCCCTAAAGTGCAGAGAAGATCCCACATAGTGTGACCACCGGCCTGACCACCGATAATCCATCATACATCACAAGACAACAATGACCTCTCCCGGGAGTTCCTTCTCACCTCTCCTGAGCGGCTGCGTTGTGAGTCCTCACTAAGAACAGGATTCCCAATCAATGAGAAGTTGACACTGACACGAAGAGGAGTTAGAGAGTCCTCCACACACTCCTGAGGAGCAGAGAATGAGAAAAAGGAAAATGGATTCACACATTGTGACGATACAGCCTAAAATCTTAATAAGCCAGACATTTAGCTTTGTTAGTCCAAGAGAAATACCCTATCATCTTTGTGTCTGGTAAATAAGAACAGACCAGTATTTGTATAACCCTGAATGTTGAATTCTATTCGTTTGGAAACAATCATGTTTACTATGCTAATGACAAATTGTACTAAAAGTCAGCTAGATGTGTATTTACAAGAGCCCCTGTGATACCAACTATGTAAATTGATTAGCTAAAACACTGAGAGCTGAGACATGTGAGTAATGCCCTGCACCTTTACCTCTGACATGTGACTAATGACCCTTGACCTGTGGATGTGTACTTAAAAAGGACATATGCTTCTATAGCAGTGAGACTTGGAACAGAGAATCAAAGAGAGTCAGAAAGACTTTACAAGGAGAATGAGAGACATCCTTCAGGACAGTAGATGGATTGCATGGCATTACCCAAAGAGACACAGATTTGTATTCTACATGATTCTAGTCTAAGGGTACGGCCCTGACTGGAAAGCTACGGATCTGCTCCATTGACCATCAGAGAAACTATGGATATGTTGTTTGGGGTTGCCAGGAGGGACCCACCGGTCACCTGCAACCCACGGAGACATTCGGAGAAGCCAGATTGGGACCCACCGGTCATCTGGCCCCATGGAAACTCTTGGAGAGGCCATGTTGGGACCCTCGTGTCTCCTGGCCTTGTACCTCGATGGACTGCTAGCTTCCTAAGCTTGCCGCTACTTTCCCTCTGTGGGGGCCCGCCAGAAGCGGGTGGCCACTGGTTGAGGTAGTTGGCCCTGGAAGTCTCCAAAGTCACAGCTGTTCTATCCCAGGCGGGCGGAGAAGGAAGGGTGAGACTGTGTAATGTTCCACCATCTTGGGTATTTGCCGGGACTGTTCTGTGTGTTTATTGTCTGCTTTGTGGTTCAATAAAATATTGCAACGCTGTTTTACCATAACCCTTTGTTGGCTGAGTAGCGTTACGCCCATGGAAGACCCCGGATCTTAACACATATAAACAGAATATTGTAAATGTTTGGCTACGAGATTCTGTGATGGACGCTGATCCAGGAAACTCGTCTGATTGCCGTTTGTGAAATCAGGAAGGAATTTTTCCTCTAATATTGGCATCTGCCGCATGGGGTTTTTGCTTCCTCTGGGTCAAAGTCAGGGTAAAAGCTGAACTCGACAGACTTAAGTCTACCTTAAAAACTATTCAAGTTTCTTGTTCTCCTCATCTTTCGCCAATACCGAGATCCGACAACTACATCAGCTTCTGGGTGACACTAAGACTCCTAGAAGTGGCTTGTGTGAGTGGCGTGGGTAAATTACGTGCCAGAACAGTGTGTATCAGTGGAGAAAAATGGCCTCCAATGGTCAGTGTGTTATCGGATGTCGTCAGGGCATAATAAATACTAACAGGAAGATTGATTTCATATTTGTCACAGGTCCGACGATCTCTGAGTTCCCGAGATACAGATAACATGCGATCTTTCGGTACAGAGGTGCCAGAGAAGACAGCACGACTCTGGGTGCGCCTTGCATCCAACTGGAGGGTGTACTCCACCGATGACATGGTGTCACCTGGAAGAAAGCAGAATCAGTGAGAACTGCACAAAGTCCAGACATGGATCTCACCCCTGCATATAGTATAGTGATAGAAAGGGCAACCAGAGGATGAAGACCTCTAGACTTCATTACAGTTCCTCTGCCATAGTGGAGGTCCCTCTAATAGACCTGCCAGACCCCCAGACCTTATTACAGTTCCTCTGCCATAGTGGAGGACCCTCTACTGGACCTGTCAGACCTCCAGACCTAATTACATTCCCTCTGCCATAGTGGAGGTCCCTCTACTGGACCTGTCAGACCCCCCAGACCTCATTACAGTCCCCCTGCCATAGTGGAGGGCCCTCTACTGGACTGCCAGATCCCCAAAACTCATTAAAGTCTCTCTGGTATAATGGAGGCCCCTCTACTGGACCTGTAAGACCTCCAGATCTCATCACATTCCCTCTGCTATAGTGGAGGTCCCTCTACTGAACCTGTTAGACCCCCAGACCTCATTACAGTTCCTCTGCCATAGTGGATGACCCTCTACTGGATCTGTCAGACCCCCCAGACCTCATTACAGTCCCCCTGCCATAGTGGAGGGCCCTCTACTGGACCTGCCAGATCCCCAAACCTCATTAAAGTCTCTCTGGTATAATGGAGGCCCCTCTACTGGACCTGTAAGACCTCCAGATCTCATTACATTCCCTCTGCTATAGTGGAGGTCCCTCTACTGAACCTGTTAGACCCCGAGACCTCATTACAGTTCCTCTGCCATAGTGGATGACCCTCTACTGGATCTGTCAGACCCCCAGACCTCATTACACTCTCTCTTCCATAGAGGAGGACCCTCTACTGGACCTGTCAGACCTCCAGACCTCATTACAGTCCCTCTGCCAAAGTGGAGGACCGTCTACTGGACCTGTGAGACCCCCAAACCTCATTACATTCCCTCTGCCATAGTGGAAGACCCTCTACTGGACCTGTCAGACCCGCAGACCTCATTACAGTCCCTCTGCCATAGTGGAGGACCCTGTACTGGACCTGTGAGACCCCTAAACCTCATTACATTCCCTCTGCCATAGTGGAGGACCCTCTACTAAACCTGTCAGTCCCCCAGACCTCATTACATTCCCTCTGCCATAGTGGAGGACCCTCTAACGGACCTGTCAGACCCCCTGACTTCATTACATTCCCTCTTCCATAGTGGAGGTCCCTCTACTGGACCTGCCAGACCTCCAGACCTCATTACATTCCTTCTACCATAGTGGGGGACCCTCTACTGGACCTGCCAGACCTCCAGACTTCATTACATTCCCTCTGTCATAGTGGAGGACCCTCTACTGGACCTGTCAGACCCCGAGATCTCATTTCATTAACTCTACCATAGTGGAAGCCCCCACACTGGACCTGTCAAACCCCTAGACCTCATTACAATCCCTCTGCCATAGTGAAGGCTCCTACACTGGACCTGTCAGACCCCCAGACCTCATTACAGTCCCTATGCTGGATCAATAAGATGCACGGACCCTATTACATTCCCAGTCCCGTAGACATGGATCCTTATTGTTAGATCGCCTCCAACATGTAAATCAGACGACTTTGTGTAAATGACAGAACTAATGAATGACCATTATACTGAGCAGTAACGGCATTGTGGGTCTATATGTGGTCACAGATTGGTATATGCCATATTCCAATGGAACGCCCATCCCCATACCACCCACCTTACCTGTCGCTTCGGTGCTCTTCAGCCTTTTGTTGAAGCAGACATGAATTTCTGTCACCTGTTGTTTTCTAGTATCTGTACATTCATAGGAAGAAAGAGGAAACTGGGGTGGCCTGAAGATCATGGACACAATGACCTGGAGTACGGGCCGAGATCTGAATGGGGGAAACATGAACAATATGACCAGGAGCACAGAACACGAGAAGTGTCAGAGGCCTTAACTCCAACAAGTCATGAAATACCACATAAATCCTGGAGTGATCTGCCTAGACCAGTGGTTAAATGTCCCATTAACCCATTATAGGACGAATAATATGGTGGCCCAGGGGATCACACAGAGATCTGCATGGTAATGGTGGCCATTCATATAGTGACACAACCTCCACTTTTCTGATTACCCAGTTTTGGGGGAAAACGACCTTTACGAGTCGTACGCGACATCACAGGACAGAGCAGCCTCTGGAGTGGCCTGCGTGGTGCATAGGCCTCATTCTTACCTCAGTATGACCGTGACGCCTTCTCCCCCCACCGTCACATCCGGCAGCCCATCATTTGTCATGTCCAAGTTACCCGCCAGTGATCTTCCAAAGAACTGCATTCCACTTCTCATCTGACTTCCCTCAATGCGCTGAAGAACAAGTGGAAATGTAAAGAATGGCTGAAAATGGCGTCAACGTATCTTGATGAAGCAGAAGTTCAATCATGTATTAAGCTCCTTATCCTTTGCCTGTGGTTGTATCATAACCCACCTGTATACGAGTCATTCTGAAGCCTCCAACCTTCCCTGGGAAGATATACAAAGCTCCTTGACCGTCATTTTCAAAAGGGGCCCCAACAGCAAGATCTGGAAGCCCGTCTGCAGTCAGGTCTGGAAGAACGGTGATGGCTGCACCAAAATGTCCCATAGATTGGCTGCTCTCACCCTGAAGAGTCTCACGGCAGATGAGGGTGCTTGGTCTTATCTGAGGTTTCATCTCCTGCTGGGACCAACAATGGTGTAAAACATGGAGAAGTGACTTCCACAATCTACATACATGGAGAGGAGCTGCTCATGATCCCCACGGCACTGATGACATTCTGCAGGAGGAAGGTATCATCCATAGGCTCATGGCTATTAGATATCTAGAAGTCTCACCTGGGCAGAGACGGGGCACAGATAGACTCGTCCTCCTGGAGCTACTGGAGAATAATACGTTGGGGCTCCGACCACCAAGACAAAGTCTGATGGAGATGTTTTAACCATGCTCAAGGCTGATCCAAAGTACGATCCGATCTGTAAAGAAAACAGAAATAATACCCAAAAGCTCTGAGCTCTCGAGTGTCTCATTGCGATCTGTCCATTCAACTACCAGTCCAGGTGAAACTCCTCCAGTGACAAGTCATAGGTGATTGTGCAGAACTGGAGGCTGCAACGTCGGGAGCGGGAGACCTCCAGAACAAGTCATAGGTGATTGTACAGAACTGGAGTGCCAACGTAGAGAGCGGGAGACCTCCAGAACAAATCATAGGTGATTGCACAGAACTGGAGGGCCAACGTAGGAAGCGGGATACCTCCAGAACGGTGATTGTACAGAACTGGAGGTCCAACAAAGGGAGCGCGATACCTCCAGAACAAGTCATAGGTGATAGTACAGAACTGCAGCGCCAACATAGAGAGCAGGAGACCTCCAGGACAAGTCATGGGTGATTGTACAGAGCTGAAGGACCAATATAGGGAGCAGGAGAGACCTCCAGGACAACTCATGGGTGATTGTACAGAGCTGAAGGACCATTATGGGGAGGAGGAGAGACCTCCTGGACAAGTCATGGGTGATTGTTCAGAGCTGAAGGACCATTATGGGGAGGAGGAGAGACCTCCTGGACAAGTCATGGGTGATTGTTCAGAGCTGAAGGACTATTATGGGGAGGAGGAGAGACCTCCTGGACAAGTCATGGGTGATTGTTCAGAGCTGAAGGACCATTATGGGGAGGAGGAGAGACCTCCAGGACAACTCATGGGTGATTGCATAGAGCTGAAGGACCAATATACAGAGCAGGAGAGACCTCCAGGACAAGTCATGGGTGATCGTACAGAGCTGAAGGACCAATATAGGGAGCAGGAGAGACCTCCAGGACAACTCATGGGTGATTGTACAGAGCTGAAGGACCATTATGGGAAGGAGGAGAGACCTCCTGGACAAGTCATGGGTGATTGCACAGAGCTGAAGGACCATTATGGGGAGGAGGAGAGACCTCCTGGACAAGTCATGGGTGATTGCACAGAGCTGAAGGACCATTATGGGGAGCAGGAGAGACCTCCAGGACAAGTCATGGGTGATTTCACAGAGCTGAAGGACCATTATGGGGAGCAGGAGAGACCTCCAGGACAAGTCATGGGTGACTGTACAGAGTTGAAGGACCATTATGGGGAGCAGGAGAGACCTCCAGGACAAGTCATGGGTGATTGTACAGAGCTGAAGGACCATTATGGGGAGCAGGAGAGACCTCCAGGACAAGTCATGGGTGATTGTTCAGAGCTGAAGGACCAATATAGGGAGCAGGAGAGACCTCCAGGACAAGTCATGGGTGATTGCTCAGAGCTGAAGGACCATTATGGCGAGCAGGAGAGACTTCCAGGACAAGTCATGGGTGATTGTACAGAGCTGAAGGACCATTATGGGGAGGAGGAGAGACCTCCTGGACAAGTCATGGGTGATTGTACAGAGCTGAAGGACCATTATGGGGAGCAGGAGAGACCTCCTGGACAAGTCATGGGTGATTGTACAGAGCTGAAGGACTATTATGGGGAGGAGGAGAGACCTCCTGGACAAGTCATGGGTGATTGTACAGAGCTGAAGGACCATTATGGGGAGCAGGAGAGACCTCCGGGACAAGTCATGGGTGATTGTACAGAGCTGAAGGACCATTATGGGGAGCAGGAGAGACCTCCAGGACAAGTCATGGGTGATTGTTCAGAGCTGAAGGACCAATATAGGGAGCAGGAGAGACCTCCAGGACAAGTCATGGGTGATTGCTCAGAGCTGAAGGACCATTATGAGGTGGAGGAGAGACCTCCTGGACAAGTCATGGGTGATTGTACACAGCTGAAGGACCATTATGGGGAGCAGGAGAGACCTCCAGGACAAGTCATGGGTGATTGTACAGAGCTGAAGGACCATTATGGGGAGCAGGAGAGACCTCCAGGACAAGTCATGGGTGATTGTACAGAGCTGAAGGACCATTATGGGGAGCAGGAGAGACCTCTAGGACAAGTCATGGGTGATTGCACAGAGCTAAAGGACCATTATGGGGAGCAGGGGAGACCTCCAGGACAAGTCATGGGTGATTGTACAAAGAGACAATGCAGGGAGCAGAAGACTTCCATGTACAAAGTCATAGGTAACTGTATACACCTGGAGGGCACAGCATAGGGAGCAGGTCATAGGTGACTATTTGAGATCGCAGAAATGTCATCATGGTGGGTCATCACCTGGTCACCGAGGACATTGGCTGCCGAATTCCAGCGAGCACTCTGTGTGTCCCATCTGAAGACCAGGACCTTTCCAGAATGTTGGAATCGGGGGGCGCCCATTGCGATGATGTCAGATTGTAATTGCAGCACAGAATAACCTTAAAAAAAAAACATTTCAGCAAATTCAGATCTGAGAATCCAAACCTGCTCCTCGTGTCTGGAGGATGATACACCAACCATTCACCAGGAGGAGTACTGTCATCCTCACCCATATACGAGTCCTTCATGTCAGTGTTCTCCTCCGTCACATTTATAAAGGTCACCTTTTGCTGACCGATCCGGTAATTGTATGCCCCACCTGTCCAACCATAGGCACCAACTGCTCCGAGGAGAGCGCCATCCTAAACACAGGAAAAACCTGATGTAACATGCATATATGAGATGTAGATGGGAGGACAAAGTATATATCGTATATATAGGGGAGGGGGACTTGTATATAGTCCTTGTATAGAAGAATGTCCGGCCATCTGTTCGTGACCTCAAGCTGAAGCGCACTTGGGTTATGCAGCAGGACAATGATCCAAAACACACCAGCAAGTCCACCTCTGAATGGCCTAAGAAAACCAAAATGAAGACTTTGGAGTGGCCTAGTCAAAGTCATGACCTTAATCCGATTGAGATGCTGTGGCCGGACCTTAAAAAGGTGGTTCATGCTCGGAAACCTCCAATGTGGCTGAATTACAACAATTCTACAAAGATGAGTGGCAAAAATACCTCTAGAGCATTGTAAAGACTCATTTCCAGTTATCGGAAACGCTTGATTTCAGTTGTTACTGCTAAGAGTCCAACCAGTTATTAGGTTTAGAGGCAATCACTATCACACAGGACCCTGTAGGTTTGGATTTCTTTTTCCCTTAATAATAAAGACCTTCATTTAAAAACTGCATTTTGTGGTTACTTGTGTTATCTTTGTCTAATATTTACATTTGTTTTGTGATCTGAAACATTTAAGTGACAAACATACAAAAGAATAAGAAATCAGGAAGGGGGCAAATACTTTTTCACACCACTATATGTATGAGGATGATCCAGATATGGGTCTCTTACCGGGGTGATGACTGCACTGAATCCTTCCTGTGAATACTCCATCTCAAATGATTGTCCGGTGAGTGACTCTGTACCTGCGGGGACATGAGAGGTGATGACTCACACGCGACCGGGGTCATCGATGATGAGAGACAATCGGATGAATGTCTGCCATCAGAGCTTGTGAGTCCTCCTGAGGGTCCTCCTGTGAGTACCCTTAGAGTCCTCCTGTGAGTCCTCCTGATAGTCCTCCTGTGAGTCCTCCTGTGAGTCCTCCTGTGAGTCCTCCTGTGAGTCCTCCTGATAGTCCGCCCGTGAGTCCTCCTCAGATTCCTCCTGTGAGTCCTCCTGAGAGTCCTCCTGAGAGTCCTCCTGAGAGTCCTCCTGAGAGTCCTCCTCAGATTCCTCCTGAGAGTCCTCCTGAGAGTCCTCCTGTGAGTCCTCCTCGGATTCCTCCTGTGAGTCCTCCTGAGAGTCCTCCTGAGAGTCCTCCTGGCGGTGCTGTTACTGGGACGCAGTGTGGCGTACCGGAGGAGCCCGACCAGTACCGGATGATGGGGAATTATACTGGTTGCCGGTCTTTCTACAGGAGAGACATTGTGATATAAGATCTGATGCAGAGTGACAACTGCTGGGGGAAATGTAATGTGACCATATTGGTTGTCAGTCACCCCACATCCCGGAGACTGTGGACATTATTATAGTCAGAACTCACAACTTTAAGAGAAAGAAGAACAAACTAAATGGCAAACTTTTGCCAGACTCATTTACCATGCTCTCTCCTCTGGCAGGAGGAGTTGTCAGAGGGTCGGTAACAGTGAGGGACACTCAGCAGACCCCCGAGACTGCAGAGACTGTCGGCTGGAGCTGCGGGGCTGGGACCTCGCTCTCTATATTGGGTCCGGCTCTTTTTTGCGAGACAAACTGTCATTTTTTCAGTGCCATTTTGCCAAATCCATCAGTAAGGCCATGTTCACATTCAGTGTAAATGCTGCTTTTTTTTTTTCTCTCTTCTCTGATTCTTGCTGCGCTTTTAGGCCTTCTCCCCCTTATTTGACGTGTTTCTGGTGCAGATGTGAAGCCGCGTTTTTAATGTGTTTTATATAGTGCAGAAAAGTTTCTGCAGCTTTTCACCTGCGTTTTTTTAGGCTCCACATAGAAGAGAAGAGAGAAAAAAAAAACACCAAAACTGCACAATTTAGACCATAGGGGGCGCAGTTTTCATGAATTCACATCTACTTTGCTTGGACAGTTATACAGCGGAATTTCTGTGCAAAAAAAGCAGCAGAAAATCTGCAGCATTTATACTACATGTGAACACAGTCTAAAGCAAAGTGGACGTGATTCCATGAAACCTCCGCCCTCGGTGCGTCTGTCGTGCTGTGCGGTTTTAGTGCTTTTTTCTTTTTATCTCTATAAGCTTCTATGTGGAGCCTGAAAAAAAATGCAAGGAAAAAACTGCAGGTGCTTCTTTAAGTGCAGAATCAAGACATTTCTGTACTATAGAAACCACATTAAATGCATTGCTGCACATCTGCATCAAATGATGGGGAAAATGCATGAATAATCACTGTAAATAATCTGATTACTGTGTTGTGCGGGTCGAATTTACAATTACAGAGATACAAATATGTCTATTGTTTGCTGATTTCTCATTTATTTTAAAAAAAGTGGATTAAAAATATTGTAATTGTTTTTCATTATGTTTTAGTAATATTATTGCAAGAAAAAAATCTATTTAAAGAGTAAGAATACAATGTACATTCAAGTGCTGAAAATTCTCCTATACGTAACACTGCAGCCTGTGGATGAAAGCTATTGCTGCTGCCTCTAATGCTACGGGTTGAGAGTTTGAATCCCGGGAAGACTAGACCTCAAAATAAAAGAAGAATGAGATAAATGAATGTAAGTGTGTACAGAGCACAGAGATGCCAACTCTCCTCGGAGAAGGAAATATTAAGTAGTGAACTGTCTGTCTCTGTTCCTAGGGATACTCCTGATGGTGAGGAAGCCTGGGTCTCATTCCTCACTATGCTCCTGAGTAGCACTAATCTGTTAAGTGTATAGGGAAAACACAAACAAGATAGTCAGGTCAAAACAGATGCACACAGCACTCTCACAGGGAAAAATACTAAGGAACATAAGTATAAAGCCCTAAGGGCCACAAAGTGACATAAAGACAAAAGGAGAGGCTTCACCAAACACCGCTTGCAATAAACTTTGGAATATCCACCAGTAAACCAGGATGTGTCAAGCTCTCCAGACCAGGATAGAGTAATTGTAGCTGGCATTACCAGCATAGCAAAGCCAACATATATAGAAGGAGAGCAGACATGACTGGTTCTCCCACAGAGTGTGACTAAAGGAGATTAACAATGTAGCCCAGCAAAGATTTAACTCTTGCTAACCTGGCTAGGAGCTACAGGTCTTTGAGTCGATGCCCAAGTCACCCAGTGCTGATCATAGCTATCAATGGAGTTAAAAGGAAGAGTGTAAGATGTGGATTCCACAGACCTTAACGCCACCGTGACAGTCAGTGATACAAGGACTGAAACCTGCACAGCAGGAGAGGAGTGAAAGTTGGGACCTGGCCTAGGTAGACAGATCTGTTCAACTGGATCTGGCACGGTTGGCAGATATATTATAGGTCCCCCCCCCCCCTCCGGAGACTACGGATATTATAACATTTCCTTCCACAGGTTACAGAGTTAATGGTGGAGATGTAGGCGGTAAGTAGGAGAGAGCGACGATGACACTTCACACCAACCTTCAATAGCAAAGATCTTCTCCTGCAGCTTCTTCTGGATGTCGTTCAGAGCAGAGAAGTCATTGACTTGATAGATGCTATCATTAGATGAGGCGATCATCAGTAACTCGTTATAAGCTGAGGGAGTGTTGAAGGACTCGCCCACCTAGGAGGAGGCACAATTGGTGGCTGGTGAGAGATAATGTATCTAATATTATGCTCAACATAATGACTACGAAATAAGTCCCAATAGTGGTGGCCTCTCCTTGACCCAAGGGCGAGACCTATAACCTGACCTCTGACCTGATTGGCAGGACTGGAGACCTGACCCTGTCTCAAGGGTGGGACAGGTGGTCTGACTCTGACCCGGAACCGGAACAGGAGGTCTAACTTTGACATGAGGGCAGAACTGGTGGCCTGACTCTGACTCAAGGGTGGGACAGGTGGTCTGACTCTGACTCTGACCCAGGACCGGGACAGGAGGTCTAACTTTGACATGAGGGTGGGACCAGTGGCCTGGCTCTGACCCAAGGGCAGGACTGGTGGCTTGACTCTGACTTGAGGCCGAGACAGGCGGCCTGACTCTGAGCTGACAGAGGGAATAGTGGCCTTACCCTCACAGGAGGACGGGACAGGTAGTTGGAATCTGACCCATGGTCGGGACTGGTAGTTTGACTCTGACCCGAGGGCAGGACCGGAGGCCTCAGTCTATTTTTAGTATAATGATGTAGACAACATGTTCTTTCTCGGGCAAACACTTCTCCTTCCTCGACAGGTTTTGTATGTCACAAAATGCAAATTGCCTCTTCAGAGAGGAAGAGGACTTGTACTCTATAGCGCCACCTATTGGAAGCAGCAATCCTACACTTCAGAATCGACGCTTTAATGAGTCGTGCAATATGACTTAGGATGAAAGTCAAATCAGAATCTCAATTTGCAGCCACAGTGTTTCGGGCTGTTGCCCCTCATCAGTGCAAAGCATGAGATCTGATTTGGCTAGATGAGAGGCTTTTGTGACCTATGTCATAAAAGAAATACAGACGATTCTGGAAAATTTACCCCAATAGAAATGCGCTGGATCCCAAGCTCCTCGGCTTTTCTTGTTGTTTCTCTAAAACTAATGGTTTCACCATTTGATTCCCCATCTGTGATGACAATGAGAAGTTTCCGGGCAACTTTCCGTGACAAAGGGATGAAAAGATCATTACTGTGGAAAGAGGAAAGGGGGAAGATTATCAGCAGAGACCGGAGAACCAAAACCTCCAAGAACCCCGGATCCAGCACCCGCGGGCCGTCCTCATATGGCAGAGACTGGCAGTATGACGGCACCTGGTGCAGGATACATGACGCAGGTACATGGATGAGGAAGGAACGGCCAAGCCAGCCATCAACGTTGCATCCTGCCGTCAGCCTCCCCAGAAGTATGGCATAAAGCAGGCACCAGTCCGTGGCGCGCACAGACCCTTCACATGCTACATTCTACACCTGCATACCTCTAGCGTCTGGGACGGGCCTGGGTTGCCAGGGCAGCAGGATGAGTCATTCACTCTCTGCTATGCACGGCTTGCCCAGAACACGCCCGGCTGCAGGAAAGGGCAGAGCATTTGTAATGCAGGATGCTGATTCGCTGGACTGGATAGTTGGATCATATTTATACTCCCACCCACACACTCATAGCCACGCCTCCTGACGAAGCCACGCAGGCGAAACGCGCGTCGAGGCGCGCTATCAGCCCCCTCCTGGCAGAGCGTGCATAGCACATAGAACATGTCACAAGGTAAAAATTATCACTATATCTATGTATTATATTAGAGTCATATGGTTCTAGTGCATGCATCTAAACGTGTATTGCATAAGGATTGCCTCATGACTGTCTATCCCTGATAGTTCTTCCACTTCCTCTATATAGGAACTTAACACATTTGCTTGCTTATTTGCAGACTGCATTTCAAATACTGATATACTCTGCATTAATGAGATCAGCGCTTGACTATATTATACTCCATGGTCGAATAGATCAGGATTTGACAGTATCTTACTACTAGATTATCATTCTGTTGCAATCTGTCATTGGGTATATATAGATATCTTTATATATAATTATTTACTGATTTCTGTGACACTCTTCTATGGGGGGGGATGGTCTCCTTTTATTGGCTTCTTTCATCTGCCTATCTGGTTCTGCTTCTTTCACCAGTCACCACTAATATTATGTAAACTCTTTTATGGTTGTCTATTTATAAAATAATAAATATACATTTTCATTAAGAGCTCTTTCTCTGGCTCCCTTCTTTGGAAATTCGTGTCAATATAGATGTGGCTGACATTTTGGATATAGATTCTCCTGCTCCCCCTTTTTTACGTGCTACGTACACGGCCTTCAGGATGGCGGTGCGCGTCCTCGTGGAACCTCCATTCTGATATCTAATGTTTAGCTCATCGGTCAGGTCCTTATTCTGAAATCTTCTGAATGTAAACTCCACCGTAACATCTTGAGAGTATTGTATCAACGCAAACTGCAGAAGAAGGAGAAGAAGAAGTCACAGGACAGCCAATCACCCACCCAAAACCCACCACATAATAACCCATAATCCACCACATCATCACCCATAATCCACCACGTCATCACCCATAATCCACCACATCATCACTCATAATCCACCACATCATCACCCATAATCCACCACATCATCACCCATAATCCACCACATCATCACACATAATCCACCACATCATCACCCATAATCCACCACATCATCACACATAATCCACCACATCATCACTCATAATCCACCACATCATCACACATAAGACAACAAATCATCACCCATAATCCACCACATCATCACACATAATCCATCACATCATCACCCATAATCCACCACATCATCACACATAATCCACCACGTCATCATCCATAATCCACCACATCATCACACATAAGACAACAAATCATCACCCATAATCCACCACATCATCACACATAATCCATCACATCATCACCCTTAATCCACAACATCATCACCCATAATCCACCACGTCATCATCCATAATCCACCACATCATCACACATAAACCAACAAATCATCACCCATAATCCACCACATCATCACACATAATCCACCACATCATCACCCATAATCCACCACATCATCACACATAATCCACCACATCATCACACATAATCCACCACATCATCAACCATAATCCACCACGTCATCATCCATAATCCACCACGTTATTACACATAAGCCAACAAATCATCACCCATAATTGAACATATCATTATTGATAATTCATCAAATCATCACCCATAATTCACCACATAATAACCCATAATCCAACACATCTGGAATGGATCCAGTTTTGGGTTCCACAATTTAAAAAGGATATTCAGAAGTTAGAGTCACTTCAAAGGCGGCAACTAGTATATTACACGGGATGGAGGCCTCTCCTACATTACACGGGATGGAGGCCTCTCCTACATTACACGGGATGGAGGCCTCTCCTACATTACACGGGATGGAGGCCTCTCCTACATTACACGGGATGGAGACTTCTCCTATATTACACGGGGTGGAGACCTCTCCTATATTACATGGGATGGAGGCCTCTCCTACATTACACGGGATGGAGGCCTCTCCTATATTACACGGGGTGGAGACATCTCCTATATTACATGGGATGGAGGCCTCTCCTACATTATACGGGATGGAGACCTCTCCTATATTACACGGGGTGGAGGCCTCTCCTATATTACACGAGATGGAGGCCTTTCTTATATTACACGGGATGGAGGCCTCTCCTATATTACACGGGATGGAGGTCTATCCTACATTACACGGGATGGAGACCTCTCCTATATTACACGGGATGGAGGCCTCTCCTGTATTACACGGGATGGAGGCCTCTCCTACATTACACGGGATGGAGGCCTCATCTATATTACACAGGATGGAGGCCTCATCCATATTACAGGGGATGGAGGCCTCTCCTATATTACACGGGATGGAGGCCTCTCCTATGGGGGGTGCGTCTTATAGTCCGAATGTTGGGGGGTGTATATGTGTCTCCCCAGGCCTGGATGCCACAAATATTAAAGGCTGTGTCTGAGAGCAGGAGGGAGGTTCCCTGGTCAGGGACCATTAGCATGCAGCACCTCCTGTCCCAGGCCAGTAGGGGGAGCAGGCTGCCCCTATAAAAGCTGGAACTGGGGCAGGGTTAGAGAGACCAGAACCCACTTCTGAAGTGTCCAGAAGTGTCCCTTAGAGGAAGGGACAGGTCAGCAGCAGCTGAGGAGTCCGTGAGGCAGAGGAGAGACTGCAAACCAGGGACAGAGGCGACGAGAGCGGGTCCTGGCTGAGAGAACCGATCTACCGGACATTGGGGTCCGAGGCTGTCAGGGTTGCAAGCCCAGCAGCAGAGAACCAACTCGCGAGGGATTTCAGGTCCCTTGGCCTAAGAAGCCTGGAGGCTCCGCCACACAGAGGGACCAGTACAGCATGGAGAAGCAAAAGGTACCGAAGGCCCGAGTCGCAAGCCATACAGGCAAAGTACACGGCCAGCTCAGGGACGTGAGCTATCATACCACGAAAAGGGGGATAGTCAGCAAGGGCATAGAGAGAACGGTAGGCCTACACACTCACCCTGACCAGCGGAGCTCGCCCGAATGCCCTCAGACACCCAGGCCCATTCCTGCCCGGTACTCCTGTTGGGTCAGTAATAACATCTGCAATAAAGACCCTGGACTGTTTGAAGCGGACTCTGAACTCTTACTATTGCGGCCTGCACTATCACCCCCAGCATTCACCTACACTGCCCTGAGGCTACACTCTTCCCGTGGGGAGTTGTCCTACCCCTGTGCTGCACACCAACACCAGCCTCAGTGGTCTGCCTCGCAGCGGCAGTTATCCCTGACCGCAATCCACGGGGGGCATAGTCGGACATTCAAAACACTGATAAATAGACTGCCACAGCATTTGGTCTCACCACCCTGAGCCACGAGATCGGGTTGTCACTACTACCCCCAGCATCGCATAGAAGCCCGGTTCCGGGTGCCCCACGGCCCAGGGGGTGAGTCATATATATATGTGGGGTATGGGGGGGAGTGGCAGCGGTGGAGGAGCGGGGCACAGGAGGCAGCAGCCGCCCGCTGCAGCCTACACTGTCCCCGCTGCTAAAGAAAATGAATATTCACTGCTCCCCACGACCATGGGGCGTGGGGAGCAGTGAATATTCATGCTTCTTAATAGCGACACACAGTGTAGCCGGGCTGCGGCTCCTGCTGCTGCCAGAATCGCACGTGCCCGCTGTTAAAGGGCATGAATATTCAACCTCTCTCCTCGCCCATGGGCATGGGGAGCGGTGAATATTCATGCCCTTTGATAAGCCGGCACACGCGATAGCCCGGCAGCAGCAGGAGCCGCAGCGCGGCTACGCTGTGTGCCGGCTATGAAGGAGAGTGAAGTCACTCTCCCGACACACACAGTCCCGGCGTGGGGAGCAGTGACTTTCGGCAGCTGATCTCTCCATGTGAGCCACGCATGGCAGTGACGTCACGGGCAACTCACATGGAGAGATCAGTGCGGGCAGACAGGACGCAGCGCTGGAGGAGAGAAGAAAGGTGAGTAGGAGTGTTTATTTTTTTATGTGCAGCCTGATGGAGATTAGGGGGACCATGCATACTAGGATAAGGATGAGGGGGCCATACATACCAGGGTAAGGATGAGGGGACCATACATACCAGGGTAAGGATGAGGGGACCATACATACCAGGGTAACGCTGAGGGGGCCATACATGACAGGATAAAGATGAGGGGGCCATACATAACAGGATAAAGATGAGGGGGTCATACATAACAGGAAAAAGATGAGGGGGTGTGTCAGGAATATTAGAAAATATTAATATCAGGAAAATGTCCTTCCATCTGCGTGACACACATGTTCACCCCTCCCTCACCCACTCCTTCTGCCAGCACAAAGCCCCAATTAACGCGCGACTGATAAATAGTTATTCACACACGGCCAGGGAAGAAGTGTTAAAACTTCGTTAGGGAACCAAGCCTCTTGTCTCTGAGAGAGCAGGGGGTAATTACAACCGCAGGCTTGCACTAATTTACGTGTACTTGTGAAGACTAGTTCCCGAGCCTCAAAGGAAAGTTTGTAGACGAACTGACTCCGATATTAGTTATGAAATAATATGAGTTCTATAGGTCCGACAGTAACGGGACCCATATGTGTAGTGACCAAATCAGACCCGGATTATGTAGGTCACTTTCCAGGGCCGTAACCAACATCGGGGGGCCGTAGTGCAAGAACCCCGGATTAGCAGACTGCAGCGATGTGATGCGTGATGTCAAAATAAAGATAAAATCATGAGGGAAAATATGGCGTAGTTTGCGAGCTTCTGCGATTAACGGGCGATGAGTTATCGCAAAAGTCAGCATTTCTAATAAAAATCTACAGGCTGAAGACCGGCCCACATGATGTCACCGCAAGGGGCATGTGGCCAGGTCTCTCCTTAGGTATAAAGTAATCTATGGAGAAGACAGGAGCACTCATTGCCAGGGGGGAATAAGAATTATAAGCAACGGGTCCTGTTCAATAACAGCATAATCTGGAGAGCCCCTCCTCCACCTATATAGAATCGTCTCCACGATCGTATAGTGTAAGTAATTTATCTTCTCTTTCCTCCTGTTTATTTTATGTAACTGCCTATGTATTTTAATGTCCCCTTTGTAACATCCTTATGTATATATTTTTCCTAAACACTGCCTCCCTTTTTGGATTAAATATAAAATTTAATAGTTCTGTTTCTTTTGTTCTGTAATCGTTCTCCTCCCCGAAGCCATAAACGCTACCGGGTTGGTTCCTGACCCGATATCAGTCTTTTAACGGACTTGTATCAAACGAGAACTGGTGGCAGCATACCATCTGGGGGGATTTGAGGAAGGCTGGCAGTGATGGTCGGGGGTGTGGATATATATTACTGGCGCGGCCAGGGAAATATATATATACCACCCTCACTGCAGAGGGCCTCAAATACCCAGTGGGCTACAGGACGGCCTCTCCGGCGACCACTCACTCTAGGTGGAGTACCTTGACTGACCTGAGAGGCAGGGGGCGCCAGAGAGCTGTGCCCGTATCGTGGCGTCACGGATTAGTGACGTGTAAGGGACAACACACACCCCACAGTGTCTTCCCCCGCTGGTGGCAGCTTCCTGGCACTACTTACTCTAGGTGCAGTACCTTGACTGACCTGAGAGGCAAGGGGTCGCCAGAGAGCGGCACCCACCGGCCGGCAAGTTTTCCTGACAGGGCGATACATGACAGGATAAAGATGAGGGGGTCAAACATACCAGGATAAAGATGAGGGGGCCATACATAACAGGATAGGGATTAGAGGTGCCATGCATATCAGGATGGGGATTAGGGGTGCTATGCACACCAGAATGGGGATTAGGGGTGCCATTCATACCAAGACGGGGATGAGGAGTGCCATGTATATCAGGATAGGGATGAGGGGTGCCATGCATACCAGGACAGGGATTAGGGGTGCCATTCATATCAGGATAGGGATTGCTGTGCCATGCATACCAGGATGGAGATTGCTGTGCCATGCATACCAGGATAGAGATTAGGGGTGCCATGCATACCAGGATAGGGATTAGGGGTGCCATGCATACCAGGATAGAGATTAGGGGTGCCATGCATACCAGGATAGGGATGAGGGGTGCCATGCACACCAGGATAGCGATGAGGAGTGCCATGCATACCAGGATAGGGATGAGGAGTGCCATGCATACTAGGATGGGGATGGGGACCACATATAAAAGGAAGGGGGGGGCATATATACCAGGATAGGGGATATTGTCAGAATTGGGGGATATTACCTCTATACCAGTTTCAGCAGCAGACCCCCTCCCCCTTAAAAGTGCATCATGAACACATTTTTTGCTTAAATTTTTTTTTTAAATTTTCCTCCTCTAAAACCTAGGTGCATCTTATAGTCCGAAAAATACGGTAAATTGGCTGAATGTGTCCTGGGGCTTTTACCTTCTTCTGGATCAACAGATTTAGGTACAGGGATTTTAGTAATTTCATAACAGTAATACAAAAAATAAAACTAATTAAAAAATTATAAACGGGTTCATTTGTCCTAGTACGTTATTGTAGTGTTAGTGTAGGGAGGACGATTGGGGGAGAGAAAGGTTGAACTGGATGGACCGAGGTCTTTATTCAACCTACGTTACTATGTTACATCATTACCCATAATCAAAAACACATTATCCATAATCCACCACATCCATAATCCACCACATCCCATAATACATCACATAATAACCCATAATCCAGCAAATCATCACTAATCCATGATATCATCCCTCATAATCCATCAAAGCATCACCCATAATACATTATATCATCACGCATAATCCATCACGGTTCTTCCCTACCAAAATATAACCGCTGTCCCCTCCCCTCCGGTGTATAACGTCCAGCTTCTCACCCCCTGGTCTATAATATCCGGCCCCACATCCTCAGTATGTAACCACCATCGCATCGCTCCCCGGTGTATAACCTCCGGTCCCCGGCCCTTCAGGTGTAAGCCTACAGCCCCTCGCCCCAATATATAACATCAAGCACCACACCCTAGGCGTATAACCTCTGGCCCTGTACCCCCCCTGTGTATAACCTCCAGACCCTCGCCCCCCACAAAGAAAACTTCCAGCCCCTCGTCCCCGGTGAATATCATGCGGCCCCATCATCCCCTCAGTGTATAACCTAAGGCCCCATCAACACTCCGTTGTATAACCTCCAGACCCTCCTTGCCCCCCCCCCTTCCCGGTGTATAACATCTAGCCCCTCGCCACCGGTGTATATAATCTGTTCCCAGCACCCCCTTGGTGTATAACCTCCGGCCCCATCACAACCCCTCTGTGTATAACCTCCGGCCCCATAACCCCCTCGGTGTGTAACATCTAGCCCCATCACCCCCCCTGTGTATAGCCTCCTGCCCCATTGCCCCCTGGTGTATAACCTCCTGCCCCTTCACAACCCCTCTATGTATAACCTCTAGCCCCATCACCCCCTCGGTGTATAACCTCCGGTCCCATCACCCGCGATATAGAACCTCCGCCCCCACCACTCCCCTTTACGGTGTATAACCTCTGACCCCATCTGGTCATCATAGCGAAGGGAGTCACCATCCCTCGGCAGTAACAGGCTGACATCTATTTGAAACAATAGCGTATGATTGAAACAAAAAGAGTCGGACATGCATCTACCATATGTCAGGACAGTCAGGGATGACACCGGGGAGATCACACAATATCCCATCGCTGCCAACACCTTGTCAGGATTGTCAGGGATTCGTGCTCACACGATCCCGATTACTCACTACGTAGCTATCGGCCAGTGAGCAGAGAGCGTATGGCGTACACACCTCTGGATTCCAACGCATGGAATATGTGTATACTCCCCCGTACGGTCACTGCCAGCTTCACAATAGCCCTATTAATATTATTCGCTGCCACCACCGATCAATTTTAAAATATAATACAGGCCTGATCGGACGCCTGCGTTCTGGTAGTGTATATGGCTTCGGGGGAGGAACGATTACTGGACAAAAGAAACAGAACTATTACATTTTATATTTAATCCAAAAGGGAGGCCGTGTTTATGAAAAACATACAAAATGTTTTTACAAAAGGAGACATTACAATACATAATATACAGTTACACAAATAAAATGGGATTAAAGAAGAACTTACTAAAAAGATCACGGAGACTATTCCATTTAGCTGGAGGGGAGGCGCTCCAATTGACCGTTATCGACTGTGACCCGTGCTATATGAAATATATACTCCCGGCATGAGTACTGACCCATCTTCGGCTGGGTCTTTTATGCCGAAGGTGGGGAAACCTGCCCACACACCCACTGTGATGACCTCACGTGGGCGGAGCTCCAGCCTTTATATTTTTATTAAAATATCTAACTTCCGTGATAGTTTATCGCTAGTTGATCGCAGAAGCTTGCAAGTGACGCCATATTGTTTGATACGAATTTACCTTTCCTTAGAGACTACACATGCCACAGCTGCGGTCCGTTATTCTGGTATTTTTGCCCCACAACTCACTGGAGGGGCTCACAGCTATGGACAACTATACATATTGTTCCTTAGCTGACCCTGCCGCGAAAAATATGTGTCCCATTATTATCGGAAGTATAGAACTCCCGATATTCCATATTTCGCATTGCACCGGCGAGAATGCAGATTTCTGTTGTGCAAATGGGGAATGCCCTGGGGGTGAGAGAGAATTATTTTGAAGCCAGGAACTGCATCCTTCTCACCTAGGTGTATATTTATTACAGGCCGTTGCCACTATAAAATACATTTGTATGTTAATTGTGTTTGTAGCTCCCTTTGTACTCGCATTTAAGTATTAGCCACTTCTCCTGTGTGTGCTAACTTGCATAGAGACAGATCCTTTAGATTGCCAGCTTTTCTACTCTAACAGATGGTCGATAAGGGAGGGGGGAAGAGCGTTTTGGGAGAAATTCTTAATATTTCTATGACACCATATGTCTTGAACCTCTCTGAATCTATCTGAACCTAACTAGTGTATTACTGATGACGGTCAAATGACCGAAACGTCTTCCATAAGCTTTGTTACAAGCTGTAGTAGACTTTTCCAGACTGAGTGCTAAATTCTTTTGACTTTCTATGTATAACGGGTTGGGACCCTATCCGTGCACCGGCAAAAATTTCATGAGTGCCGTTCTTCCCCTCTAGTAACCTCTGGCCCCTCGCCCCCTGGTGTATAACCTCCGCCCCCTCCACCCCACTCCCAGTGTATAACCCCCAGACCTCTGCCCCAGTGTATAACCTCCGCACCCTAGCACCACTGTGTATAACCTCTGGTCACTCCCACCCCCCCCGATGCATAAACTCCAACTCTCCTCCTTCCCCGGTGTATAGCCTTGGTCCTCTGCCCCCTGGTGTTTAACCTCTGCCCCCCCCCCCAGTGTATAACCTCCAGACCCCCGTCCTCGTTGCCATCTGCCTTTACTACCATGTGGCAGAGCGGTCGGTGGTGCAGAGCTCACTGATGCCACCGCGGTCCTGTAATAGGAGCCACCGGGATAACAAGTCCGTCCATGACATTTCTCCTCCTGGATCTTCCCCATCACCTGCGAGTGATGATATTGAGAAGTGGTAGGAACCGCAGCAACTCAACCACAAAATGGAGACCCCGTAACATTACAGAGCGGGGGGCTGAGTGCCGAGGAGCAGAAAAGTCACCGCTCCTCTGCTGACCCCATAACTACAGAGTCCAGTCCCCCTCTGGTATCAGCACAAACACTGCGCCTCTGCTGGGAGCTTCATAGTCGAGCAGTTGCCTGCAGCCGTAGATCACCAAGCACAATGCCGAGCGTCAGATGGAGTGGTGTAAAGCCGCCACCAATGGACTCTGGGTGACACATGTTCTGCGCAGTGACCGACTCAATATTAATGTCTATGGATGTAGATGAGGACAGAGAAGCCCCCGGAGGTGGATGTGGGGGGCACATACTTTCTCCATATTAATGTCTATGGATGTAGATGAGGACAGAGAAGCCCCTGGAGGTGGATGTGGGGGGCACATACTTTCCTCCATATTAATGTCTATGGATGTAGATGAGGACAGAGAAGCCCCTGAAGGTGGATGTGGGGGGCACATACTTTCCTCCATATTAATGTCTATGGATGTAGATGAGGACAGAGAAGCCCCTGAAGGTGGATGTGGGGGGCACATACTTTTCTCCATATTATTGTCTATGGATGTAGATGAGGGCAGAGAAGCCCCTGGAGGTGGATGTGGGGGGCACATACTTTCCTCCATATTAATGTCTATGGATGTAGATGAGGACAGAGAAGCCCCCGGAGGTGGATGTGGGGGGCACATACTTTCTCCATATTAATGTCTATAGATGTAGATGAGGACAGAGAAGCCCCCGGAGGTGGATGTGGGGGGCACATACTTTCTCCATATTAATGTCTATGGATGTAGATGAGGACACAGAAGCCCCTGGAGGTGGATGTGGGGGGCACATACTTTCTCCATATTAATGTCTATGGATGTAGATGAGGACAGGGAAGCCCCCGGAGGTGGATGTGGGGGGGCACATACTTTCTCCATATTAATGTCTATGGATGTAGATGAGGACAGAGAAGCCCCTGGAGGTGGATGTGGGGGGCACATACTTTCTCCATATTAATGTCTATGGATGTAGATGAGGACAGAGAAGCCCCTGGAGGTGGATGTGGGGGGGCACATACTTTCCTCCATAATAATGTCTATAGATGTAGATGAGGACAGAGAAGCCCCTGGAGGTGGATGTGGGGGGCACATACTTTCTCCATATTAATGTCTATGGATGTAGATGAGGACAGAGAAGCCCCCGGAGGTGGATGTGGGGGACACATACTTTCCTCCATATTAATGTCTATGGATGTAGATGAGGACAGAGAAGCCCCTGGAGGTGGATGTGGGGGGCACATACTTTCCTCCATATTAATGTCTATGGATGTAGATGAGGACAGAGAAGCCACTGGAGGTGGATGTGGGGGGCACATACTTTCCTCCATATTAATGTCTATGGATGTAAATGAGGACAGAGAAGCCCCTGGAGGTGGATGTGGGGGGCACATACTTTCCTCCATATTAATATCTATGGATGTAGATGAGGACACAGAAGCGCGCATGTATAATACTACACAGCCACCCCCTCCATGAATTGGTAGGTCTGAGAGTGTTTTTTTGCACCTGTGCTGCCCCCGCCGTTATCATGGGGGTCTTCTGCATCCTGCTAGTGTATTGGGAATCTGACCTGGAGTTGGTAAGGCTGGTTTTGTGTCTTTTCTAGAACTCACGTCCTTTGTGAGCCGTTTTCCACATATACAGTAACTGCTGTTACTCAGGGTAGATGTTGATGTGACAATACTGAGGCAGACTCCTTCAGGAGGTGGTCTTCAGTTACCCTTTATCGGCCCCCATTCCGCCTTGTGGGTGCGGTTTATTACCTGTGTATCTGTCGCACTCAGTGATGAAATAATGTTCCTCACAAAAGTCATCATAGTTCTGAAGTTGCGTATTCTCACACTACCGGAACCATCGATGACGAAAACCACGTCTACACCGCACTCTGAGGAAACAATAAGGCGTCAATGATTCTGGTGTTGGGGTAGGTGGTCCGGTGGCCCCCTGCTGGATGATGTAGTAGTTACCTGGTGGAGGGGCTGACAGGTTGCCCTGCACTCTTAGGCTTTGATCTAACTGGTAGCAGCGACCATTGACATAGATGTTCTGCCCACAGGATCTTTGTAGGGTCGGGCCACACGCCTGTCAAACACATGAGTAATATTAAGGGTCTGTAGGTTGTAGACTTTTGACGACACAGTTGACGTTTGGCCACGTTTTTTGGGGCCACCTTCACCCCAACCATGGTCATATTGTGTTGAGGAGCGATGCTCCTGGAGGGGGATCTTCTACAAGATCCAGTGTCTTGGTTAGGTGACTGGACTGTGGAGTAGGCAAAGATCCAAGAAGAAGACGACACACGGGACACAACAGACGTACCAGTAACTGACCAGGATTCTCTCGAGCTGCTAGTGAAAGTCCAAGTGAAATATCAATGTCATCATCAGACCCTGCAAACCACACACATGAAGGACAATGAGCGAAGACACCACGTATGAGACCACCCTTCCTGACACCACAATGAAAAAAGAAAATGTGTTATCATCTGATCTACAGAGTCACCCCCAAATATGGAGGATACAGGCCGGAGAGAAGACATGTGAGACCACCCTACCTGATACCACAGTGAAAATAAAGTGAAGAATTTACAAAATATATCGACATCAGATCCAAAGAGTCATCACTCAACATGGAGAACACTATAACCTATAACTATGAACCTATAATTGGGCTGTCAGTGATTACCTGAGCAAGCCACTCTGTTTACCAGGGATCTGAGCTTCCTCATGAACCCTTGGGTTGGGGCCATGGAGTCAGCTACTGGCCGGTGGTGCAAACTGGTGTGAGTGTTCAGGAAGCCAGGGAGAAAAACACTGAATGAACCTATAATTGGGCTATCAGTGATCACCTGTGCAAGCCACTCTGTTTACCAGGGATCTGAGCTTCCTCATGGACCCTTGGGTTGGGGCCACGGAGTCCGCTGCTGGCCGGTGGTGCAAACTGGTGGGAGTGTTCAGGAAGCCAGGGCGGAGAACACCGAATGAACCTATAATTGGGCTGTCAGTGATCACCTGTGCAAGCCACTCTGTTTACCAGGGATCTGAACTTCCTCATGGACCCTTGGGTTGGGGCCACGGAGTCAGCTGCTGGCTGGTGGTGCAAACTGGTGGGAGTGTTCAGGAAGCCAGGGCGGAGAACACTGAAGGAACCTATAATTGGGCTGCAAGTGATCACCTGTGCAAGCCACTCTGTTTACCAGGGATCTGAACTTCCTCATGGACCCTTGGGTTGGGGCCATGGAGTCAGCTGCTGGCCGGTGGTGCAAACTGGTGGGAGTGTTCAGGAAGCCAGGGTGGAGAACCCTAAATGAACCTATAATTGGGCTGTCAGTGATCACCTGAGCAAGCCACTCTGTTTACTAGGGATCTGAACTTCCTCATGGACCCTTGGGTTGGGGCCACGGAGTCAGCTGCTGGCCGGTGGTGCAAACTGGTGGGAGTGTTCAGGAAGCAAGGGCGGAGAACACTGAATGAACCTATAATTGGGCTGTCAGTGATCACCTGTGCAAGCCACTCTGTTTACCAGGGATCTGAACTTCCTCATGGACCCTTGGGTTGGGGCCACGGAGTCAGCTGCTGGCCGGTGGTGCAAACTGTTGGGAGTGTTCAGGAAGCCAGGGTGGAGAACACTGAATGAACCTATAATTGGGCTATCAGTGATCACCTGTGCAAGCCACTCTGTTTACCAGGGATCTGAACTTCCTCATGGACCCTTGGGTTGGGGCCACGGAGTCAGCTGCTGGCCGGTGGTGCAAACTGGTGGGAGTGTTCAGGAAGCCAGGGCAGAACCGGGAGGGCAGTGAAGAGTCAAAAACATAAAACATGAGAATCTTTTGTAAAGAGGCCAAGGTCAAAACCAGGAGAGCCGAAAGGGAACAAAATCGGAAGGCAGAAGGTTAGTTGGGGAATGGGTCAAGATCAAAAGAGGAATATCACGGGCAGACGGGAGCTGGACTGAAGACCGGAACCAGTGCTGGTTAAACACTAACGGAAAGCTCCATGCCAAAAGCTGGAAGTATTAGTAGGGTGCTGTGCTGCAGATTGACCAAGATGGAGCATTTTCTGAGCCCCTCTTCTCTGTTTCCTTACCTCCAGCACGCTGAGGCACCAGACAGGAGAAGACAGGGCAGGAGTAGTCAGGACATGTGGCCACCATGGTGCCCCCTATAGTTACACCACTGCCGGAAGACGATCTGCCCGATGTTGCTCTTACCAGTGATGGGGATCGGAGAACAGCGATTGGTCACAGGATTACAGTCATATAGCCGACCGGTTTTATTAGTCGCCACTGGATAGCGGGGGGCACTGACGATCACCCTGTAATGACACATCGGGTGTTAAAGATACAAACCGACACCTCACAAGTGGTGAATGTCTACGGAAAGCATTTGTCGTCTCGGCACATTTCATGCCTCATTGTGATCACACGAACTCAACCAACTTTTATGATTTTCTGATGTTAAAGGAAAAATGTCTAAAACGTGATTGATATTCACTGCCATTATCAGGCCCTGAATGGTTAAATGCATAAATCTACACACCGCTAATACTACCCCTTACTGACAATGGTATTAAAGGGAATCTGCCGACAGTCAGCAGGATTTTTCTATGTAATGTGAGAGCAGCATTCAGTTGGGGCAGAGAGACTGATTCCAGTGATGTGTCATTGATTAGGCTGTGTGCTGTGTGTTCAATACAACCAGTGTTTTATCAGCAGGAGATTATCACTGCTGGACTAGCTGTCAAGTGCCAGGTAGTCCAGCTAATATGTGTAACCCTGTCCCCACCACTGTTTGAGTGCTTACTATGTATAACCCTGCCCCCACCACTGATTGGCAGCTTGCTGACAATGTACATAGGAAGCAGCCAATCATTGATGTGGGTGGGTTTACACATGGAAAGCTGCCAATCAGAAGTATAGGCAGGGTTAAACACAGCACTGAAGTCTTAGCCAGTATGACATGCAGAAGTAGCGCTGTTGCTTCAAAAGCATCCAGCAACTATAAAAGTTAACACAATCACAGGAGACAGAGTAGTTAGCAGAGCCCCATGGAGATTGTGGGGAACTTGTTTATTAGTCTGGCTGCAGCCAACAAGAAAAGTGGTGTGTGATCTGTATCTCACAGAAGTGAACAGGATTCAAGTCAAGAGTGAAGCGGAGCACAGGTCAGATAGACTTCCTGAGCTAGCAGTGCAGGGTATCATTGGGCAGGAAGATAAGGACTGGAAGAAATTGTGTCAAAAAGATCATCGCCCTCATCAAACACTCCCCCCTTCATCTCAATGCAGGATAAAAAATACTGTGTACTACTGTGCCTTTGTGAAGGAAAATTCTGTTGTTGTGGGTGCATAGAAGTGTGCAGCTAAAGAGACTTAATCTGTGCTGTACTGTGCTACTAAGAAAGACTGTTTATTATTGTGCCTTTGCAAGAAGAAGCTGTTCGTGTTCTTGAAGCCTGCTTCTTTAAGAGACTAATGTTTTGGACTGTCCATGCTGTTGCATTAAACTCTACTGTTCAACTGTTATGACGACTCCGTCAAGTGCGTCTGGTCAGCAAGTGAATCCATCTACGTGTCTGTGCCTGAGGGTCAATACCCCTTTGTGCCTGAGAGAAGCTGCAGTGTGTGGTCACCCTAAGTAACGGTTCCCCCAGGATTCCAAAGAATTCATGAAACCTGTCTCGCCCCCTTCTAAACCAGCAACGAGCACGTAACACCTTGCTACATCTATAGCAGACAAAACAGGGATTCTATCAAAACTGTAGCAAGCAGACCAGTATGTGACGTATCCCTGGAATCAGGGTCTCTGCCCCTACATCATGCTGCTCTCAGGTTACACAGCCAAAACTTGCTGACAGATCCCCCATAAATCCACTATGATTTAATGATGTATCACAAAAATAGAAGAAGCTGTCCAGAAGCTGCAGAGCTGCATTCATAATTCTGCTGGATCTAGTTGTGTCTGACATGAATTGTATACAATACTCTGACCTACCCAGGGGAGCTTCTGATGGACTGCAGAAGTGGCATGAGGGATTGGATGCAACGTTTCTTACATCACAGTTAGACAAGTAAAGCTGATCACCGAATCTTAACCCCTTCACAACAATTTTTGTATTTGTTTTTTCCTCTCCTTCTTCCAAGAGCTGTAACATTATTGTCATTGCCTTGACATGAACGCACAAGCCACTCATGTTCTGCAGGACGACTTGTGTTCTCAGTCACATCATTCATTGCATTTACAAGAAAACTCAAGTGCAATGAAATGGTGAAAAAAATACCAAGTGGAATGAAATGGCAAAAAAAAAACAAGTGCAATGAAATGGTGAAAAAAAAACAAGTGCAATGAAATGGTGAAAAAAAAATCCAAGTGCAAAGAAATGGTGAAAAAAAAGCTAAGTGCAATGAAATGGCAAAAAATCCCAAGTGAAATGAAAAAGCGGAAAAAAAAACCCAAGTGCAATGAAATGGCGAAAAAAAACAAAACAAGTGCAATGAAATGGCAAAAAAAACAAGTACAATAAAACGGTGAAAAAAAAAATCCAAGTGGAGTGAAAAAGGTAAAAAAAACAAACAAGTGCAATGAAATGGTGAAATAAAACAAGTACAATGAAATGGTGAAAAAACCCCAAGTACAAAAAAAGGTGAAAAACAGGTGCAATGAAATAGCAAAAAAAAACAAAAACAAGTGCAATGTAATGGTGAAAAAAAAACAAGTGCAATGAAACGGTGAAAAAAATCCAAGTGCAATGTAATGCTGAAAAAAAACAAGTGCATTGAAATGGTGAAAAAAAACCAAGCACAATAAAATGGTGAAAAAACAGGTCAATGAAATGGCAAAAAACAAACAAACAATTGCAATGAAATGGTGAATAAACTCCAAGTGCAATGAAACGGTGAAAAAACTGCAAGTGCAGTGAAATGGTGAAAAAAAACCAAGCGCAATGAAATGGTAAAAAAAACAAGTGCAATGAAATGGTGAAAAAAAACAAGTGTAATATAATGCTAAAAAAACAAGTGCAATGAAATGGCAAAAAAAAAACAAATACAAAGAAATGGTGAAAAAAAGCTAAGTGCAATGAAATGGTGAAAAAAAACAAATGCAATGAAATGGTGAAAAAAAATCCAAGTACAAAGAAATGGTGAAAAAAAAGCTGAGTGCAATGAAATGGCAAAAAAAACAAATGTAATGAAATGGTGGAAAAAAACAAGTGCAATGAAATGGTGAAAAAAAACAAATGCAATGAAATGGTGAAAAAAAAACAAATGCAATGAAATGGTGAAAAAAAATCCAAGTACAAAGAAATGGTGAAAAAAAAGCTGAGTGCAATGAAATGGCAAAAAAACAAATGTAATGAAATGGTGGAAAAAAACAAGTGGAATGAAATGGAAAAAAATGCCAAGTGCAGTGAAGTGGTGAAAGAAAAACTTCATGTGTAATGAAATGGTGGAAAAAAACAAGTGTAATGAAATGGTGAAAAAAAACAAAGTGCATGGTGAAAAAATACCCAAAGTGCAATGAAATAGTGAAAAGAAATCCCAAATGGAATGAAATGGAAAAAAAACCCCAAGAGCAATGAAATGGCGAAAAAAAAACAAGTGCAATGAAATTGTGAAAAAAGCAAGTGCAATGAAATGGCGAAAAAAACCAAATGCAATGAAATGGTGAAAAAAAACAAGTGCAATGAAATGGTGGAAAAACCCCAAGGGCAATGAAATGGTGAAAAAAAAGCCAAGTGCAATGAAATGGTGAAAAAACTCCAAGTGCAATGAAATGGTGAAATGGTGAAAAAAAACAAGTGGAATGAAATGGAAAAAAAATCCCAAGTGCAAAGAAATGGTGAAAGAAAAACTTCAAGTGTAATGAAATGGTGGCAAAAAAAACCCAAGTGCAATGAAATAGCGAAAAAATACCCAAAGTGCAATGAAATGGTGAAAAAAAACAAGAGCAATGAAATGGTGAAACAAAACCCAAGTGCAATGAAATGGTGAAACAAAACCCAAGTGCAATGAAATGGTGAAAACAAAGCCAAGTGCAATGAAATGGCAAAAAGTAACCAAGTTCAATGAAATGGTGAAAAAAAAGCAAGTGCAATGTAATGGTGAAAAAAACACATGTGCAATGAAATGGTGAAAAGTAACCCCAAATTAAATGAAATAGTAAAAAAAAACAAGTGCAATGAAATTGTGCAAAAAACAAGTGCAATGAAATGGCGAAAAAAAAACAAGTGCAATGAAATGGTGATAAAACCTCAAGTGCAATGAAATGATGAAAAAACCCCAAGTGCAATGAAATGGCGAAAAAAAACAAGTGCAATGAAATGGTGAAAAAAAAACAAGAGCAATGAAATGGTGAAACAAAACCCAAGTGCAATGAAATGGCAAAAAAGATAACCAAGTGCAATGAAATGGTGAAAAAAAAGCAAGTGCAATGAAATGGCGAAAAAAGATGAAAACAAATGCAATGAAATGGTGAAAAAAAAAACAAGTGCAATGAAATGGTGAAACAAAACCCAAGTGCAATGAAATGGTGAAAACAAAGCCAAGTGCAATGAAATGGCAAAAAAAATAACCAAGTGCAATGAAATGGTGAAAAAAAAGCAAGTGCAATGTAATGGTAAAAAAAACAAATGTAATGAAATGGCAAAAAAACAAGTGCAATGAAATGGTGAAAAAAACCTCAAGTGCAATGACATGGTGAAAATAACTCAAGTGCAATATAATGGTGAAAAAAACAACTGCAAAGAAATGATGGAAAAAAAAACAAGTGCAATGAAATGGAGAGAAAAACAAGTGCAATGTAATGGTGAAATGTAACCCCAAATGGAATGAAATGGTAAAAAAAAACAAGTGCAATTAAATTGTGCAAAAAACAAGTGCAATGAAAAGGCAAATAACAAAAAAGTGCAATGAAATGGTGAAAAAAAACAAATGTAATGAAATAGCGAAAAAAAACAAAATGCATGCTCTGCTCACTTGGGGATAGGCCCCCTCCAAATACACGAAACAGGTACATAAGTGCGCCCTAAATGTCCGTACCTGCAGGTTCCCATCGCCGGGTCACTTGTACCGCACAAAAAAACACCGTAAAAACAATAAAACAACGACAGGATAGGAAAAAAATGAAAGGAAGAGCAAAACAAACTTTTTTTGGGGGGGCTGATTTTTTTCTGTTAAGTTAGGCCTAGTTTTAAGTCTATTTTCTACGTCTTGTTGAGTTATTGTCTCTTCACCATTGTGGGCAATGATTTGCTATGAAAATGTTTGCTGCCGATTCCTTACTTGTGGCTTTATAAAAAGATGCATCATTTTGATGAGCTCCAGCCCCTCGGAGAGATTTTTTTTTTTTTTAAAGGTCTTCTCGCAGCAGCAGACATGGCCGCCCCATATAGTAGTGGTCCTGTTGAGTTTTCTTGGACCATTAGTCTTTCTGGCCTGTACAGAGCCCCTGGATAAAGATGAAACTTCTCAGAGTGTACATCCTGCGCAGACACTGAACAATCAGGGTACGCTCTGAATGTGACTGAAGGACAAGAGATGATGGAGCTAAGGAGTCAGGAGACACTCTACATCCGAGGAGGTGGTGCCCAGAGGAGGAGGTCACATTACCCATCGGACATGTCATATCATTCCCTTCCATGGTTTATTTCTGGATGCAGCAAATAATGTTCTCACCTGTTTTCCAGTTGTACAACCTGATGTCCAAAGCTGAGGTCACGGTCCTGGAAGACGATTGGCTGCTGTGTGTCCAGGATAGAGGTGCTGGTCGAGGTCAGGGCTGTAAGGAATATGAGGTTAATACCATACATGCCCTCCCAACAATCAGAATTCTTCCAAGAGATCTCCACCCTTGGGGCGGCTTTTGTTGCCTTCATATTCTTATACATCTGTCCATTGAGGTTCTCAATATCATCACATACCACCTTAGATTTATATCCTACAGCACATATATGAAGAGCTGGGAAGCAAACACTATGGGTAGAGTAATGGCGGCCATCAGCGGTCGGCACCAACCCCCAATAACTCATGTGGGAAACCAAAATAACTCTGAGATGCGTGCGGAGAAATATAGAGGGGAGTCGCTCTATGTACATAACTAATTCTAGTCATAGGATGTAAGGTGGACTGGGCAGGAGAGAACTGGAAGTCGGATGAACTAGGCATGAGAGGAAGACTGGAAGTAGGATGGACTGGACAGGAGAGGAGGACAGGAAGTAGGATAGACTGGGCAGGAGAGGACTGGAGGTAGGATGGACTGGGCAGGAGAGGACGATGGGAAGTACAGTAGAATAGACTGGGCAGGAGAGGACGATGGGAAGTAGGATGGACTGGGCAGGAAAGGAGAACTGGAAATAGGATGAACTGGGCAAGGGAGAAAGACTGGAAGTATAATGGACAGCAGGAGAGGAAGACTAGAAGTAAGATGGACTGGGCAGGAGAGTACTGGAAGTAGGGTGGACTGGACAGGAAAGGAGGACTGGAAATAGGATGAACTGGGCAGGGAGAAGGACTGGAAGTAGGATGGACTGAGCAGGAGAGGAAGACTAGAATTAGGATGGACTGAACAGGAGAATATTGGAAGTAGGATGGACTGGACAGGAGACAATGACTGGAAGTAGAATGGACTTGGCAGGAGAGAAGAACGGAAGTAAGACGGACTGGGCATGAGAGGACTGGAAGTAGGATGGACTGGACAGGAGAGAAGCACTGGAGGTAGGATGAACTTGTCAAGACAGGAGGACTGGAAGTAGGATGACCTTGTCAAGACAGGAGGACTGGAAGTAGGATGGACTGGGCTTTGCAGGAGAATTGGAAGTTAGGCTGGACTGGGAACAGGAATGAAACTATGTTGGACTGGGCAGGAGAGAAGAACTGGAAATAGGATGAACTGGGCAGGGGAGAAGGACTGGAAGTAGGATGGATGGAGCAGGAGAGGAAGACTAGAAGTAGAATGGACTGAGCAGGAGAGGACTGGAAGTAGGATGGACTGGAAACAATGACAGGAAGTAGGATGGACTGGGCAGGAGAGTACTGGAAGTAGGTTGGACTGGACAGGAAAGGAGGACTGGAAATAGGATGAACTGGGCAGTGAGAAAGACTGGAAGTAGGATGGACTGAGCAGGAGAGGAAGACTAGAATTAGGATGGATTGAGCAGGAGAATACTGGAAGTAGGATGGACTGGACAGGAGACAATGACTGGAAGTAGAATGGACTTGGCAGGAGAGAAGGACGGAAGTAAGATGGACTGGGCATGAGAAGACTGGAAGTAGGATGGACTGGACAGGAGAGAAGCACTGGAGGTAGGATCAACTTGTCAAGACAGGAGGACTGGAAGTAGGATGGACTGGGCTTTGCAGGAGAATTGTAAGTTAGGCTGGGCTGGGAACAGGAATGAAACTATGTTGGACTGGGCAGGAGAAAAGAACTGGAAGTAGGATGGACTGGGCAGAAAAGGATGGGAAGTAGGATGGACTGGGCAGGAGAGAAGGACTTTAAGTACTATGGACTTGTCAAGACAGGAGTACTGAAAGTAGGATGGACTGGGCAGGAGAGGACTGGAAGTAGGATGGACTGGGCAGGAGAGAAGTACTGGTCTTTCTGTTTGCCCATTAGTCTCGGAATGATAACATAAGGAAAAAGACTGCTGAAATCAAAATTTTGAGCAAAAACAACACCAAAAGCTAGCCAGAAATTGAACCCCTCTATCGGAAATTATGTTTTTGGAAACACCATGCAATTTAATGATGTGAGAAATGAACAAGGTTGCTAAGTTCTTAGAAGTAGGCAACTTTTGAAGTAGGACCAAATGAACCATTTTGATGAAATGGTGGACCACCACTCACACAACAGTATTTCCGCCAGAGTTAGGCAAATCCTTGACAAAGTCCTTGGACAAGTGCGTTCAACGCTGTGACGGAATCTCGTTAGGCAAAAGATAACTCGCTGGAGCCTGACAAGAGGCTTTAGCCCTGGCACAGACTCTGCATTTGCAGGCATATTAATCAACATCCTTAAAAGCAGTCTGCCACCAAAAGGACCTAGAAAGAGGTCTCCAAGTGGCAGAAGAACCCGGATGTCCGGCCAAAACGGAATCATGCACTTCATTAAGAAGATCTCCGTGTAAAGAGGGCTGTGAATAAAGTTTGTTTATGGGCAAACCTTCCACGCACGGTCCTGAGCATCCTGAATGCGTTGCCTGAGATCTATCCCCAGGGCACCCAACACCACTCCCTCACTAAGAATTTTTACTGGATTTTCGTACCTCAACTCTTGGACAAAGCTATGAGACAAAGCGTCACCCTTGACATTCTCAGGTTCGGAAAGATAAATCACAGTGATATCAAATCAAGCAAAAAAAAAAAACAGCTCAGCGAGCCTGTCTGGTGTTTAAGAACTTAGCAGCGTCAATACACAACAGGTTCTTATGATCAGTAAAGAAAGTCACATTATGTCTTGCCCCTTAAAACCAATTCCTGAAAGGCTCTTTTAACTGCCAGAAGTCGGTCACCTATATCATAATTAGCCTCCGTTTTAGAGAACTTTCAGGGAGTAAAATGCAGAAGGATGTAGGGACCCATTTTTTTTTTTGCAAACGAACAGCCCCCATCCCAACAATGGAATCGTCTACCTCAACAAAGAATGGCAGCTCAACCACCGGAGCCTTAGAGAAGGATGTCTTGAGAGCAGAAAACAGCATTTACTGCCTGGGCTGACCAGGAAGAAAAGTCTGTTCCCTTCTTGATCATGTCGGTTAAGGACTTGGCAATGATTGAAAAAGTTCTTAAGGAACTTCTGATAAAAATTGCCCAGAAGTCTCTGCAACGCTTTAAGGTTACTCGGTTAAACCTAATTAAGGACGGCTTGCACCTTAACGGGGCCCATCCGAAACCTCGATGAAGAAATCAAATGCCCTAAGTACTGGACATGATGTACGTCGAATTGACATTTCTCCAGTTTAGCAAATAAATGATTGTCTTGTAGAATCTGAAGAACCGGCCGGACATGCTCACGGTGCTCCTCCTGAGTACACAAGTAAATCAATGTCATCCAGATAAATTACCACAAATCTACCCACCAGAGAGCAAAAAATGTCATCTATGAAATTTTGAAAGAATACCGGAGCATTGGTCAACCCGAACAGTATCACCAAATTTTCAAAACGACCTTCAGGCGTATTGAATGCGGTCTTCTATTTGTCACCCTGACAAACACATATAAGGTTATATGCCCCCTTCAAGTCAAGTTTGGAAAACCATCCAGTTCCAGATAACTAGATAACAGATCAGGACAAAGGGTAAGGATTGCGAACCGTGATTTAATTAATCTCTCTAAAATCCAAGCACAGACGCAACCCTCCATCTTTTTTTTAACAAAAAAACCCTACAGCAGCTGGAAAGGTAGATGGCCATACATGACCCTTAGCCAGACTCTTTTGAATGTATTCATTCAAGGCCTACCTCTCTGGAAGAGGAAGGTTAAACAAATGAGATTTAGACATTTTAACTCCTGGTATGAATTCGGGGGCACAATCATATGACCTATGTGGTGGTAAAACATCACACACAACCTCAGAAAAAACATCACCGAAGTTCTGAATGAATTCTGGAAGGTGAGACCTTACACAAACCGAGGATCTCAAAAGACTTCAAGAAAAACAAGAGTCATCCCAAGACCTAATCTCTTGTGTCTCTGAAGTGATAGTAAGCTTGTGCTTAATTAACCATGGCAGGCCCAATACTAACTTAGCAGGTAGAGAAGGAAAAAACATGAATGAAATGGACTCAGTGTGTAACACTCCTACCTTCATACATACAACGCCTGGCAAAAATGATGGAATCACCGGGCTCGGAGGATGTTCATTCAGTTGTTTAATGTTGTTGAAAAAAAGCAGATCACAGACATGGCACAAAACTAAAGTAATTTCAAATGGCAACTTTAGGGCTTTCATAAACACTAAAAGAAATCAAGATTAAAAATGTGGTACTCAGTAAGGGTAATTTTTTTCAGACTAAGCAGAGGGAAAAAATTGTGGAATCACTCAATTCTGAGGAAACAATTATGGAATCACCCTGTAAATTTTCATTTCCAAAACTAACACCTGCATCACATTAGATCTGCTCATTAGTCTGCGTCTAAAAAGGAGTGACCACACCTTGGAGAGCTGTTTCACCAAGTGGACTGACATGAATCATGGCTCCAACACTAGAGATGTCAATTGAAACAAAGGAGAGGATTATCAAACTCTTAAAAGAAGGTAAATCATCATGCAATGTTGCAATAGATGTTGGTAGTTCACAGTCAGCTGTGTCTAAAATCTCATCCAAATACAAACAACATGGGAAGGTTGTTAAAGGCAAACATACTGGTAGACCAAGGAAGACATCAAAGCGTCAAGACCGGAAACTTAAAGCAATATGTCTCCAAAACAGGAAATGCACAACAAAACAAATGAGGAACGGATGGGAGGAAACTGGAGTCAATGTCTGTGACCGAACTGTAAGAAACCGCCTAAAGGAAATGGGATTTACATACAGAAAAGCTAAATATAAGCCATCATTAACACCTAAACAGAAAAAAAC
Organism: Phyllobates terribilis; assembly: GCF_046119375.1. Taxonomy (NCBI): domain Eukaryota; kingdom Metazoa; phylum Chordata; class Amphibia; order Anura; family Dendrobatidae; genus Phyllobates; species Phyllobates terribilis. The sequence goes on along the minus strand of NW_027362769.1, from coordinate 411,868,861 downwards.
AAGGTTACAATGGGCTAAGGAAAAGCAATCGTGGACTGTGGATGACTGGATGAAAGTCATATTCAGTGATGAGTCGCGAATCTGCATTGGGCAAGGTGATGATGCTGGAACTTTTGTTTGGTGCCGTTCCAATGAGATTTATAAAGATGACTGCATGAAGAGAACATGCAAATTTCCACAGTCATTGATGATATGGGGCTGCATGTCAGGTAAAGGCACTGGGGAGATGGCTGTCATTACATCTTCAATAAATGCCCACGTTTACATTGATATTTTGGACAGTTTTCTTTTCCCATCAATTGAAAGGATGTTTGGGGATGATGACATCATTTTTCAAGATGATAACTCATCCTGCCATAGAGCAAAAACTGTGAAAACATTCCTTGAAAGAAGACACATAAGGTCAATGTCATGGCCTGCAAATAGTCCGGATCTCAATCCAATTGAAAATCTTTGGTGGAAGTTGAAGAAAATGGTGCATGACAAAGCTCCAACCTGCAAAGCTGATCTGGCAACAGCAATCAGAGAAAGTTGGAGCCAGAATACTGTTTGTCACTCATTGAGTCCATGCCTCAGAGACTGCAAGCTGTTATTAAAGCCAGAGGTGCAACAAAATACTAGTGATGTATTGGAGTGGGTTAGCATGACAACCCAGGGTCTCCAAGAGACCCCTGTGGTTGTCATTGCTGAACTGCTATGAGCACCACCTAGTGGCCAGTGCTCATAGCAGATGAGCATTTTTGTCACACATAGTAGAGCTGGAGCCGTATGTGTAGCACAAGCGATCGAATGATCGCAGCTTCTAGTCTCCCATGGGAACTATTGAAGAAAGTAAAAATTAAGAAAAAAAAGTTTTTAAAAATATTGAAAAAATTAAAAAAATATAAAAATGCAAATCTCCCCCATTTTGCTCCATTCAAAATAAAACAATTAAAAAAAACAAATAAAAAATACACATGCTTGGTATTGCAGAGTTCAGAATCGCCAGATCTGCCAATATATAAAAGGAATTAATACAATCGGTAAACGGCGTAACGGGAAAAAAAGATCAAAACACCAGAATTATGGGTTTTTGCTCTCCGCAACATTGAAATAAAATGCAACAATGAGCAATCAAATGGTATTAATAAAAACGTCAGCTCAGAGCGCAAAAAATAAGCCTTCACGCGGCCCCAGATCCCGAAAAATGGAGACGCTACGGGTCTCGGAATATGGAGCCATTTTTTTAGCAAACTTTGGATTTTTTTTTCACTACTTAAATCCAAAAGAAACTATACATGTTTGGTATCCACGAACTCGTAATGACCTGGAGAATCATAATGGCAGGTCAGTTTGAGCATTCAGTGAACGTGGTAAAAAAAACTGTTGTGGAATTGCACTTTTTTTGCAAGTTCACCGCACTTGAATTTTTTTTCTTGTTTTCCAGTACAAGATATGGTGAAATCAATGGTGTCGTTCAAAGGTACAACTCGTCTCACAAAAAACAAGCCCTCACACGGCCATATTGCCGTAAAAATAAAAAAGTTAAAGTCCTGGGAAGAAGGGGAGCAATGAACGAAAGCTCAAAAATGGGAAAACCCAAGGTGGTAAAGAGATTAAATGTGTCTCTATTTCTCAGGCATCTATCTAAATGAACAGCGAGTGTCATAGCTTCCTCCACGGACTGTGGACAGGGACTGTAAGTCATCATGTCTTTAATCTGTTCAGAAAGTCCTTGACAGAACTGACTTTGAAGAGTGGGGTTGTTCCAGGAGGTCTCTACTGCCCAGCGTCTAGACTCAGAGCCGTAGTCCTCAGCTCTACGACCTCTAAGAATAAATAGACAGATCTTGGTTTCAGTCACAACGACTTTGTCAGGGTCATCATAAATGAGGCCAAGAGCCGAGAAAAATGCCTCAACAGAGGAAAACACTGGGTAATCCTCAGGCAAAACTATGCCTACTGGCTGATTCACAGACCCAGAGGTTACCAGACATAGGCGAAAATATAACTTACACAAGGCAGAAAAAGATAGAAAGCTTACTTCTGTCACCTACGAAGCAATCCAGAAACTTTATCTTAGACTCCACCATGATGCTCTGATGGCCTGAGTCATTTTTAGCGGCAAAATGTGTGTGTTACTGTTGATACTTGATGTCCGCAACTTCCAAGGACAAGCCCTGCAGTTGTGCGCCAAGTCACTAACTGACTCCATGCGGACACTCCAGCACACATAAAACGAGCTGGATATAATGTTATGATCATACTCATACACTCACATGGGTAACAGAGGAGGAAAAGAACTACCAAAGATAGAGGCCGCACCTGTACCCAACTGGTCCCTGTACAGACTAGAAAAGGCCCTGGCCAAACAACTAAATATACCTCCTTGGACCTGGCTCCCTAAAAGTCCATCAAGAGGTTTCTTGTACCTTCTGAGGAAACAGAGGGAAGGCCGCAGCACAAATCCAACAAAGGTAGAGGAAAGTGTGCAGGGAGACATGGGAACCCCAGGTGAGAAACTAAAATACTTTCGAAAACCAGACAAGATACACTCCTAGATGAGGAGCTGGAACTCCAAACACAAATCTATATGGAAGTATAGCCAACAAATGAGGTAAGTGAAAGGTGAACATATAAAGCCCATCCCAAAATGTGATAGGGCAGATCCAAAAAGGAAATTGAAAATACCTGGAGGGAAGCCATACAAGAATGGAAAACCAAGACAGAAGAAACCATCAGCGTTTGGACTGAGATGAAACTGACTGTAGTCCAGCAGATAGAGAAACCGACAACACAGCAAAAGGTCACCGGATCGAATCCTGAAACTGAGCCATGACAGTAAGAAGCGCTGGGAGTGGGCTGGACTGGGAACGGGAATGGAAGTAGAGTTGATAGGTCATGGAGCAGCACTGGAAGTAGGGTAGACTTGTTAGGGAATCAGTACTGGAAGTGGGCCTGGACAGTGCAGGTAGCAAGGACTGAAATGAGAATATGAACAGAAATTGAATTACGGGGTCCTGGACAGGGGAAATGTATTGGAAATGGGAATGGACTATGCTGGAGAGAAGGACTCAAAGTGGGCTGGACTGGGAATGAGAAAAGAAAATGAAGTAGGCTGGACTCCCTACACACACTGCCCTTCTCCAAAATATCCCCCCACTCTGCCCATCTGTATAATATCTCCCCCACCCCAATGTCACTCGCTATACCATGCCACCTGTCACAATCCCTCAAAATTGCCCCATAATGTCCTAAATTGTCACATTATGTGCCCTCATAGTAACACAACCCTTCCCGGCCCATCATCTAAAATAATATGACATTTAATCTTCGGCTCATCCATGGAGCGCATACCAGTGTTAGACATCTCTACCTGTGCGGTACCGCAGAGCATGCTGACCTCATCACGCATGTTGGGGTGGGGGTTGGCGAGAACTTTCTCTGCCCCAGTCCCAGCACCACAGTGTTCAAATGTATTTGCGTCAAAAAGACGCAAATACATTTGAGTGCGGGAAGAAGGAGCCATTGCATCCCGTACAGCTCCGCGGGTCACACTACATAGTTCAGCGGGTCACATGCAGTGGAGCTCTGGGATAGTACATATCCGATTTCAACGCATGGAATAGATATATCCATTCACCGGTACGGTCACTGCCAAACTCCACAAGAACAAAAGGAACTAGCTGCCACCACCAATTGTTTATACAGGCTGATTGGACGCCCGTTACAGGTAGCATATGCCTTCAGAGGTGCAATTTATAGAGCAAGAGGAACAAAGCCCTTAATTTTTTATACATATAATACAAAAAGTAGTAAATACAATTCATGGAGAGAAGTGGTAGTGTATGTACCCTATGGGGAACATATATTATATTGTATCCTGTCTATACATATATGTCTCTCAACTACCATAGTATGGACCATGTCAGGGCCAAATCGTCAGTAACAATAAAAGAACAAACCAAAAGAAGATACGAAGCATAGGCCACTAGGATTTATGCAAAGCAATCAAATTTATTGAAGAATTATAACAAGCACAAAAAGGGGGTAAAGTGCTAAGTGCAGACTGTAAAAACCACAAGAATAGCATCACACAGCAGCTGCCATAACTAATACGTATATAATTATACCCAATTATCAAGGATACCAGGTAGCAGGTAGAAAAACGTGATCAAACAGTGTATATGAAACAACATATATTGTCTAGCTAGATGTACCAAGTTATAATATCCATAAAGCCCTGTACATGTGACTAGATGACTAAAAGGTATGATCTAAATTAAGACTAGCCCTACATACCTGATTATATAGTACAATCCACACATATACAGTACAGACCAAAAGTTTGGACACACCTTCTCATTTAAAGATTTTTCTGTATTTTCCTGACTATGAAAATTGTACATTCACACTGAAGGCATCAAAACTATGAATTACGACATGTGGAATTATATACTTAACAAAAAAGTGTGAAACAACTGAAAATATGTCTTATATTCTAGGTTCTTCACAGTAGCCACCTTTTGCTTTGATGATTGCTTTGCACACTCTTGGCATTCTCTTGATGAGCTTCAAGAGGTAGTCACTGGAAATGGTTTTCACTTCACAGGTGTGCCCTGTCAGGTTTAATAAGTGGGATTTCTTGCCTTATAAATAGGGTTGGGACCATCAGTTGTGTTGTGCAGAAGTCTGGTGGATACACAGCTGATAGTCCTACTGAATAGACTGTTAGAATTTGTATTATGGTAAGAAAAAAGCAGCGGAGTAAAGAAAAACGAGTGGCCATCATTACTTTAATAAATGAAGCTCAGTCAGTGCGAAAAATTGGGAAAACTTTGAAAGTGTCCCCAAGTGCAGTTGCAAAAACCATCAAGCGCTACAAAGAAACTGGCTCACATGAGGACCGCCCCAGGAAAGGAAGACCAAGAGTCACCTCTGCTTCTGAGGATAAGTTTATCCGAGTCACCAGCCTCAGAAATCGCAGGTTAACAGCAGCTCAGATTAGAGACCAGGTCAATGCCACACAGAGTTCTAGCAGCAGACACATCTCTACAACAACTGTTAAGAGGAGACTTTGTGCAGCAGGCTTTCATGGTAAAATAGCTGCTAGGAAACCACTGCTAAGGACAGGCAACAAGCAGAAGAGACTTGTTTGGGCTAAAGAACACAAGGAATGGACATTAGACTAGTGGAAATCTGTGCTTTGGTCTGATGAGTCCAAATTTGAGATCTTTGTTTCCAACCACAGTGTCTTTGTGCGACGCAGAAAAGGTGAACAGATGGACTCTACATGCCTGGTTCCCACCGTGAAGCATGGAGGAGGAGGTGTGATGGTGTGGGGGGGCTTTGCTGGTGACACTGTTGGGGATTTATTCAAAATTGAAGGCATACTGAACCAGCATGGCTACCACAGCATCTTGCAGCGGCATGCTATTCCATCCAGTTTGCGTTTAGTTGGACCATCATTTATTTTTCAACAGGACAATGACCCCAAACACACCTCCAGGCTGTGTAAGGGCTGTTTGATCAAGAAGGAGAGTGATGGGGTGCTACGCCAGATGACCTGGCCTCCACAGTCACCAGACCTGAACCCAATCGAGATGGTTTGGGGTGAGCTGGACCGCAGAGTGAAGGCAAAAGGGCCAACAAGTGCTAAGCATCTCTGGGAACTCCTTCAAGATTGTTGGAAGACCATTTCCGGTGACTACCTCTTGAAGCTCATCAAGAGAATGCCAAGAGTGTGCAAAGCAGTCATCAAAGCAAAAGGTGGCTACTTTGAAGAACCTAGAATATAAGACATATTTTCAGTTGTTTCACACTTTTTTGTTAAGTATATAATTCCACATGTGGTAATTCATAGTTTTGATGCCTTCAGTGTGAATGTACAATTTTCATAGTCATGAAAATACAGAAAAATCTTTAAATGAGAAGGTGTGTCCAAACTTTTGGTCTGTACTGTATGTATCCTATAGTGAGAGGGTCACCCTAGCCCTATGTATACATACCAGGGGATAGAGCGTAGAAAAGGCAAAGGCAGGTACAGGGACATGTAATGGAGGCTGCACACATGGAGCTACTGCCCACATTGCAAGTCTCCATGTGTGCAGCCTCCATTACTTGTCCCTGTACCTGCCTTTGCCTTTTCTACGCTCTATCCCCTGGTATGTATACATAAGGCTATGGTGACCCTCTCACTATCGGATACATATACAGTGCCTACAAGTAGTATTCAACCCCCTGCAGATTTAGCTGGTTTGATAAGATGCAAATAAGTTAGAGCCTTCAAACTGCAAACGAGAGTAGGATTTATGAACAGAAGCATAAATCTTACAAACCAAAAAGTTATGTTGCTCAGTTGAATTTTAATGAATTTTAAACATAAAAGTGTGGGTCAATTATTATACAACCCCTATGTTTAATATTTTGTGGAATAACCCTTGTTTGCAATTACAGCTAATAATCGTCTTTTATAAGACCTGATCAGGCCGGCACAGGTCTGTGGAGTTATCTTGGCCCACTCCTCCATGCAGATCTTCTCCAAGTTATCTAGGTTCTTTGGGTGTCTCATGTGGACTTTATTCTTGAGCTCCTTCCACAAGTTTTCAATTGGGTTAAGGTCAGGAGACCAACACCTTGACTTTTTCCCTCTTGAACCAGGCCTTGGTTTTCTTGGCTGTGTGCTTTGGGTCGTTGTCTTGTTGGAATATGAAATTACGACCCATCTTAAGATCCTTGATGGAGGAGCGGAGGTTCTTGGCCAAAATCTCCAGGTAGGCCGTGCTATCCATCTTCCCATGGATGCAGACCAGATGGCCAGGCCCCTTGGCTGAGAAACAGCCCCACAGCATGATGCTGCCACCACCATGCTTGACTGTAGGGATGGTATTCTTGGGGTCGTATGCAGTGCCATCCAGTCTCCAAACGTCACGTGTGTGGTTGGCACCAAAGATCTCGATCTTGGTCTCATCAGACCATAGAACCTTGAACCAGTCTGTCTCAGAGTCCTCCAAGTGATCATGAGCAAACTGTAGACGAGCCTTGACATGACGCTTTGAAAGTAAAGGTACCTTATGGGCTCGTCTGGAACGGAGACTATTGCGGTGGAGTACGTTACTTATGGTATTGACTGAAACCAATGTCCCCACTGCCATGAGATCTTCCCGGAGCTCCTTCCTTGTTGTCCTTGGGTTAGCCTTGACTCTTCGGACAAGCCTGGCCTCGGCACGGGAGGACACTTTCAAAGGCTGTCCAGGCCGTGGAAGGCTAACAGTAGTTCCATAAGCCTTCCACTTACGGATGATGCTCCCAACAGTGGAGACAGGTAGGCCCAACTCCTTGGAAAGGGTTTTGTACCCCTTGCCAGCCTTGTGACCCTCCACGATCATGTCTCTGATGGCCTTGGAATGCTCCTTTGTCTTTCCCATGTTGACCATGTCTGAGTGCTGTTCACAAGCTTGGGGAGGGTCTTAAAAAGTCAGAAAAGGCTGGCAAAAGAGATCTTTAATCCACACATGTGAAGCTCATTATTCTTGGTGCCTGAACTACTTCTTAATACTTTAGGGGGACCAAACAGAATTCTTGTGGTTTGAGGGGTTGAATAATAAATGACACTCTGAATTAACTTTTAACGTTTTAAAAAAAAAAAAAAAAAGTTGCTGCAGTGCATTTCCCACTTCCAGGCTGATCTACAGTACAAATGTCACAATGCCAAGTTAATTCCGCATGTGTCAACCAGCTAAATTTGCAGGGGGTTGAATACTACTTGTAGGCACTGTATGTGTGGATTGTACTATATAATCAGGTATGTAGGGCTAGTCTTAATTTAGATCATACCTTTTAGTCATCTAGGCACATGTACAGGGCTTTATGGATATTATAACTTGGTACAGCTAGCTAGACAATATATGTTGTTTCATATACACTGTTTGATCACGTTATTCTACCTGCTACCTGATATCCTTGATAATTGGGTATAATTATATACGTATTAGTCAGGGCCGGCGTCAGCACCCGGCGCACCCGGGCAAATGCCGGGGCCCTGAGCTGGCAGAGGGGCCCACTGGCGGTCGCGCACCCCGCCGGGCTGTGGGCGGAGGAGAGCGGTGCCAGCGCCTGCCCTTCTCCGCCGCTTGCTCAGGGCCCCGGCAGCCGGATACTTACCTCTCCCCGTGCCTCCGCAGATCAGCTGTCTTCCTGCTCTGTGCTCCCTGTGACGTCTCAGGTCAGAGGGCGCGGTGACGTCTTTACACCGCGCCCTCCCCTGAGCCGTCACAGGGAGCGCTGAGCGGGAAGACACCGACAACGCTGGAGTTCGGACCCGGGCAGCGGGCAGCAGGTAGCAGGTGAGGAGAAGGGAGGTGAGTATTTGATTTTTTTTTTTTAATGTATGGAGGCATGAGGCAGTATAAAGAGAAGGGGGGGCATCCTGCATGGGGCATTATAAAGAGGGGAGGGGGTGGCATCCTGCATGGGGCATTATAAAGAGGGGGGGTGGCATCCTGCATGGGGCATTATAAAGAGGAGGGGTGACAGCCTGCATGGGGCATTATAAAGAGGAGGGGTGACAACCTGCATGGGGCATTATAAAGAGGGGGGGTGGCATCCTGCATGGGGTATTATAAAGAGGAGGGGTGACAGCCTGCATGGGGCATTATAAAGAGGAGGGGTGACAACCTGCATGGGGCATTATAAGGTGGGGAACAGCCTGCATGGGGCATTATAAAGAGGGGGGGGGATTCCTGCTTGGGGCATTATAATGAGGAGGGGTGACAGCCTGCATGGGGCATTATAAGGTGGGGAACAGCCTGCATGGGGCATTATAAAGAGAGGGGGGGACATCCTGCATGGGGCATTATAAAGAGGAGGGGTGACAGCCTGCATGGGGCATTATAAAGAGGGGGGGGCATCCTGTATGGAGCATTACAAAGATGAGGGGTGACAGCCTGCATGGGGCATTATAAAGGGGGGGGGGCAGCCTGTATGGGGCATTATGTGGGGGGTAACAGCTTGCATGGAGCATTAAAAGGGAGGGGCTGTATGGGACATTATGTGGGGGGGAACAGCCTGCATGGAGCATTATAAGGGGGGGACAGCCTGTATGGGGCATTATGTGGGGGGTAACAGCTTGCATGGAGCATTAAAAGGGAGGGGCTGTATGGGACATTATGTGGGGGGGAACAGCCTGCATGGAGCATTATAAGGGGGGGACAGCCTGTATGGGGCATTATGTGGGGGGTAACAGCCTGCATGCAGCATTATATGGGGGCCAGTATCCTGTATGGAGCGTTATAAGGGGACCGGTATCCTGTATGGAGCGTTATATGGGGGCCAGTATCCTGTATGGAGTTTTATAAGGGGACCAGTATCCTGTATGGAGCGTTATATGGGGGCCAGTATCCTGTATGGCGTTTTATAAGGGGACTAGTATCCTGTATGGAGCATTATATGGGGACCAGTATTCTGTATGGAGCCTTATATGGGGGCCAGTATTCCGTATGGAGCCTTATATGGAAGCCAGTATTCCGTATGGAGCCTTATATGGGGGCCAGTATTCCATATGGGGGCCAGTATTCCGTATGGAGCCTTATATGGGGGGCCAGTATTCCGTATGGAGCCTTATATGGGGGCCAGTATTCCGTATGGAGCCTTATATGGGGGCCAGTATTCCGTATGGAGCCTTATATGGGGGCCAGTATTCCGTATGGAGCCTTATATGGGGGCCAGTATTCCGCATGGAGCCTTATATGGGGGTCAGTATTCCGCATGGAGCCTTATATGGGGGTCAGTATTCCGCATGGAGCCTTATATGGGGGTCAGTATTCCGTATGGGGCCTTATATGGGGGCCAGTATTCCTTATGGGGCCTTATATGGGGGCCAGTATTCCGTATGGGGCCTTATATGGGGGCCAGTATGCTGTATGGAGCCTTATATGGGGGCCAGTATTCCGTATGGGGTCTTATATGGGGGCCAGTATTCTGTATGGAGCGTTATATGGGGGCCAGTATTCCGTATGAAGCGTTATATGGGGGCCAGTATTCCGTATGGGCGTTATATGGGGGCCACTATTCCGTATGAAGCCTTATATGGGGGCCAGTATTCCGTATGGAGCCTTATATGGGGGCCAGTATTCCGTATGGAGCCTTATATGGGGGCCAGTATTCCGTATGGAGCCTTTTATGGGGGCCAGTATTCCGCATGGAGCCTTATATGGGGGCCAGTATTCTGCATGGAGCCTTATATGGGGGCCAGTATTCCGCATGGAGCCTTATATGGGGGCCAGTATTCCGCATGGAGCCTTATATGGGGGTCAGTATTCCGCATGGAGCCTTATATGGGGGCCAGTATTCCGTATGGGGCCTTATATGGGGGCCAGTATTCCTTATGGGGCCTTATATGGGGGCCAGTATTCCGTATGGGGCATTATATGGGGGCCAGTATTCCGTATGGGGCCTTATATGGGGGCCAGTATTCCATATGGGGCCTTATATGGGGGCCAGTATTCCTTATGGGGCCTTATATGGGGGCCAGTATTCCGTATGGGGCATTATATGGGGGTCAGTATTCCGTATGGGGCCTTATATGGGGGCCAGTATTCGATATGGGGTCTTATATGGGGGCCAGTATTCGATATGGGGCCTTATATGGGGGCCAGTATTCCATATGGGGCCTTATATGGGGGCCAGTATTCCTTATGGGGCCTTATATGGGGGCCAGTATTCCGTATGGAGCCTTATATGGGGGTCAGTATTCCGTATGGGGCCTTATATGGGGGCCAGTATTCCATATGGGGTCTTATATGGGGGCCAGTATTCCGCATGAAGCGTTATATGGGGGCCAGTATTCCGTATGAAGCGTTATATGGGGGTCAGTATTCTGTATGAAGCGTTATATGTGGGCCAGTATTCCGTATGAAGCGTTATATGGGGGCCAGCCAGTATTCTGTATGAAGCGTTATATGGGGGCCAGTATTCCGTATGAAGCGTTATATGGGGGCCAGTCTCCTGTATGGAGCCTTATATGGGGGCCAGTATTCCGTATGAAGCGTTATATGGGGGCCAGTCTCCTGTATGGAGCCTTATATGGGGGCCAGTATTCCGTATGAAGCGTTATATGGGGGCCAGTCTCCTGTATGGAGCCTTATATGGGGGCCAGTATTCCGTATGAAGCGTTATATGGGGGCCAGTCTCCTGTATGGAGCCTTATATGGGGGCCCGTATTCCGTATGAAGCGTTATATGGGGGCCAGTCTCCTGTATGGAGCCTTATATGGGGGCCCGTATTCCGTATGAAGCGTTATATGGGGGCCAGTATTCCGTATGGAGCCTTATATGGGGGCCAGTATTCCGTATGGAGCCTTATATGGGGGCCAGTATTCCGTATGGAGCCTTATTTGGGGGCCAGTCTCCTGTATGGAGCCTTATATGGAGGCCAGTATCCTGTATGGAGCCTTATATGGGGGCCAGTATTCTGTGTGGAGCGATTCACCGGTTTCTGAGCTATTGTGGAATTTACAATAGATATCACTCATGTAATGTAAGAAGTGAAATCTTTGCATTGTACTATATATATATATATATATATATATATATATATTATATATTTCTCTGCGGTATCTGTGCATCATGAATCGTGGTATGTATTAAAGGGGCCACTGAGACTCTTTCGCCCGGGGCCCAGACAAACCTGGAGCTGGCCCTGGTATTAGTTATGGCAGCTGCTGTGTGATGCTATTCTTGTGGTTTTTACCGTCTGCACTTTGCACTTTACCCTCTTTTTGTGCTTGTTATAATTCTTCAATAAATTTTGATTGTTTTGCAGAAATCCTAGTGGCCTATGCTTCGTATCTTCTTTTGGTTTAATCCAAAAATGGAAAAAACAATACAGTATAAACAATTACATAACATAAAAAGAATAAACAGAAGAAATGTACTAAATCTGATGTCGCAGGGTTGGCTCTGTCTCTTCTGAAGGGGAGTGCTTCATTCTTGGGGGGGTAACGGTACAGAACCACAGCGCATTGTGTCTTCCGCGACTGAGAATGATTATAGTTCAGAATTTGCCTTTATTAACACGTCATACCCATATACCTCTCCCCCCGTGACTCATAGCAGGGCTATTCATGGAATGGGATATGGGTATTTCTTTTATAAAATTATGAGATCCCCAATGTCCACGATATGTACGCCCCTGTAGGTCCCAGGCAGGATCATGTTTCTTATCACGATTTTATCTTTCTATAAATAGGAAACATGGCATGGATAGCATCATCCATCTCCCCAATATTAGTTTGGAGGAACTGCCGCAACCGCCCAGTGACGTAAGACAATGCGTCACATTCGGCATTTTGTCGGGATGTTGAAAATATGTCTTTCATAACCGTTGGACCCTGGCTGTTCATAAAAAAACCCAATATTCATAACTGGAATTGAACAAAGTAGCCCAAAGTAATCTGTTTTCTGTTCAAGCTGAAGCTATAAGTGAAAGGCTATCTCCATCGGCCATAAATCTGTCACCTCCCCCATTCTCCTGGTGAGGAAGATGGAATTTGTGTCTGTGATCTATCAGATGACCAACATTAATTACCTATTTGCAGGAAGGGGAGATAGGTAGTCTCAGCCGAAGTTAAGGGTCCTCTGGGGGACATAGAGCTAGATTTTGGCTCTGTGAAATCCTTGCTTCAATGTTAATAAGATAACTTTATTGATTCTACAATTATATCTGTGATATTGAATGGGGAAGATGACAGATTTATGGCCCTAGCCTCAGCGTGACCACATAGACATATTTTCGGAGTCGTGATGAAATGGCGAACTTAATGAATTGTCTTACATCACTGGACGGTTGCGCTAATACCTCCAAATTAATATTGAGCGAATGACTAATACTATCCACATCATGTCTTCTATCTATAGAAAGGTAAAGTTGTGATGGGAAACATGACAGTAATATCTCCTACCTGGGACAAAGATATTGTGGAAGTTGGGGATCCCATAATTTTCTAAAAGAACTAGCCACATCCCTTACTAGACCTGTTATGAGTCATCACTGACTTGTACTCATAATACACACACCACTGACACTAACTCCTCATACACACCACTGACACTAACTCCTCATACACACCACTGACACTAACTCCTCATACACACCACTGACACTAACTCCTCATACACAACACTGACACTAACTCCTCATACACACCACTGACACTAACTCCTCATACACACCACTGACACTAACTCCTCATACACATCACTGACACTAACTCCTCATACACACCACTGACACTAACTCCTCATACACATCACTGACACTAACTCCTCATACACACCACTGACACTAACTCCTGATACACACCACTGACACTAACTCCTCATACACATCACTGACACTAACTCCTCATACACACCACTGACACTAACTCCTCATGCACACACCACTGACACTAACTCCTCATACACACCACTGACACTAACTCCTCATACACAACACTGACACTAACTCCTCATACACACCACTGACACTAACTCCTCATACACATCACTGACACTAACTCCTCATACACAACACTGACACTAACTCCTCATACACACCACTGACACTAACTCCTCATACACATCACTGACACTAACTCCTCATACACACCACTGACACTAACTCCTCATACACACCACTGACACTAACTCCTCATACACACGCCACTGACACTAACTTCTCATACACACCACTGACACTAACTCCACATACACATCACTGACAATAACTCCTCATACACACCACTAACAATAACTCCTCATACACACCACTGACACTAACTCCTCATACACACACCACTGACACTAACTCCTCATACACACCACTGACACTAACTCCTCATACACACACCACTGACACTAACTCCTGATACACACACCACTGACACTAACTCCTCATACACACCACTGACACTAACTCCTCATACACATCACTGACACTAACTCCTCATACACACCACTGACACTAACTCCTCATACACACACCACTGACACTAACTCCTTATACACACACCTCTAACATTAACTCCTCATACACACCACTGACACTAACTCCTCATACACACCACTGACACTAACTCCTCATACACAACACTGACACTAACTCCTCATACACATCACTGACACTAACTCCTCATACACACCACTGACACTAACTCCTCATACACACCACTGACACTAACTCCTCATACACACACCACTGACACTAACTCCTCATACACATCACTGACACTAACTCCGCATACACACCACTGACACTAACTCCTCATACACACCACTGACACTAACTGATACACACCACTGACACTAACTCCTCATACACACCACTGACACTAACTCCTGATACACACCACTGACACTAACTCCTGATACACACCACTGACACTAACTCCTGATACACACCACTGACACTAACTCCTCATACACACCACTGACACTAACTCCTCATACACACCACTGACACTAACTCCTCATACACACCACTGACACTAACTCATCATACACACCACTGACAATAACTCCTCATACACAACACTGATACTAACTCCTCATACACACCACTGACACTAACTCCTCATACACACCACTGACACTAACTCCTCATACACACCACTGACAATAACTCCTCATACACACCACTGACACTAACTCCTCATACACACCACTGACCCTAACTCCTCATACACACACCACTAACCCTAACTCCTCATACACACACCACTGACACTAACTCCTCATACACACCACTGACACTAACTCCTCATACACACCACTGACACTAACTCCTCATACACACCACTGACACTAACTCCTCATACACACCACTGACACTAACTCCTCATACACACCACTGACACTAACTCCTCATACACACACCACTGACACTAACTCCTCATACACACACCACTGACACTAACTCCTCATACACACCACTGACACTAACTCCTCATACACACACCACTGACACTAACTCCTCATACACACACCACTGACACTAACTCCTCATACACACACCACTGACACTAACTCCTCATACACAACACTGATACTAACTCCTCATACACACACCACTGACACAAACTCCTCATACACACACCACTGACACTAACTCCTCATACACACACCACTGACACTAACTCCTCATACACACACACTGACACTAACTCCTCATACACAACACTGATACTAACTCCTCATACAGACACCACTGACACTAACTCCTCATACACAACACTGATACTAACTCCTCATACACACACCACTGACACTAACTCCTCATACACAACACTGATACTAACTCCTCATACACACACCACTGACACTAACTCATCATACACACACCACTGACACTAACTCCTCATACACACCACTGACACTAACTCCTCATACACACCACTGACACTAACTCCTCATACACACCACTGACACTAACTCCTCATACACAACACTGATACTAACTCCTCATACACACCACTGACACTAACTCCTCATACACACCACTGACACCAACTCCTCATATACACCACTGACACTAACTCCTTATACACACACCACTGACACTAACTCCTCATACACACCACTGACACTAACTCCTCATACACACCACTGACACTAACTCCTCATACACACCACTGACCCTAACTCCTCATACACACACCACTGACACTAACTCCTTATACACACCACTGACACTAACTCTTCATACACACCACTGACACTAACTCCTCATACACACCACTGACACTAACTCCTCATACACACACCACTGACCCTAACTCCTCATACACACCACTGACACTAACTCCTCATACACATCACTGACACTAACTCCTCATACACACCACTGACCCTAACTCCTCATACACACACCACTGACCCTAACTCCTCATACACACACCACTGACCCTAACTCCTCATACACACCACTGACACTAACTCCTCATACACACCACTGACCCTAACTCCTCATACACACCACTGACACTAACTCCTCATACACACCACTGACCCTAACTCCTCATACACACACCACTGAAAATAACTCCTCATACAAACACCACTGACCCTAACTCCTCATACACACACCACTGACACTAACTCCTCATACACACACCACTGACACTAACTCCTCATATACACCACTGACACTAACTCCTCATACACACCACTGACACTAACTCCTCATACACACACCACTGACCCTAACTCCTCATACACACACCACTGACCCTAACTCCTCATACACACACCACTAACCCTAACTCCTCATACACACACCACTGACACTAACTCCTCATACACACCACTGACCCTAACTCCTCATACACACCACTGACACTAACTCCTCATACACACACCACTGACACTAACTCCTCATACACACACCACTGACCCTAACTCCTCATACACACACCACTGACACTAACTCCTTATACACACATCACTGACACTAACTCCTCATACACACACCACTGACCCTAACTCCTCATACACACCACTGACACTAACTCCTCATACACACACCACTGACACTAACTCCTCATACACACACCACTGACCCTAACTCCTCATACACACACCACTGACCCTAACTCCTCATATACACCACTGACACTAACTCCTCATATACACCACTGACACTAACTCCTCATACACACCACTGACACTAACTCCTCATACACACACCA
Source organism: Phyllobates terribilis (assembly GCF_046119375.1). Taxonomy (NCBI): domain Eukaryota; kingdom Metazoa; phylum Chordata; class Amphibia; order Anura; family Dendrobatidae; genus Phyllobates; species Phyllobates terribilis. The sequence continues at coordinate 411,852,159 of NW_027362769.1, read as the reverse complement.
CTGACACTAACTCCTCATACACACACCACTGACACTAACTCCTCATACACACACCACTGACACTAACTCCTCATACACACACCACTGACACTAACTCCTCATACACACACCACTGACCCTAACTCCTCATACACACACCACTGACCCTAACTCCTCATACACACACCACTGACAATAACTCCTCATACACACCCCACTGACACTAACTCCTCATACACACACCACTGACACTAACTCCTCATACACACCACTGACACTAACTCCTCATACACACCACTGACACTAACTCCTTATACACACACCACTGACACTAACTCCTCATACACACACCACTGACACTAACTCCTCATACACACACCACTGACACTAACTCCTCATACACACACCACTGACACTAACTCCTCATACACACACCACTGACACTAACTCCTCATATACACCACTGACACTAACTCCTCATACACACCACTGACACTAACTCCTCATACACACACCACTGACCCTAACTCCTCTTACACACACCACTGACCCTAACTCCTCATACACACACCACTAACTTTAACTCCTTATACACACACCACTGACACTAACTCCTCATACACACACCACTGACACTAACTCCTCATACACACACCACTGACCCTAACTCCTCATACACACCACTGACACTAACTCCTTATACACACATCACTGACACTAACTCCTCATACACACACCACTGACCCTAACTCCTCATACACACACCACTGACACTAACTCCTCATACACACCACTGACACTAACTCCTCATACACACACCACTGACACTAACTCCTCATACACACACCACTGACACTAACTCCTCATACACACACCACTGACACTAACTCCTCATACACACACCACTGACACTAACTCCTCATACACACACCACTGACTCTAACTCCTCATACACACACCACTGACCCTAACTCCTCATACACACACCACTGACCCTAACTCCTCATACACACACCACTGACAATAACTCCTCATACACACCCCACTGACACTAATTCCTCATACACACACCACTGACACTAACTCCTCATACACACCACTGACAGTAACTCTTATACACACACCACTGACACTAACTCCTCATACACACACCACTGACACTAACTCCTCATACACACACCACTGACACTAACTCCTTATACACACATCACTGACACTAACTCCTCATACACACACCACTGACCCTAACTCCTCATACACACCACTGACACTAACTCCTCATACACACACCACTGACACTAACTCCTCATACACACACCACTGACCCTAACTCCTCATACACACACCACTGACACTAACTCCTCATATACACCACTGACACTAACTCCTCATACACACCACTGACACTAACTCCTCATACACACACCACTGACACTAACTCCTCATACACACACCACTGACACTAACTCCTCATACACACACCACTGACACTAACTCCTCATACACACACCACTGACACTAACTCCTCATACACACACCACTGACACTAACTCCTCATACACACACCACTGACACTAACTCCTCATACACACACCACTGACACTAACTTCTCATACACACCACTGACACTAACTCCTCATACACATCACTGACACTAACTCCTCATACACACCACTGACACTAACTCCTCATACACACCACTGACACTAACTCCTCATACACACACCACTGACACTAACCCCTCATACACACCACTGACACTAACTCCTCATACACACCACTGACACTAACTCCTCATACACACCACTGACACTAACTCCTCATACACACACCACTGACACTAACTCCTCATACACACACCACTGACACTAACTCCTCATACACACACCACTGACACTAACTCCTCATACACACACCACTGACACTAACTCCTCATACACACACCACTGACACTAACTCCTCATACACACCACTGACACTAACTCCTCATACACACACCACTGACACTAACTCCTCATACACACACCACTGACACTAACTCCTCATACACACACCACTGACACTAACTCCTCATACACACACCACTGACACTAACTCCTCATACACACACCACTGACACTAACTCCTCATACACACACCACTGACCCTAACTCCTCATACACACACCACTGACCCTAACTCCTCATACACACACCACTGACAATAACTCCTCATACACACCCCACTGACACTAACTCCTCATACACACACCACTGACACTAACTCCTCATACACACCACTGACACTAACTCCTCATACACACACCACTGACACTAACTCCTCATACACACCACTGACACTAACTCCTCATACACACCACTGACACTAACTCCTCATACACACCACTGACACTAACTCCTCATACACACCACTGACACTAACTCCTCATACACACCACTGACACTAACTCCTCATACACACACCACTGACACTAACCCCTCATACACACCACTGACACTAACTCCTCATACACACCACTGACACTAACTCCTCATACACACCACTGACACTAACTCCTCATACACACCACTGACACTAACTCCTCATACACACACCACTGACACTAACTCCTCATACACACCACTGACACTAACTCCTCATACACACCACTGACCCTAACTCCTCATACACACACCACTGACCCTAACTCCTCATACACACACCACTGAAAATAACTCCTCATACAAACACCACTGACCCTAACTCCTCATACACACCACTGACACTAACTCCTCATACACACACCACTGCCACTAACTCCTCATACACACACCACTGACACTAACTTCTCATACACACCACTGACACTAACTCCTCATACACATCACTGACACTAACTCCTCATACACACCACTGACACTAACTCCTCATACACACCACTGACACTAAATCCTCATACACACACCACTGACACTAACCCCTCATACACACCACTGACACTAACTCCTCATACACACCACTGACACTAACTCCTCATACACACCACTGACACTAACTCCTCATACACACCACTGACACTAACTCCTCATACACACACCACTGACACTAACTCCTCATACACACCACTGACACTAACTCCTCATACACACACCACTGACCCTAACTCCTCATACACACCACTGACACTAACTCCTCATACACACCACTGACACTAACTCCTCATACACACCACTGACCCTAACTCCTCATACACACACCACTGACCCTAACTCCTCATACACACACCACTGAAAATAACTCCTCATACAAACACCACTGACACTAACTCCTCATACACACACCACTGACACTAACTCCTCATACACACAGCACTGACCCTAACTCCTCATACACACCACTGACACTAACTCCTTATACACACATCACTGACACTAACTCCTCATACACACACCACTGACCCTAACTCCTCATACACACACCACTGACACTAACTCCTCATATACACCACTGACACTAACTCCTCATACACACCACTGACACTAACTCCTCATACACACACCACTGACACTAACTCCTCATACACACACCACTGACACTAACTTCTCATACACACACCACTGACACTAACTCCTCATACACACACCACTGACCCTAACTCCTCATACACACACCACTGACAATAACTCCTCATACACACCACTGACAATAACTCCTCATACACACCCCACTGACACTAACTCCTCATACACACACCACTGACACTAACTCCTCATACACACCACTGACACTAACTCCTTATACACACACCACTGACACTAACTCCTCATACACACACCACTGACATTAACTCCTCATACACACCACTGACACTAACTCCTCATACACACACCACTGACACTAACTCCTCATATACACCACTGACACTAACTCCTCATACACACCACTGACACTAACTCCTCATACACACACCACTGACACTAACTCCTCATACACACACCACTGACACTAACTCCTCATACACACACCACTGACACTAACTCCTCATACACACACCACTGACACTAACTCCTCATACACACACCACTGACCCTAACTCCTCATACACACACCACTGAAAATAACTCCTCATACAAACACCACTGACCCTAACTCCTCATACACACCACTGACACTAACTCCTCATACACACACCACTGCCACTAACTCCTCATACACACACCACTGACACTAACTTCTCATACACACCACTGACACTAACTCCTCATACACATCACTGACACTAACTCCTCATACACACCACTGACACTAACTCCTCATACACACCACTGACACTAAATCCTCATACACACACCACTGACACTAACCCCTCATACACACCACTGACACTAACTCCTCATACACACCACTGACACTAACTCCTCATACACACCACTGACACTAACTCCTCATACACACCACTGACACTAACTCCTCATACACACACCACTAACCCTAACTCCTCATACACACACCACTGACACTAACTCCTCATACACACACCACTGACACTAACTCCTTATACACACACCACTGACACTAACTCCTCATATACACCACTGACACTAACTCCTCATACACACCACTGACACTAACTCCTTATACACACCACTGACACTAACTCCTCATACACACACCACTGACACTAACTCCTCATATACACCACTGACACTAACTCCTCATACACACCACTGACACTAACTCCTCATACACACCACTGACACTAACTCCTCATACACACCACTGACACTAACTCCTCATACACACACCACTGACCCTAACTCCTCATACACACACCACTGACCCTAACTCCTCATACACACACCACTAACTTTAACTCCTTATACACACACCACTGACACTAACTCCTCATACACACACCACTGACCCTAACTCCTCATACACACCACTGACACTAACTCCTTATACACACATCAATGACACTAACTCCTCATACACACACCACTGACCCTAACTCCTCATACACACACCACTGACACTAACTCCTCATATACACCACTGACACTAACTCCTCATACACACACCACTGACACTAACTCCTCATACACACACCACTGACCCTAACTCCTCATACACACATCACTGACACTAACTCATCATACACATCACTGACACTAACTCCTCATACACACACCACTGACACTAACTCCTCATATACACCACTGACACTAACTCCTCATACACATCACTGACACTAACTCCTCATACACACCACTGACACTAACTCATCATACACACACCACTGACACTAACTCCTCATACACATCACTGACACTAACTCCTCATACACACCACTGACACTAACTCCTCATACACACACCACTGACACTAACTCCTCATACACACCACTGACACTAACTCCTCATACACACCACTGACATTAACTCCTCATACACACACCACTGAAACTAACTCCTCATACACACCACTGACACTAACTCCTCATACACACACCACTGACACTAACTCCTCATATACACCACTGACACTAACTCCTCATACACATCACTGACACTAACTCCTCATACACACCACTGACACTAACTCCTCATACACACACCACTGACACTAACTCCTCATACACACCACTGACACTAACTCCTCATACACACACCACTGACCCTAACTCCTCATACACACACCACTAACTTTAACTCCTTATACACACACCACTGACACTAACTCCTCATACACACACCACTGACCCTAACTCCTCATACACACCACTGACACTAACTCCTTATACACACATCAATGACACTAACTCCTCATACACACACCACTGACCCTAACTCCTCATACACACACCACTGACCCTAACTCCTCATACACACCACTGACACTAACTCCTTATACACACATCACTGACACTAACTCCTCATACACACACCACTGACCCTAACTCCTCATACACACACCACTGACACTAACTCCTCATATACACCACTGACACTAACTCCTCATACACACCACTGACACTAACTCCTCATACACACACCACTGACACTAACTCCTCATACACACACCACTGACACTAACTCCTCATACACACACCACTGACACTAACTCCTCATACACACACCACTGACACTAACTCCTCATACACACACCACTGACTCTAACTCCTCATACACACACCACTGACCCTAACTCCTCATACACACACCACTGACCCTAACTCCTCATACACACACCACTGACAATAACTCCTCATACACACCCCACTGACACTAATTCCTCATACACACACCACTGACACTAACTCTTATACACACACCACTGACACTAACTCCTCATACACACACCACTGACACTAACTCCTCATACACACACCACTGACACTAACTCCTTATACACACATCACTGACACTAACTCCTCATACACACACCACTGACCCTAACTCCTCATACACACCACTGACACTAACTCCTCATACACACACCACTGACACTAACTCCTCATACACACACCACTGACCCTAACTCCTCATACACACACCACTGACACTAACTCCTCATATACACCACTGACACTAACTCCTCATACACACCACTGACACTAACTCCTCATACACACACCACTGACACTAACTCCTCATACACACACCACTGACACTAACTCCTCATACACACACCACTGACACTAACTCCTCATACACACACCACTGACACTAACTCCTCATACACACACCACTGACACTAACTCCTCATACACACACCACTGACACTAACTCCTCATACACACACCACTGACACTAACTTCTCATACACACACCACTGACACTAACTCCTCATACACACACCACTGACACTAACTCCTCATATACACCACTGACACTAACTCCTCATACACACCACTGACACTAACTCCTCATACACACACCACTGACACTAACTCCTCATACACACACCACTGACACTAACTCCTCATACACACACCACTGACACTAACTCCTCATACACACACCACTGACACTAACTCCTCATACACACACCACTGACCCTAACTCCTCATACACACACCACTGACCCTAACTCCTCATACACACACCACTGACAATAACTCCTCATACACACCCCACTGACACTAACTCCTCATACACACACCACTGACACTAACTCCTCATACACACCACTGACACTAACTCCTCATACACACCACTGACACTAACTCCTCATACACACACCACTGACACTAACTCCTCATACACACCACTGACACTAACTCCTCATACACAACACTGACACTAACTCCTCATACACACCACTGACACTAACTCCTCATACACACCACTGACACTAACTCCTCATACACACACCACTGACACTAACCCCTCATACACACCACTGACACTAACTCCTCATACACACCACTGACACTAACTCCTCATACACACCACTGACACTAACTCCTCATACACACCACTGACACTAACTCCTCATACACACACCACTGACACTAACTCCTCATACACACCACTGACACTAACTCCTCATACACACCACTGACCCTAACTCCTCATACACACACCACTGACCCTAACTCCTCATACACACACCACTGAAAATAACTCCTCATACAAACACCACTGACCCTAACTCCTCATACACACCACTGACACTAACTCCTCATACACACACCACTGCCACTAACTCCTCATACACACACCACTGACACTAACTTCTCATACACACCACTGACACTAACTCCTCATACACATCACTGACACTAACTCCTCATACACACCACTGACACTAACTCCTCATACACACCACTGACACTAAATCCTCATACACACACCACTGACACTAACCCCTCATACACACCACTGACACTAACTCCTCATACACACCACTGACACTAACTCCTCATACACACCACTGACACTAACTCCTCATACACACCACTGACACTAACTCCTCATACACACACCACTGACACTAACTCCTCATACACACCACTGACACTAACTCCTCATACACACACCACTGACCCTAACTCCTCATACACACCACTGACACTAACTCCTCATACACACCACTGACACTAACTCCTCATACACACCACTGACCCTAACTCCTCATACACACACCACTGACCCTAACTCCTCATACACACACCACTGAAAATAACTCCTCATACAAACACCACTGACCCTAACTCCTCATACACACACCACTAACCCTAACTCCTCATACACACACCACTGACACTAACTCCTCATACACACACCACTGACCCTAACTCCTCATACACACCACTGACACTAACTCCTTATACACACATCACTGACACTAACTCCTCATACACACACCACTGACCATAACTCCTCATACACACACCACTGACACTAACTCCTCATATACACCACTGACACTAACTCCTCATACACACCACTGACACTAACTCCTCATACACACACCACTGACACTAACTCCTCATACACACACCACTGACACTAACTTCTCATACACACACCACTGACACTAACTCCTCATACACACACCACTGACCCTAACTCCTCATACACACACCACTGACAATAACTCCTCATACACACCACTGACAATAACTCCTCATACACACCCCACTGACACTAACTCCTCATACACACACCACTGACACTAACTCCTCATACACACACCACTGACACTAACTCCTCATACACACCACTGACACTAACTCGTTATACACACACCACTGACACTAACTCCTCATACACACACCACTGACATTAACTCCTCATACACACCACTGACACTAACTCCTCATACACACACCACTGACACTAACTCCTCATATACACCACTGACACTAACTCCTCATACACACCACTGACACTAACTCCTCATACACACACCACTGACACTAACTCCTCATACACACACCACTGACACTAACTTCTCATACACACACCACTGACACTAACTCCTCATACACACACCACTGACACTAACTCCTCATACACACACCACTGACACTAACTCCTCATACAAACACCACTGACCCTAACTCCTCATACACACACCACTGACCCTAACTCCTCATACACACACCACTGACAATAACTCCTCATACACACCCCACTGACACTAACTCCTCATACACACACCACTGACAATAACTCCTCATACACACCCCACTGACACTAACTCCTCATACACACACCACTGACACTAACTCCTCATACACACCACTGACACTAACTCCTCATACACACCACTGACACTAACTCCTCATACACACACCACTGACACTAACCCCTCATACACACCACTGACACTAACTCCTCATACACACCACTGACACTAACTCCTCATACACACCACTGACACTAACTCCTCATACACACACCACTGACACTAACTCCTCATACACACCACTGACACTAACTCCTCATACACACCACTGACCCTAACTCCTCATACACACACCACTGACCCTAACTCCTCATACACACACCACTGAAAATAACTCCTCATACAAACACCACTGACCCTAACTCCTCATACACACCACTGACACTAACTCCTCATACACACACCACTGCCACTAACTCCTCATACACACACCACTGACACTAACTTCTCATACACACCACTGACACTAACTCCTCATACACATCACTGACACTAACTCCTCATACACACCACTGACACTAACTCCTCATACACACCACTGACACTAAATCCTCATACACACACCACTGACACTAACTCCTCATACACACCACTGACACTAACTCCTCATACACACCACTGACACTAACTCCTCATACACACCACTGACACTAACTCCTCATACACACACCACTAACCCTAACTCCTCATACACACACCACTGACACTAACTCCTCATACACACACCACTGACACTAACTCCTTATACACACACCACTGACACTAACTCCTCATATACACCACTGACACTAACTCCTCATACACACCACTGACACTAACTCCTCATACACACCACTGACACTAACTCCTCATACACACACCACTGACCCTAACTCCTCATACACACACCACTGACCCTAACTCCTCATACACACACCACTAACTTTAACTCCTTATACACACACCACTGACACTAACTCCTCATACACACACCACTGACCCTAACTCCTCATACACACCACTGACACTAACTCCTTATACACACATCAATGACACTAACTCCTCATACACACACCACTGACCCTAACTCCTCATACACACACCACTGACACTAACTCCTCATATACACCACTGACACTAACTCCTCATACACACACCACTGACACTAACTCCTCATACACACACCACTGACCCTAACTCCTCATACACACATCACTGACACTATCTCATCATACACATCACTGACACTAACTCCTCATACACACACCACTGACACTAACTCCTCATATACACCACTGACACTAACTCCTCATACACATCACTGACACTAACTCATCATACACACACCACTGACACTAACTCCTCATACACACCACTGACACTAACTCCTCATACACACCACTGACACTAACTCCTCATACACACACCACTGACACTAACTCCTCATACACACCACTGACACTAACTCCTCATACACACCACTGACATTAACTCCTCATACACACACCACTGATATTAACTCCTCATACACATCACTGACACTAACTCATCATACACACACCACTGACACTAACTCCTCATACACATCACTGACACTAACTCCTCATACACACCACTGACACTAACTCCTCATACACACACCACTGACACTAACTCCTCATACACATCACTGACACTAACTCCTCATACACACCACTGACACTAACTCCTCATACACACACCACTGACACTAACTCCTTATACACACCACTGACACTAACTCCTCATACACACACCACTGACACTAACTCCTCATATACACCACTGACACTAACTCCTCATACACACCACTGACACTAACTCCTCATACACACACCACTGACCCTAACTCCTCATACACACACCACTAACTTTAACTCCTTATACACACACCACTGACACTAACTCCTCATACACACACCACTGACCCTAACTCCTCATACACACACCACTGACACTAACTCCTCATATACACCACTGACACTAACTCCTCATACACACACCACTGACACTAACTCCTCATACACACACCACTGACACTAACTCCTCATATACACCACTGACACTAACTCCTTATACACATCACTGACACTAACTCCTCATACACACCACTGACACTAACTCCTCATACACACCACTGACACTAACTCCTCATACACACCACTGACACTAACTCCTCATACACACACCACTGACACTAACTCCTCATACACACCACTGACCCTAACTCCTCATACACATCACTGACACTAACTCCTCATACACACACCACTGACACTAACTCCTCATACACACCACTGACACTAACTCCTCATACACATCACTGACACTAACTCCTCATACACACCACTGACACTAACTCCTCATACACACCACTGACACTAACTCCTCATACACACAGCACTGACACTAACCCCTCATACACACCACTGACACTAACTCCTCATACACACCACTGACACTAACTCCTCATACACACCACTGACACTAACTCCTCATACACACCACTGACACTAACTCCTCATACACACACCACTGACACTAACTCCTCATACACACCACTGACAGTAACTCCTTATACACACACCACTGACACTAACTCCTCATACACACCACTGACACTAACTCCTCATACACACCACTGACACTAACTCCTCATACACACCACTGACACTAACTCCTTATACACATCACTGACACTAACTCCTCATACACACACCACTGACACTAACTCCTCATACACACCACTGACCCTAACTCCTCATACACATCACTGACACTAACTCCTCATACACACCACTGACACTAACTCATCATACACAGCACTGACACTAACTCCTCATACACACCACTGACACTAACTCCTCATACACACCACTGACACTAACTCCTCATACACACCACTGACACTAACTCCTCATACACACACCACTGACACTAACTCCTCATACACACCACTGACACTAACTCCTCATACACACCACTGACCCTAACTCCTCATACACACACCACTGACCCTAACTCCTCATACACACACCACTGAAAATAACTCCTCATACAAACACCACTGACCCTAACTCCTCATACACACCACTGACACTAACTCCTCATACACACACCACTGCCACTAACCCCTCATACACACACCACTGACACTAACTTCTCATACACACCACTGACACTAACTCCTCATACACATCACTGACACTAACTCCTCATACACACCACTGACACTAACTCCTCATACACACCACTGACACTAAATCCTCATACACACACCACTGACACTAACCCCTCATACACACCACTGACACTAACTCCTCATACACACCACTGACACTAACTCCTCATACACACCACTGACACTAACTCCTCATACACACCACTGACACTAACTCCTCATACACACACCACTAACCCTAACTCCTCATACACACACCACTGACACTAACTCCTCATACACACACCACTGACACTAACTCCTTATACACACACCACTGACACTAACTCCTCATATACACCACTGACACTAACTCCTCATACACACCACTGACACTAACTCCTTATACACACCACTGACACTAACTCCTCATACACACACCACTGACACTAACTCCTCATATACACCACTGACACTAACTCCTCATACACACCACTGACACTAACTCCTCATACACACCACTGACACTAACTCCTCATACACACACCACTGACCCTAACTCCTCATACACACACCACTGACCCTAACTCCTCATACACACACCACTAACTTTAACTCCTTATACACACACCACTGACACTAACTCCTCATACACACACCACTGACACTAACTCCTTATACACACATCAATGACACTAACTCCTCATACACACACCACTGACCCTAACTCCTCATACACACACCACTGACACTAACTCCTCATATACACCACTGACACTAACTCCTCATACACACACCACTGACACTAACTCCTCATACACACACCACTGACCCTAACTCCTCATACACACACCACTGACACTAACTCCTTATACACACATCAATGACACTAACTCCTCATACACACACCACTGACCCTAACTCCTCATACACACACCACTGACACTAACTCCTCATATACACCACTGACACTAACTCCTCATACACACACCACTGACACTAACTCCTCATACACACACCACTGACCCTAACTCCTCATACACACATCACTGACACTATCTCATCATACACATCACTGACACTAACTCCTCATACACACACCACTGACACTAACTCCTCATATACACCACTGACACTAACTCCTCATACACATCACTGACACTAACTCCTCATACACACCACTGACACTAACTCATCATACACACACCACTGACACTAACTCCTCATACACATCACTGACACTAACTCCTCATACACACCACTGACACTAACTCCTCATACACACACCACTGACACTAACTCCTCATACACACCACTGACATTAACTCCTCATACACACACCACTGATATTAACTCCTCATACACACCACTGACACTAACTCCTCATACACACACCACTGACACTAACTCCTCATATACACCACTGACACTAACTCCTCATACACACCACTGACACTAACTCCTCATACACACACCACTGACCCTAACTCCTCATACACACACCACTAACTTTAACTCCTTATACACACACCACTGACACTAACTCCTCATACACACACCACTGACCCTAACTCCTCATACACACCACTGACACTAACTCCTTATACACACATCAATGACACTAACTCCTCATACACACACCACTGACCCTAACTCCTCATACACACACCACTGACACTAACTCCTCATATACACCACTGACACTAACTCCTCATACACACACCACTGACACTAACTCCTCATACACACACCACTGACCCTAACTCCTCATACACACATCACTGACACTATCTCATCATACACATCACTGACACTAACTCCTCATACACACACCACTGACACTAACTCCTCATATACACCACTGACACTAACTCCTCATACACATCACTGACACTAACTCCTCATACACACCACTGACACTAACTCATCATACACACACCACTGACACTAACTCCTCATACACATCACTGACACTAACTCCTCATACACACCACTGACACTAACTCCTCATACACACACCACTGACACTAACTCCTCATACACACCACTGACACTAACTCCTCATACACACCACTGACATTAACTCCTCATACACACACCACTGATATTAACTCCTCATACACACCACTGACACTAACTCCTCATACACACACCACTGACACTAACTCCTCATATACACCACTGACACTAACTCCTCATACACACCACTGACACTAACTCCTCATACACACACCACTGACCCTAACTCCTCATACACACACCACTAACTTTAACTCCTTATACACACACCACTGACACTAACTCCTCATACACACACCACTGACCCTAACTCCTCATACACACCACTGACACTAACTCCTTATACACACATCAATGACACTAACTCCTCATACACACACCACTGACCCTAACTCCTCATACACACACCACTGACACTAACTCCTCATATACACCACTGACACTAACTCCTCATACACACACCACTGACACTAACTCCTCATATACACCACTGACACTAACTCCTCATACACACACCACTGACACTAACTCCTCATACACACACCACTGACACTAACTCCTCATATACACCACTGACACTAACTCCTTATACACATCACTGACACTAACTCCTCATACACACCACTGACACTAACTCCTCATACACACCACTGACACTAACTCCTCATACACACCACTGACACTAACTCCTCATACACACACCACTGACACTAACTCCTCATACACACCACTGACAGTAACTCCTTATACACACACCACTGACACTAACTCCTCATACACACCACTGACACTAACTCCTCATACACACCACTGACACTAACTCCTTATACACATCACTGACACTAACTCCTCATACACACACCACTGACACTAACTCCTCATACACACCACTGACCCTAACTCCTCATACACATCACTGACACTAACTCCTCATACACACACCACTGACACTAACTCCTCATACACACCACTGACACTAACTCCTCATACACATCACTGACACTAACTCCTCATACACACCACTGACACTAACTCCTCATACACACCACTGACACTAACTCCTCATACACACACCACTGACACTAACCCCTCATACACACCACTGACACTAACTCCTCATACACACCACTGACACTAACTCCTCATACACACCACTGACACTAACTCCTCATACACACCACTGACACTAACTCCTCATACACACACCACTGACACTAACTCCTCATACACACCACTGACAGTAACTCCTTATACACACACCACTGACACTAACTCCTCATACACACCACTGACACTAACTCCTCATACACACCACTGACACTAACTCCTTATACACATCACTGACACTAACTCCTCATACACACACCACTGACACTAACTCCTCATACACACCACTGACCCTAACTCCTCATACACATCACTGACACTAACTCCTCATACACACCACTGACACTAACTCATCATACACACCACTGATAATAACTCCTCATACACATCCCACTGACACTAACTTCTCATACACACCACTGACACTAACTCCTCATACACACCACTGACACTAACTCCTCATACACACCACTGACACTAACTCCTCATACACACACCACTGACACTAACTCCTCATACACACCACTGACACTAACTCCTCATACACAACACTGACACTAACTCCTCATACACACCACTGACACTAACTCCTCATGCACACACCACTGACACTAACTCCTCATACACACCACTGACACTAACTCCTCATACACACACCACTGACCCTAACTTCTCAAGCACACACCACTGACACTAACTCCTCATACACACATCACTGACACTAACTCCTCATACACATCACTGACACTAACTCCTCATACACACACCACTGACACTAACTCCTCATATACACCACTGACACTAACTCCTCATACACACCACTGACACTAACTCCTCATACACATCACTGACACTAACTCCTCATACACACCACTGACACTAACTCCTCATACACACACCACTGACACTAACTCCTCATACACACCACTGACACTAACTCCTCATACACACTCCACTGACACTAACTCCTCATACACACCACTGACACTAACTCCTCATACAAACCACTGACACTAACTCCTCATACACAAACCACTGACACTAACTCCTCATACACACACCACTGACACTAACTTCTCATACACACCACTGACACTAACTCCTCATACACACACCACTGACACTAACTCCTCATACACACACCACTGACACTAACTCCTCATACACACCACTGACACTAACTCCTCATACACACCACTGACACTAACTCCTCATACACACCACTGACACTAACTCCTCATACACACACCACTGACACTAACTCCTCATACACACCACTGACAGTAACTCCTTATACACACACCACTGACACTAACTCCTCATACACACCACTGACACTAACTCCTCATACACACACCACTGACACTAACCCCTCATACACACCACTGACACTAACTCCTCATACACACCACTGACACTAACTCCTTATACACACATCACTGACACTAACTCCTCATACACACACCACTGACCCTAACTCCTCATACACATCACTGACACTAACTCCTCATACACACCACTGACACTAACTCATCATACACACCACTGACAATAACTCCTCATACACATCCCACTGACACTAACTCCTCATACACACCACTGACACTAACTCCTCATACACACCACTGACACTAACTCCTCATACACACCACTGACACTAACTCCTCATACACACACCACTGACACTAACTCCTCATACACACACCACTGACACTAACTCCTCATACACACACCACTGACACTAACTCCTCATACACACCACTGACACTAACTCCTCATACACAACACTGACACTAACTCCTCATACACACCACTGATACTAACTCCTCATACACACCACTGACACTAACTCCTCATACACAACACTGACACTAACTCCTCATACACACCACTGACACTAACTCCTCATACACACCACTGACACTAACTCCTCATACACACCACTGACACTAACTCATCATACACATCACTGACACTAACTCCTCATACACACACCACTGACACTAACTCCTCATACACACCACTGACACTAACTCCTCATACACACCACTGACACTAACTCCTCATACACACCACTGACACTAACTCCTCATACACACACCACTGACACTAACTCCTCATACACACCACTGACACTAACTCCTCATACACACACCACTGACCCTAACTTCTCAAGCACACACCACTGACACTAACTCCTCATACACACATCACTGACACTAACTCATCATACACATCACTGACACTAACTCCTCATACACACACCACTGACACTAACTCCTCATATACACCACTGACACTAACTCCTCATACACATCACTGACACTAACTCCTCATACACACCACTGACACTAACTCATCATACACACACCACTGACATTAACTCCTCATACACATCACTGAAACTAACTCCTCATACACACCACTGACACTAACTCCTCATACACACACCACTGACACTAACTCCTCATACACACACCACTGACACTAACTCCTCATACACACCACTGACACTAACTTCTCATACACACCACTGACACTAACTCCTCATACACATCACTGACACTAACTCCTCATACACACCACTGACACTAACTCCTCATACACACCACTGACACTAACTCCTCATACACACACCACTGACACTAACCCCTCATACACACCACTGACACTAACTCCTCATACACACCACTGACACTAACTCCTCATACACACCACTGACACTAACTCCTCATACACACCACTGACACTAACTCCTCATGCACACACCACTGACACTAACTCCTCATACACACCACTGACAGTAACTCCTTATACACACCACTGACACTAACTCCTCATACACACCACTGACACTAACTCCTCATACACACCACTGACACTAACTCCTCATACACACCACTGACACTAACTCCTCATACACACCACTGACACTAACTCCTCATACACACCACTGACACTAACTCCTCATACACACCACTGACACTAACTCCTCATACACACCACTGACACTAACTCCTCATGCACACACCACTGACACTAACTCCTCATACACACCACTGACACTAACTCCTCATACACACCACTGACACTAACTCCTCATACACACACCACTGACACTAACTCCTCATACACACCACTGACCCTAACTCCTCATACACATCACTGACACTAACTCCTCATACACACCACTGACACTAACTCATCATACACACCACTGACAATAACTCCTCATACACATCCCACTGACACTAACTCCTCATACACACCACTGACACTAACTCCTCATACACACCACTGACACTAACTCCTCATACACACATCACTGACACTAACTCATCATACACATCACTGACACTAACTTCTCATACACACCACTGACACTAACTCCTCATACACATCACTGACACTAACTCCTCATACACACCACTGACACTAACTCCTCATACACACCACTGACACTAACTCCTCATACACACACCACTGACACTAACCCCTCATACACACCACTGACACTAACTCCTCATACACACCACTGACACTAACTCCTCATGCACACACCACTGACACTAACTCCTCATACACACCACTGACACTAACTCCTCATGCACACACCACTGACACTAACTCCTCATACACACCACTGACAGTAACTCCTTATACACACCACTGACACTAACTCCTCATACACACCACTGACACTAACTCCTCATACACACCACTGACACTAACTCCTCATACACACCACTGACACTAACTCCTCATACACACCACTGACACTAACTCCTCATACACACCACTGACACTAACTCCTCATGCACACACCACTGACACTAACTCCTCATACACACCACTGACACTAACTCCTCATACACACCACTGACACTAACTCCTCATACACACACCACTGACACTAACTCCTCATACACACCACTGACCCTAACTCCTCATACACATCACTGACACTAACTCCTCATACACACCACTGACACTAACTCATCATACACACCACTGACAATAACTCCTCATACACATCCCACTGACACTAACTCCTCATACACACCACTGACACTAACTCCTCATACACACCACTGACACTAACTCCTCATACACACATCACTGACACTAACTCATCATACACATCACTGACACTAACTCCTCATACACACCACTGACACTAACTCCTGATACACACACCACTGACACTAACTCCTCATACACACCACTGACACTAACTCCTCATACACACCACTGACACTAACTCCTGATACACACACCACTGACACTAACTCCTCATACACACCACTGACAGTAACTCCTTATACACACACCACTGACACTAACTCCTCATACACACCACTGACACTAACTCCTCATACACACCACTGACACTAACTCCTCATACACACACCACTGACACTAACTCCTCATACACACCACTGACCCTAACTCCTCATACACATCACTGACACTAACTCCTCATACACACCACTGACACTAACTCCTCATACACACCACTGACACTAACTCCTCATACACACCACTGACACTAACTCCTCATACACACCACTGACACTAACTCCTCATACACACATCACTGACACTAACTCATCATACACATCACTGACACTAACTCCTCATACACACACCACTGACACTAACTCCTCATACATACCACTGACACTAACTCCTCATACACAACACTGACACTAACTCCTCATACACATCACTGACACTAACTCCTCATACAAACCACTGACACTAACTCCTCATACAAACCACTGACACTAACTCCTCATACAAACCACTGACACTAACTCCTCATACACACACCACTGACACTAACTCCTCATACACACCACTGACACTAACTCCTCATACACACACCACTGACACTAACTCCTCATACACACCCCACTGACACTAACTCCTCATACACACCACTGACACTAACTCCTCATACAAACCACTGACAATAACTCCTCATACACACACCACTGACACTAACTCCTCATACACACCACTGACACTAACTCCTCATACACACACCACTGACACTAACTCCTCATACACACACCACTGACACTAACTCCTCATACACACCACTGACACTAACTTCTCATACACACCACTGACACTAACTCCTCATACACATCACTGACACTAACTCCTCATACACACCACTGACACTAACTCCTCATACACACCACTGACACTAACTCCTCATACACACCACTGACACTAACTCCTCATACACACACCACTGACACTAACTCCTCATACACACCACTGACAGTAACTTCTTATACACACACCACTGACACTAACTCCTCATACACACCACTGACACTAACTCCTCATACACACCACTGACACTAACTCCTTATACACATCACTGACACTAACTCCTCATACACACACCACTGACACTAACTCCTCATACACACCACTGACCCTAACTCCTCATACACATCACTGACACTAACTCCTCATACACACCACTGACACTAACTCATCATACACACCACTGACACTAACTCCTCATACACACTACTGACACTAACTCCTCATACACACATCACTGACACTAACTCCTCATACACACCACTGACACTAACTCCTCATACACACATCACTGACACTAACTCCTCATACACACCACTGACAATAACTCCTCATACACATCCCACTGACACTAACTCCTCATACACACCACTGACACTAACTCCTCATACACACCACTGACACTAACTCCTCATACACACTACTGACACTAACTCCTCATACACACATCACTGACACTAACTCATCATACACATCACTGACACTAACTCCTCATACACACACCACTGACACTAACTCCTCATACACACCACTGACACTAACTCCTCATACACAACACTGACACTAACTCCTCATACACACCACTGACACTAACTCCTCATACACACACCACTGACACTAACTCCTCATACACACCACTGACACTAACTCCTCATACACACACCACTGACCCTAACTTCTCAAGCACACACCACTGACACTAACTCCTCATACACACATCACTGACACTAACTCATCATACACATCACTGACACTAACTCCTCATACACACACCACTGACACTAACTCCTCATATACACCACTGACACTAACTCCTCATACACATCACTGACACTAACTCCTCATACACACCACTGACACTAACTCATCATACACACACCACTGACACTAACTCCTCATACACATCACTGACACTAACTCCTCATACACACCACTGACACTAACTCCTCATACACACCACTGACACTAACTCCTCATACACACCACTGACACTAACTCCTCATACACACCACTGACACTAACTCCTCATACACACCACTGACACTAACTCCTCATACACACCACTGACACTAACTCCTCATACACACCACTAACACTAACTCCTCATACACACACCACTGACACTAACTCCTCATACACACACCACTGACACTAACTCCTCATACACACCACTGACACTAACTCCTCATACACACACCACTGACACTAACTCCTCATACACACACCACTGACACTAACTCCTCATACACACACCACTGACACTAACTCCTCATACACACCACTGACACTAACTCCTCATACACATCACTGACACTAACTCCTCATACACACCACTGACACTAACTCCTCATACACACCACTGACACTAACTCCTCATACACACACCACTGACACTAACCCCTCATACACACCACTGACACTAACTCCTCATACACACCACTGACACTAACTCCTCATACACACCACTGACACTAACTCCTCATACACACCACTGACACTAACTCCTCATACACACACCACTGACACTAACTCCTCATACACACACCACTGACACTAACTCCTCATACACACCACTGACAGTAACTCCTTATACACACACCACTGACACTAACTCCTCATACACACCACTGACACTAACTCCTCATACACACCACTGACACTAACTCCTCATACACACACCACTGACACTAACTCCTCATACACACCACTGACCCCAACTCCTCATACACATCACTGACACTAACTCCTCATACACACCACTGACACTAACTCATCATACACACCACTGACACTAACTCCTCATACACACACCACTGACACTAACTCCTCATACACACCACTGACACTAACTCATCATACACACCACTGACAATAACTCCTCATACACACCACTAACACTAACTCCTCATACACACCACTGACACTAACTCCTCATACACACCACTGACACTAACTCCTCATACACACCACTGACACCAACTCCTCATACACACCACTGACACTAACTCCTCATACA
This sequence comes from Phyllobates terribilis, assembly GCF_046119375.1. Lineage (NCBI taxonomy): Eukaryota > Metazoa > Chordata > Amphibia > Anura > Dendrobatidae > Phyllobates > Phyllobates terribilis. The sequence continues at coordinate 411,829,360 of NW_027362769.1, read as the reverse complement.
CACCACTGACACTAACTCCTCATACACACCACTGACACTAACTCCTCATACACACATCACTGACACTAACTCATCATACACATCACTGACACTAACTCCTCATACACACACCACTGACACTAACTCCTCATACACACCACTGACACTAACTCCTCATACACAACACTGACACTAACTCCTCATACACACCACTGACACTAACTCCTCATACACACACCACTGACACTAACTCCTCATACACACCACTGACACTAACTCCTCATACACACACCACTGACCCTAACTTCTCAAGCACACACCACTGACACTAACTCCTCATACACACATCACTGACACTAACTCCTCATACACACACCACTGACACTAACTCCTCATATACACTACTGACACTAACTCCTCATATACACCACTGACACTAACTCCTCATACACACCACTGACACTAACTCCTCATACACACACCACTGACACTAACTCCTCATACACACACCACTGACACTAACTCCTCATACACACCACTGACAGTAACTCCTTATACACACACCACTGACACTAACTCCTCATACACACCACTGACACTAACTCCTCATACACACCACTGACACTAACTCCTCATACACACACCACTGACACTAACTCCTCATACACACCACTGACAGTAACTCCTTATACACACACCACTGACACTAACTCCTCATACACACACCACTGACACTAACTCCTCATACACACCACTGACACTAACTCCTCATACACACCACTGACACTAACTCCTCATACACATCACTGACACTAACTCCTCATACACACACTACTGACACTAACTCCTCATACACACCACTGACACTAACTCCTTATACACACACCACTGACACTAACTCCTCATACACACCACGGACACTAACTCCTCATACACACCACTGACACTAACTCCTCATACACACCACTGACACTAGCTCCTCATACACACACCACTGACACTAACTCCTCATACACACCACTGACACTAACTCCTCATACACACCACTGACACTAACTCCTTATACACACACCACTGACACTAACTCATCATACACATCACTGACACTAACTCCTCATACACACACCACTGACACTAACTCCTCATATACACCACTGACACTAACTCCTCATACACATCACTGACACTAACTCCTCATACACACCACTGACACTAACTCATCATACACACACCACTGACATTAACTCCTCATACACATCACTGAAACTAACTCCTCATACACACCACTGACACTAACTCCTCATACACACACCACTGACACTAACTCCTCATACACACACCACTGACACTAACTCCTCATACACACCACTGACACTAACTTCTCATACACACCACTGACACTAACTCCTCATACACATCACTGACACTAACTCCTCATACACACCACTGACACTAACTCCTCATACACACCACTGACACTAACCCCTCATACACACACCACTGACACTAACCCCTCATACACACCACTGACACTAACTCCTCATACACACCACTGACACTAACTCCTCATACACACCACTGACACTAACTCCTCATACACACCACTGACACTAACTCCTCATGCACACACCACTGACACTAACTCCTCATACACACCACTGACAGTAACTCCTTATACACACACCACTGACACTAACTCCTCATACACACCACTGACACTAACTCCTCATACACACCACTGACACTAACTCCTCATACACAACACTGACACTAACTCCTCATACACACCACTGACACTAACTCATCATACACACCACTGACAATAACTCCTCATACACATCCCACTGACACTAACTCCTCATACACACCACTGACACTAACTCCTCATACACACACCACTGACACTAACTCCTCATACACACAACTGACACTAACTTCTCATACACACCACTGACACTAACTCCTCATACACATCACTGACACTAACTCCTCATACACACCACTGACACTAACTCCTCATACACACCACTGACACTAACTCCTCATACACACACCACTGACACTAACCCCTCATACACACCACTGACACTAACTCCTCATACACACCACTGACACTAACTCCTCATACACACCACTGACACTAACTCCTCATACACACCACTGACACTAACTCCTCATGCACACACCACTGACACTAACTCCTCATACACACCACTGACAGTAACTCCTTATACACACACCACTGACACTAACTCCTCATACACACCACTGACACTAACTCCTCATACACACCACTGACACTAACTCCTCATACACAACACTGACACTAACTCCTCATACACACCACTGACACTAACTCATCATACACACCACTGACAATAACTCCTCATACACATCCCACTGACACTAACTCCTCATACACACCACTGACACTAACTCCTCATACACACCACTGACACTAACTCCTCATACACACCACTGACACTAACTCCTCATACACACATCACTGACACTAACTCATCATACACATCACTGACACTAACTCCTCATACACACACCACTGACACTAACTCCTCATACACACCACTGACACTAACTCCTCATACACACCACTGACACTAACTCCTCATACACAACACTGACACTAACTCCTCATACACACCACTGACACTAACTCCTCATACACACACCACTGACACTAACTCCTCATACACACCACTGACACTAACTCCTCATACACACCACTGACACTAACTCCTCATACACACATCACTGACACTAACTTCTCAAGCACACACCACTGACACTAACTCCTCATACACACATCACTGACACTAACTTCTCAAGCACACACCACTGACACTAACTCCTCATACACACCACTGACACTAACTCCTCATACACACCACTGACACTAACTCCTCATACACACACCACTGACCCTAACTTCTCAAGCACACACCACTGACACTAACTCCTCATACACACATCACTGACACTAACTCATCATACACATCACTGACACTAACTCCTCATACACACACCACTGACACTAACTCCTCATATACACTACTGACACTAACTCCTCATATACACCACTGACACTAACTCCTCATACACACCACTGACACTAACTCATCATACACACACCACTGACACTAACTCCTCATACACATCACTGACAATAACTCCTCATACACACCACTGACACTAACTCCTCATACACACCACTGACACTAACTCATCATACACATCACTGACATTAACTCCTCATACACACACCACTGACACTAACTCCTCATACACATCACTGACACTAACTCCTCATACACACCACTGACACTAACTCATCATACACACACCACTGACACTAACTCATCATACACACACCACTGACCCTAACTCCTCATACACATCACTGACAATAACTCCTCATACACACCACTGACACTAACTCCTCATACACACCACTGACACTAACTCCTCATACACACCACTGACACTAACTCATCATACACACCACTGACACTAACTCCTCATACACACACCACTGACACCAACTCCTCATACACACCACTGACACTAACTCCTCATACACACCACTGACACCAACTCTTCATACACACCACTGACACTAACTCCTCATACACATCACTGACACTAACTCCTCATACACACCACTGACACCAACTCCTCATACACACACCACTGACACTAACTCCTGATACACACCACTGACACTAACTCCTCATACACACCACTGACACTAACTCCTCATACACACCACTGACACTAACTCCTCATACACACCACTGACACTAACTCCTCATACACATCACTGACACTAACTCCTCATACACACACTACTGACACTAACTCCTCATACACACCACTGACACTAACTCCTTATACACACACCACTGACACTAACTCCTCATACACACCACTGACACTAACTCCTCATACACACACCACTGACACTAACTCCTCATACACACACCACTGACACTAACTCCTCATACACACCACTGACACTAACTCCTCATACACAACACTGATACTAACTCCTCATGCACACACCACTGACACTAACTCCTCATGCACACACCACTGACACTAACTCCTCATACACACACCACTGACCCTAACTTCTCAAGCACACACCACTGACACTAACTCCTCATACACACATCACTGACACTAACTCATCATACACATCACTGACACTAACTCCTCATACACACACCACTGACACTAACTCCTCATATACACCACTGACACTAACTCCTCATACACACCACTGACACTAACTCCTCATACACATCACTGACACTAACTCCTCATACAAACCACTGACACTAACTCCTCATACAAACCACTGACACTAACTCCTCATACACACACCACTGACACTAACTCCTCATACACACCACTGACACTAACTCCTCATACACACACCACTGACACTAACTCCTCATACACACCCCACTGACACTAACTCCTCATACACACCACTGACACTAACTCCTCATACAAACCACTGACACTAACTCCTCATACACACACCACTGACACTAACTCCTCATACACACCACTGACACTAACTCCTCATACACACACCACTGACACTAACTCCTCATACACACACCACTGACACTAACTCCTCATACACACCACTGACACTAACTCCTCATACACACCACTGACACTAACTCCTCATACACACCACTGACACTAACTCCTCATACACACACCACTGACACTAACTCCTCATACACACCACTGACAGTAACTTCTTATACACACACCACTGACACTAACTCCTCATACACACCACTGACACTAACTCCTCATACACACACCACTGACACTAACCCCTCATACACACCACTGACACTAACTCCTCATACAAACCACTGACACTAACTCCTTATACACATCACTGACACTAACTCCTCATACACACACCACTGACACTAACTCCTCATACACACCACTGACCCTAACTCCTCATACACATCACTGACACTAACTCCTCATACACACCACTGACACTAACTCATCATACACACCACTGACACTAACTCCTCATACACACTACTGACACTAACTCCTCATACACACATCACTGACACTAACTCCTCATACACACACCACTGACACTAACTCCTCATACACACCACTGACACTAACTCCTCATACACACCACTGACACTAACTCCTCATACACACCACTGACACTAACTCCTCATACACACACCACTGACACTAACTCCTCATACACACCACTGACACTAACTCCTCATACACACCACTGACACTAACTCCTCATACACACTACTGACACTAACTCCTCATACACACATCACTGACACTAACTCATCATACACATCACTGACACTAACTCCTCATACACACACCACTGACACTAACTCCTCATACACACCACTGACACTAACTCCTCATACACAACACTGACACTAACTCCTCATACACACCACTGACACTAACTCCTCATACACACACCACTGACACTAACTCCTCATACACACCACTGACACTAACTCCTCATACACACACCACTGACACTAACTCATCATACACATCACTGACACTAACTCCTCATACACACACCACTGACACTAACTCCTCATATACACCACTGACACTAACTCATCATACACATCACTGACACTAACTCCTCATACACACACCACTGACACTAACTCCTCATATACACCACTGACACTAACTCCTCATACACATCACTGACACTAACTCCTCATACACACCACTGACACTAACTCATCATACACACATCACTGACACTAACTCATCATACACATCACTGACACTAACTCCTCATACACATCACTGACACTAACTCATCATACACATCACTGACACTAACTCCTCATACACACACCACTGACACTAACTCCTCATATACACCACTGACACTAACTCCTCATACACATCACTGACACTAACTCCTCATACACACATCACTGACACTAACTCATCATACACATCACTGACACTAACTCCTCATACACACACCACTGACACTAACTCCTCATACACACATCACTGACACTAACTCATCATACACATCACTGACACTAACTCCTCATACACACACCACTGACACTAACTCCTCATATACACCACTGACACTAACTCCTCATACACATCACTGACACTAACTCCTCATACACACCACTGACACTAACTCATCATACACACACCACTGACACTAACTCCTCATACACATCACTGACACTAACTCCTCATACACACCACTGACACTAACTCCTCATACACACACCACTGACACTAACTCCTCATACACACACCACTGACACTAACTCCTCATACACACCACTGACACTAACTTCTCATACACACCACTGACACTAACTCCTCATACACATCACTGACACTAACTCCTCATACACACCACTGACACTAACTCCTCATACACACCACTGACACTAACTCCTCATACACACACCACTGACACTAACCCCTCATACACACCACTGACACTAACTCCTCATACACACCACTGACACTAACTCCTCATACACACCACTGACACTAACTCCTCATACACACCACTGACACTAACTCCTCATACACACACCACTGACACTAACTCCTCATACACACACCACTGACACTAACTCCTCATACACACCACTGACAGTAACTCCTTATACACACACCACTGACACTAACTCCTCATACACACCACTGACACTAACTCCTCATACACACCACTGACACTAACTCCTCATACACACACCACTGACACTAACTCCTCATACACACCACTGACCCCAACTCCTCATACACATCACTGACACTAACTCCTCATACACACCACTGACACTAACTCATCATACACACCACTGACACTAACTCCTCATACACACACCACTGACACTAACTCCTCATACACACCACTGACAGTAACTCCTTATACACACACCACTGACACTAACTCCTCATACACACCACTGACACTAACTCATCATACACACCACTGACAATAACTCCTCATACACACCACTAACACTAACTCCTCATACACACCACTGACACTAACTCCTCATACACACCACTGACACCAACTCCTCATACACACCACTGACACCAACTCCTCATACACACCACTGACCCCAACTCCTCATACACATCACTGACACTAACTCATCATACACACCACTGACACTAACTCCTCATACACACACCACTGACACTAACTCCTCATACACACACCACTGACACTAACTCCTCATACACACCACTGACCCCAACTCCTCATACACATCACTGACACTAACTCATCATACACACCACTGACACTAACTCCTCATACACACACCACTGACACTAACTCCTCATACACACACCACTGACACTAACTCCTCATACACACCACTGACAGTAACTCCTTATACACACACCACTGACACTAACTCCTCATACACACCACTGACACTAACTCATCATACACACCACTGACAATAACTCCTCATACACACCACTAACACTAACTCCTCATACACACCACTGACACTAACTCCTCATACACACCACTGACACCAACTCCTCATACACACCACTGACACCAACTCCTCATACACACCACTGACACTAACTCCTCATACACACCACTGACACTAACTCCTCATACACACCACTGACACTAACTCCTCATACACACATCACTGACACTAACTCATCATACACATCACTGACACTAACTCCTCATACACACACCACTGACACTAACTCCTCATACACACCACTGACACTAACTCCTCATACACAACACTGACACTAACTCCTCATACACACCACTGACACTAACTCCTCATACACACACCACTGACACTAACTCCTCATACACACCACTGACACTAACTCCTCATACACACACCACTGACCCTAACTTCTCAAGCACACACCACTGACACTAACTCCTCATACACACATCACTGACACTAACTCCTCATACACACACCACTGACACTAACTCCTCATATACACTACTGACACTAACTCCTCATATACACCACTGACACTAACTCCTCATACACACCACTGACACTAACTCCTCATACACACACCACTGACACTAACTCCTCATACACACACCACTGACACTAACTCCTCATACACACCACTGACAGTAACTCCTTATACACACACCACTGACACTAACTCCTCATACACACCACTGACACTAACTCCTCATACACACCACTGACACTAACTCCTCATACACACACCACTGACACTAACTCCTCATACACACCACTGACACTAACTCCTCATACACACCACTGACACTAACTCCTCATACACATCACTGACACTAACTCCTCATACACACACTACTGACACTAACTCCTCATACACACCACTGACACTAACTCCTTATACACACACCACTGACACTAACTCCTCATACACACCACGGACACTAACTCCTCATACACACCACTGACACTAACTCCTCATACACACCACTGACACTAGCTCCTCATACACACACCACTGACACTAACTCCTCATACACACCACTGACACTAACTCCTCATACACACCACTGACACTAACTCCTTATACACACACCACTGACACTAACTCCTCATACACACCACTGACACTAACTCCTCATACACACCACTGACACTAACTCCTCATACACACCACTGACACTAACTCCTCATACACACCACTGACACTAACTCCTCATACACATCACTGACACTAACTCCTCATACACACACTACTGACACTAACTCCTCATACACACCACTGACACTAACTCCTTATACACACACCACTGACACGAACTCCTCATACACACCACTGACACTAACTCCTCATACATACCACTGACACTAACTCCTCATACACACCACTGACACTAACTCCTCACACACCACTGACCCTAACTCCTCATACACACACCACTGACACTAACTCCTCATACACACCACTGACCCTAACTCCTCATACACACCACTGACCCTAACTCCTCATACACACCACTGACCCTAACTCCTCATACACACCACTGACACTAACTCCTCATACACACCACTGACACTAACTCCTCATATACACCACTGACCCTAACTACTCATACACACATCACTGACACTAACTCCTCATACACACCACTGACACTAACTCCTCATACACACCACTGACACTAACTCCTTATACACACACCACTGACACTAACTCCTCATACACACCACTGACACCAAATCCTCATACACACCACTGACACTAACTCCTCATACACACACCACTGACACTAACTCCTCATACACACCACTGACACTAACTCCTTATACACACCACTGACACTAACTCCTCATACACACCACTGACACTAACTCCTCATACACACACCACTGACACTAACTCCTCATACACACATCACTGACACTAACTCCTCATACACACCACTGACAGTAACTCCTCATACACGCCACTGACACCAACTCCTCATACACACCACTGACACTAACTCCTCATACACACCACTGACACTAACTCCTCATACACACCACTGACACTAACTCCTCATACACACCACTGACACTAACTCCTTATACACACACCACTGACACTAACTCCTCATACACACCACTGACACTAACTCCTCATACACATCACTGACACTAACTCCTCATACACACCACTGACACTAACTCCTGATACACACCACTGACACTAACTCCTCATACACACCACTGAAACTAACTCCTCATACACACCCCACTGACACTAACTCCTCATACACACCACTGACACTAACTCCTCACACACACCACAGACACTAACTCCTCATACACACCCCACTGACACTAACTCCTCATACACCACACTGACACTAACTCCTCATACACCACACTGACACTAACTCCTCATACACACCACTGACACTAACTCCTTATACTCACACCACTGACACTAACTCCTCATACACACCACTGACACTAACTCCTGATACACACCACTAACACTAACTCCTCATACACATCCCACTGACACTAACTCCTCATACACACCACTGACACTAACTCCTCATACACACACCACTGACACTAACTCCTCATACACACCACTGACACTAACTCCTCATACACACACCACTGACACTAACTCCTCATACACACACCACTGACACTAACTCCTCATACACACCACTGACACTAACTCCTCATACACACACCACTGACACTAACTCCTCATACACACCACTGGCACTAACTCCTCATACACACCACTGACACTAACTCCTCATACACACCGCTGACACCAACTCCTCATACACACACCACTAACAATAACTCCTTATACACAAGTCACTGACACTAACTCCTTATACACACGTCACTGACACTAACTCCTTATACACACGTCACTGACACTAACTCCTCATACACACCACTGACACTAACTCCTCATACACACCACTAACACTAACTCCTCATACACACAGCACTGACACTAACTCCTCATACACACCACTGACACTAACTCCTCATACACACCACTAACACTAACTCCTCATACACACAGCACTGACACTAACTCCTCATACACACACCACTGACACTAACTCCTCATACACACCACTGACAATAACTCCTCATACACACAGCACTGACATTAACTCCTCATACACACACCACTGACACTTACTCCTCATACACACACCACTGACACTAACTCCTCATATACACCACTGACACTAACTCCTCATACACACCACTGACACTAACTCCTCATACACACACCACTAACAAAAACTCCTTATACACACACCACTGACACTAAATCCTCATACACACCACTGACACTAAGTCCTCATACACACCACTGACACTAACTCCTCATAAACACACCACTGACACTAACTCCTCATACACACACCACTGACACTAACTCCTCATACACACACCACTGACACTAACTCCTCATACACACCACTGACACTAACTCCTCATACACACACCACTGACACTAACTACTCATACACACCACTAACAATAACTCCTCATACACACCACTGACACTAACTCCTTATACACATCACTGACACTAACTCCTCATACACACCACTGACACTAACTCCTTATACACATCACTGACACTAACTCCTCATACACACACCACTGACACTAACTCCTCATAAACACCACTGGCCCTAACTCCTCATACACATCACTGACACTAACTCCTCATACACACACCACTGACACTAACTCCTCATACACACACCACTGACACTAACTCCTCATATACACCACTGACACTAACTCCTCATACACACCACTGACCCTAACTCCTCATACACACCACTGACACTAACTCCTCATACACACCACTGACACTAACTCCTCATACACACCACTGACACTAACTCCTCATACACACCACTGACACTAACTCCTCATACACACCACTGACACTAACTCCTCATACACACACCACTGACACTAACTCCTCATATACACCACTGACACTAACTCCTCATATACACCACTGACACTAACTCCTCATATACACCACTGACACTAACTCCTCATATACACCACTGACACTAACTCCTCATATACACCACTGACACTAACTCATCATACACACCACTGACACTAACTCCTCATACACACCACTGACACTAACTCCTCATACACACCACTGACACTAACTCCTAATACACACCACTGACACTAACTCCTCATACACACACCACTGACACTAACTCCTCATACACACCACTGACACTAACTTCTCATACACACCACTGACACTAACTCCTCATACACATCACTGACACTAACTCCTCATACACACCACTGACACTAACTCCTCATACACACCATTGACACTAACTCCTCATACAAACCACTGACACTAACTCCTCACACACACCACTGACACTAACTCCTCATACACACCACTGACACTAACTCCTCATACACACCACTGACACTAACCCCTCATACACACCATTGACACTAACTCCTCATACAAACCACTGACACTAACTCCTCACACACACCACTGACACTAACTCCTCATACACACCACTGACACTAACTCCTCATACACACCACTGACACTAACTCCTCATACACACCACTGACACTAACTCCTCATACACACACCACTGACACTAACTCCTCATACACACCACTGACCCTAACTCCTCATACACACCACTGACCCTAACTCCTCATACACACCACTGACACTAACTCCTCATACACACCACTGACACTAACTCCTCATATACACCACTGACCCTAACTCCTCATACACACATCACTGACACTAACTCCTCATACACACCACTGACACTAACTCCTGATACACACCACTGACACTAACTCCTTATACACACACCACTGACACTAACTCCTTATACACACACCACTGACACCAACTCCTCATACACACCACTGACACTAACTCCTCATACACACACCACTGACACTAACTCCTCATACACACCACTGACACTAACTCCTTATACACACCACTGACACTAACTCCTCATACACACCACTGACACTAACTCCTCATACACACACCACTGACACTAACTCCTCATACACACATCACTGACACTAACTCCTCATACACACCACTGACAGTAACTCCTCATACACACCACTGACACCAACTCCTCATACACACCACTGACACTAACTCCTCATACACACCACTGACACTAACTCCTCATACACACCACTGACACTAACTCCTCATACACACCACTGACACTAACTCCTTATACACACACCACTGACACTAACTCCTCATACACACCACTGACACTAACTCCTCATACACATCACTGACACTAACTCCTCATACACACCACTGACACTAACTCCTGATACACACCACTGACACTAACTCCTCATACACACCACTGACACTAACTCCTCATACACACCACAGACACTAACTCCTCATACACACCCCACTGACACTAACTCCTCATACACCCCACTGACACTAACTCCTCATACACACCACTGACACTAACTCCTTATACTCACACCACTGACACTAACTCCTCATACACACCACTGACACTAACTCCTGATACACACCACTGACACTAACTCCTGATACACACCACTGACACTAACTCCTCATACACATCCCACTGACACTAACTCCTCATACACACCACTGACACTAACTCCTCATACACACACCACTGACACTAACTCCTCATACACACCACTGACACTAACTCCTCATACACACCACTGACACTAACTCCTCATACACACACCACTAACACTAACTCCTCATACACACCACTGACACTAACTCCTCATACACACCACTGACACTAACTCCTCATACACACACCACTGACACTAACTCCTCATACACACCACTGGCACTAACTCCTCATACACACCACTGACACTAACTCCTCATACACACCGCTGACACCAACTCGTCATACACACAGCACTAACAATAACTCCTTATACACAAGTCACTGACACTAACTCCTCTTACACACCACTGACACTAACTCCTCATACACACCACTGACACTAACTCCTCATACACACCACTGACAATAACTCCTCATACACACAGCACTGACATTAACTCCTCATACACACACCACTGACACTTACTCCTCATACACACACCACTGACACTAACTCCTCATACACACACCACTGACACTAACTCCTCATACACACCACTGACACTAACTCCTCATACACACACCACTAACAAAAACTCCTTATACACACGTCACTGACACTAACTCCTCATACACACCACTGACACTAACTCCTCATACACACCACTGACACTAAGTCCTCCCACACACCACTGACACTAACTCCTCATACACACACCACTGACACTAACTCCTCATACACACACCACTGACACTAACTCCTCATACACACACCACTGACACTAACTCCTCATACACACACCACTGACACTAACTCCTCATACACACCACTGACACTAACTCCTCATACACACACCACTGACACTAACTCCTCATACACACCACTAACAATAACTCCTCATACACACCACTGACAGTAACTCCTCATACACACCACTGACACCAACTCCTCATACACACCACTGACACTAACTCCTCATACACACCACTGACACTAACTCCTCATACACACCACTGACACTAACTCCTCATACACACACCACTGACACTAACTCCTCATACACACCACTGACACTAACTCCTCATACACACCACTGACACTAACTCCTCATACACACCACTGACACTAACTCCTCATACACATCACTGACAATAACTCCTCATACACACATCACTGACACTAACTCCTCATATACACCACTGACACTAACTCCTTATACACACACCACTGACCCTAACTCCTCATACACACACCACTGACACTAACTCCTCATACACACACCACTGACCCTAACTCCTCATACACACCACTGACACTAACTCCTCATACACACACCACTGACCCTAACTCCTCATACACACACCACTGACACTAACTCCTCATACACACAACTGACACTAACTCCTCATACACACCACTGACACTAAATCCTCATACACACACCACTGACACTAACTCCTCATACACCCCACTGACACTAACTCCTCATACACACCACTGACACTAACTCCTCATACACACCACTGACACTAACTCCTCATACACACACCACTGACACTAACTCCTCATACACACCACTGACACTAACTCCTCATACACACCACTGACATTAACTCCTCATACACATCACTGACACTAACTCCTCATACACAACACTGACACTAACTCCTCATACACACCACTGACACTAACTCCTCATACACACACCACTGACACTAACTCCTCATACACACAACTGACACTAATTTCTCATACACACCACTGACACTAACTCCTCATACACATCACTGACACTAACTCCTCATACACACCACTGACACTAACTCCTCATACACACCACTGACACTAACTCCTCATACACACACCACTGACACTAACTCCTCATACACAATACTGACAATAACTCCTCATACACACCACTGACACTAACTCCTCATACACACCACTGACACTAACTCCTCATACACACCACTGACACTAACTCCTCATACACACACCACTGACACTAACTCCTCATACACACCACTGACAGTAACTCCTTATACACACACCACTGACACTAACTCCTCATACACACCACTGACACTAACTCCTCATACACACACCACTGACACTAACCCCTCATACACACCACTGACACTAACTCCTCATACACATCACTGACACTAACTCCTCATACACACCACTGACACTAACTCATCATACACACCACTGACAATAACTCCTCATACACTTCCCACTGACACTAACTCCTCATACACACCACTGACACTAACTCCTCATACACACCACTGACACTAACTCCTCATACACACATCACTGACACTAACTCCTCATACACACACCACTGACACTAACTCCTCATACACACACCACTGACACCATCTCCTCATACACACCACTGACACCAACTCCTCATACACACCACTGACACTAACTCCTCATACACACCGCTGACACTAACTCCTCATACACACACCACTGACACCAACTCCTCATACACACCACTGACACTAACTCCTCATACACATCACTGACACTAACTCCTCATACACATCACTGACACTAACTCCTCATACACACCACTGACACTAACTCCTCATACACACACCACTGACACTAACTCCTCATACACATCACTGACAATAACTCCTCATACACACACCACTGACACTAACTCCTCATACACACCACTGACACTAACTCCTCATACACACACCACTGACACTAACTCCTCATACACACCACTGACACTAACTCCTCATACACACACCACTGACACTAACTCCTCATACACACCGCTGACACTAACTCCTCATACACACACCACTGACACCAACTCCTCATACACACCACTGACACTAACTCCTCATACACATCACTGACAATAACTCCTCATACACACCACTGACACTAACTCCTCATACACACACCACTGACACTAACTCCTCATACACATCACTGACAATAACTCCTCATACACATCACTGACACTAACTCCTCATACACACCACTGACACTAACTCATCATACACACCACTGACAATAACTCCTCATACACTTCCCACTGACAATAACTCCTCATACACACCACTGACACTAACTCCTCATACACACCACTGACACTAACTCCTCATACACGCACCACTGACACTAACTCCTCATACACACCACTGACACTAACTCCTCATACACACACCACTGACACTAACTCCTCATACACACCACTGACACTAACTCCTCATACACACCACTGACACTAACTCCTCATACACACCACTGACACTAACTCCTCATACACATCACTGACAATAACTCCTCATACACACATCACTGACACTAACTCCTCATATACACCACTGACACTAACTCCTTATACACACACCACTGACCCTAACTCCTCATACACACACCACTGACACTAACTCCTCATACACACACCACTGACCCTAACTCCTCATACACACCACTGACACTAACTCCTCATACACACACCACTGACCCTAACTCCTCATACACACACCACTGACACTAACTCCTCATACACACAACTGACACTAACTCCTCATACACACCACTGACACTAAATCCTCATACACACACCACTGACACTAACTCCTCATACACACCAATGACACTAACTCCTCATACACACCACTGACACTAACTCCTCATACACACCACTGACACTAACTCCTCATACACACCACTGACACTAACTCCTCATACACACACCACTGACACTAACTCGTCATACACACACCACTGACACTAACTCGTCATACACACACCACTGACACTAACTCGTCATACACACACCACTGACACTAACTCCTCATACACACCACTGACACTAACTCCTCATACACACCACTGACACTAACTCCTCATACACACACCACTGACACTAACTCCTCAAGCACACACCATTGACTCTAACTCCTCATACACACATCACTGACACTAACTCATCATACACATCACTGACACTAACTCCTCATACACACACCACTGACACTAACTCCTCATACACACCACTGACACTAACTCCTCATACACACACCACTGACACTAACTCCTCATACACACACCACTGACACTAACTCCTCATACACACCACTGACACTAACTCCTCATACACATCACTGACACTAACTCCTCATACACACCACTGACACTAACTCCTCATACACAACACTGACACTAACTCCTCATACACACACCACTGACACTAACTCCTCATACACAACACTGACACTAACTCCTCATACACACACCACTGACACTAACTCCTCATACACACCACTGACACTAACTCCTCATACACACCACTGACACTAACTCCTCATACACAACACTGACACTAACTCCTCATACACACACCACTGACACTAACTCCTCATACACAACACTGACACTAACTCCTCATACACACACCACTGACACTAACTCCTCATACACACCACTGACACTAACTCCTCATACACACCACTGACACTAACTCCTCATACACACCACTGACACTAACTCCTCATACACACACCACTGACACTAACTCCTCATACACACACCACTGACACTAACTCCTCATACACACCACTGACACCAACTCCTCATACACACCACTGACACTAACTCCTCATACACATCACTGACACTAACTCCTCATACACATCACTGACACTAACTCCTCATACACACACCACTGACACTAACTCCTCATACACACACCACTGACACTAACTCCTCATACACACCACTGACACTAACTCCTCATACACACACCACTGACACTAACTCCTCATACACACACCACTGACACTATCTCCTGATACACACCACTGACACTAACTCCTCATACACACACCACTGACACTAACTCCTGATACACACCACTGACACTAACTCCTCATACACACACCACTGACACTAACTCCTCATACACACACCACTGACACTATCTCCTGATACACACCACTGACACTAACTCCTCATACACACACCACTGACACTAACTCCTCATACACACCACTGACACTAACTCCTCATACACACCACTGACACTAACTCCTCATACACATCACTGACACTAACTCCTCATACACACACTACTGACACTAACTCCTCATACACACCACTGACACTAACTCCTCATACACACCACTGACACTAAGTCCTCATACACACCACTGACACTAACTCCTCATACACACACCACTGACACTAACTCCTCATACACACACCACTGATACTAACTCCTCATACACACACCACTGACAGTAACTCCTCATACACACCACTGACACTAACTCCTCATACACACACCACTGACACTAACTCCTCATACACACCACTAACAATAACTCCTCATACACACACCACTGACACTAACTCCTCATACACACCACTGACACTAACTCCTCATACACACACCACTGACACTAACTCCTCATACACACCACTGACACTAACTCCTCATACACACACCACTGACACTAACTCCTCATACACACACCACTGACACTAACTCCTCATACACACACCACTGACACTAACTCCTCATACACACACCACTGACACTAACTGCTCATACACACACCACTGACACTAACTCCTCATACACACCACTGACACTAAGTCCTCATACACACCACTGACACTAACTCCTCATACACACACCACTGACACTAACTCCTCATACACACACCACTGATACTAACTCCTCATACACACACCACTGATACTAACTCCTCATACACACCACTGACACTAACTCCTCATACACACCACTGACACTAACTCCTCATACACATCACTGACACTAACTGCTCATACACACCACTGACACTAACTCCTCATACACACACCACTGACACTAACTCCTCATACACACACCACTGATACTAACTCCTCATACACACACCACTGACAGTAACTCCTCATACACACCACTGACACTAACTCCTCATACACACACCACTGACACTAACTCCTCATACACACCACTAACAATAACTCCTCATACACACACCACTGACACTAACTCCTCATACACACCACTGACACTAACTCCTCATACACACCACTAACAATAACTCCTCATACACACACCACTGACACTAACTCCTCATACACACCACTGACACTAACTCCTCATACACACACCACTGACACTAACTCCTCATACACACACCACTGACACTAACTCCTCATACACACACCACTGACACTAACTCCTCATACACACACCACTGACACTAACTGCTCATACACACACCACTGACACTAACTCCTCATACACACCACTGACACTAAGTCCTCATACACACCACTGACACTAACTCCTCATACACACACCACTGACACTAACTCCTCATACACACACCACTGATACTAACTCCTCATACACACACCACTGATACTAACTCCTCATACACACCACTGACACTAACTCCTCATACACACGTCACTGATACTAACTCCTCATACACATCACTGACCCTAACTCCTCATACACACACCACTGACACTAACTCCTCATACACACCACTGACACTAACTCCTCATACACACACCACTGACACTAGCTCCTCATACACACCACTGACACTAACTCCTCATACACACACCACTGACACTAACTCCTCATACACACACCACTGACACTAACTCCTCATACACACCACTGACACTAACTCCTCATACACACACCACTGACACTAACTCCTCATACACACACCACTGACACTAACTCCTCATACACACCACTGACACTAACTCCTCATACACACACCACTGACACTAACTCCTCATACACACACCACTGACACTAACTCCTCATACACACCACTGACACTAACTCCTCATACACACCACTGACACTAACTCCTCATACACATCACTGACACTAACTCCTCATACACACACTACTGACACTAACTCCTCATACACACCACTGACACTAACTCCTCATACACACCACTGACACTAAGTCCTCATACACACCACTGACACTAACTCCTCATACACACACCACTGACACTAACTCCTCATACACACACCACTGATACTAACTCCTCATACACACACCACTGACAGTAACTCCTCATACACACCACTGACACTAACTCCTCATACACACACCACTGACACTAACTCCTCATACACACCACTAACAATAACTCCTCATACACACACCACTGACACTAACTCCTCATACACACCACTGACACTAACTCCTCATACACACACCACTGACACTAACTCCTCATACACACCACTGACACTAACTCCTCATACACACACCACTGACACTAACTCCTCATACACACACCACTGACACTAACTCCTCATACACACACCACTGACACTAACTGCTCATACACACACCACTGACACTAACTCCTCATACACACCACTGACACTAAGTCCTCATACACACCACTGACACTAACTCCTCATACACACACCACTGACACTAACTCCTCATACACACACCACTGATACTAACTCCTCATACACACACCACTGATACTAACTCCTCATACACACCACTGACACTAACTCCTCATACACACGTCACTGATACTAACTCCTCATACACATCACTGACACTAACTCCTGATACACACCACTGACACTAACTGCTCATACACACCACTGACACTAACTCCTCATACACACCACTGACACTAACTCCTCATACACACACCACTGACACTAGCTCCTCATACACACCACTGACACTAACTCCTCATACACACACCACTGACACTAACTCCTCATACACACACCACTGACACTAACTCCTCATACACACCACTGACACTAACTCCTCATACACACACCACTGACACTAACTCCTCATACACACACCACTGACACTAACTCCTCATACACACCACTGACACTAACTCCTCATACACACACCACTGACACTAACTCCTCATACACACCACTGACCCTAACTCCTCATACACACCACTGACACTAACTCCTCATACACACACCACTGACACTAACTCCTCATACACACCACTGACACCAACTCCTCATACACACCGCTGACACCAACTCCTCATACACACACCACTGACACTAACTCCTCATACACACACCACTGACACTAACTCCTCATACACACCACTGACACTAACTCCTGATACACACCACTGACACCAACTCCTCATACACACCGCTGACACCAACTCCTCATACACACACCACTGACACTAACTCCTCATACACACCACTGACACTAACTCCTCATACACACCACTGACACTAACTCCTCATACACACCACTGACACTAACTCCTCATACACACCACTGACACTAACTCCTCATACACACCACTGACACTAACTCCTCATACACACCACTGACACTAACTCCTCATACACACCGCTGACACTAACTCCTCATACACACACCACTGACACTAACTCCTCATACACACCACTGACACTAACTCCTCATACACACACCACTGACACTAACTCCTCATACACACCACTGACACTAACTCCTCATACACATCACTGACACTAACTCCTCATACACACCACTGACACTAACTCCTCATAGACACCACTGACACTAACTCCTCATAGACACCACTGACACTAACTCCTCATACACACCACTGACACTAACTCCTCATACACACCACTGACACTAACTCATCATACACACCACTGACACTAACTCCTCATACACACCACTGACACTAACTCCTCATACACACCACTGACACTAACTCCTCATACACACACCACTGACACTAACTCCTCATACACACCACTGACACTAACTCCTCATACACACACCACTGACACTAACTCCTCATACACACACCACTAACAAAAACTCCTTATACACACGTCACTGACACTAACTCCTCATACACACCACTGACACTAACTCCTCATACACACCACTGACACTAACTCCTCATACACACCACTGACACTAACTCCTCATACACACACCACTGACCCTAACTCCTCATACACACCACTGACACTAACTCCTCATACACACCACTGACACTAACTCCTCATACACATCACTGACACTAACTCCTCATACACACCACTGACACTAACTCCTCATACACACCACTGACACTAACTCCTCATACACACCACTGACACTAACTCCTCATACACACCACTGACACTAACTCATCATACACACCACTGACACTAACTCATCATACACACCACTGACACTAACTCCTCATACACACCACTGACACTAACTCCTCATACACACACCACTGACACTAACTCCTCATACACACCACTGACACTAACTCCTCATACACACACCACTGACACTAACTCCTCATACACACCACTGACACTAACTCCTCATACACACCACTGACACTAACTCCTCATACACACTACTGACACTAACTCCTCATACACACCACTGACACTAACTCCTCATACACACCGCTGACACTAACTCCTCATACACACACCACTGACACTAACTCCTCATACACACCACTGACACTAACTCCTCATACACACACCACTGACACTAACTCCTCATACACACCACTGACACTAACTCCTCATACACATCACTGACACTAACTCCTCATACACACCACTGACACTAACTCCTCATAGACACCACTGACACTAACTCCTCATACACACCACTGACACTAACTCCTCATACACACCACTGACACTAACTCATCATACACACCACTGACACTAACTCCTCATACACACCACTGACACTAACTCCTCATACACACACCACTGACACTAACTCCTCATACACACCACTGACACTAACTCCTCATACACACACCACTGACACTAACTCCTCATACACACGCCACTAACAAAAACTCCTTATACACACGTCACTGACACTAACTCCTCATACACACCACTGACACTAACTCCTCATACACACCACTGACACTAACTCCTCATACACACCACTGACACTAACTCCTCATACACACACCACTGACCCTAACTCCTCATACACACCACTGACCCTAACTCCTCATACACACCACTGACACTAACTCCTCATACACACCACTGACACTAACTCCTCATACACATCACTGACACTAACTCCTCATACACACCACTGACACTAACTCCTCATACACACCACTGACACTAACTCCTCATACACACCACTGACACTAACTCCTCATACACACCACTGACACTAACTCATCATACACACCACTGACACTAACTCCTCATACACACCACTGACACTAACTCCTCATACACACACCACTGACACTAACTCCTCATACACACCACTGACACTAACTCCTCATACACACACCACTGAAACTAACTCCTCATACACACCGCTGACACTAACTCCTCATACACACACCACTGACACTAACTCCTCATACACACACCACTGACACTAACTCCTCATACACACACCACTGACACTAACTCCTCATACACACAGCACTGATACTAACTCCTCATACACACACCACTGACACTAACTCCTCATACACACACCACTGAAACTAACTCCTCATACACACACTACTGACACTAACTCCTCATACACACACTACTGACCCTAACTCCTCATACACACACCACTGACACTAACTCCTCATACACATCACTGACACTAACTCCTCATACACACACCACTGACCCTAACTCCTCATACACACACCACTGACCCTAACTCCTCATACACACACCACTGACCCTAACTCCTCATACACACCACTGACACTAACTCCTCATACACACACCACTGACACTAACTCCTCATACACACCACTGACACTAACTCCTCATACACACCACTGACACTAACTCCTCATACACACCGCTGACACTAACTCCTCATACACATCACTGACACTAACTCCTCATACACACCACTGACACTAACACCTCATACACACCACTGACACTAACTCCTCATACACACCACTGACACTAACTCCTCATACACACACCACTGACACTAACTGCTCATACACATCACTGACACTAACTCCTCATACACACACTACTGACACTAACTCCTCATACACACCACTGACACTAACTCCTCATACACACCACTGACACTAAGTCCTCATACACACCACTGACACTAACTCCTCATACACACACCACTGACACTAACTCCTCATACACACACCACTGATACTAACTCCTCATACACACACCACTGACAGTAACTCCTCATACACACCACTGACACTAACTCCTCATACACACACCACTGACACTAACTCCTCATACACACCACTAACAATAACTCCTCATACACACACCACTGACACTAACTCCTCATACACACCACTGACACTAACTCCTCATACACACCACTAACAATAACTCCTCATACACACACCACTGACACTAACTCCTCATACACACCACTGACACTAACTCCTCATACACACACCACTGACACTAACTCCTCATACACACCACTGACACTAACTCCTCATACACACACCACTGACACTAACTCCTCATACACAACACTGACACTAACTCCTCATACACACCACTGACACTAACTCCTCATACACACCACTGACACTAAGTCCTCATACACACCACTGACACTAACTCCTCATACACACACCACTGACACTAACTCCTCATACACACACCACTGACACTAACTCCTCATACACACACCACTGACACTAACTGCTCATACACACACCACTGACACTAACTCCTCATACACACCACTGACACTAAGTCCTCATACACACCACTGACACTAACTCCTCATACACACACCACTGACACTAACTCCTCATACACACACCACTGATACTAACTCCTCATACACACACCACTGACACTAACTCCTCATACACACGTCACTGATACTAACTCCTCATACACATCACTGACCCTAACTCCTCATACACACACCACTGACACTAACTCCTCATACACACCACTGACACTAACTCCTCATACACACACCACTGACACTAGCTCCTCACACACACCACTGACACTAGCTCCTCATACACACCACTGACACTAACTCCTCATACACACACCACTGACACTAACTCCTCATACACACACCACTGACACTAACTCCTCATACACACCACTGACACTAACTCCTCATACACACACCACTGACACTAACTCCTCATACACACACCACTGACACTAACTCCTCATACACACCACTGACACTAACTCCTCATACACACACCACTGACACTAACTCCTCATACACACACCACTGACACTATCTCCTGATACACACCACTGACACTAACTCCTCATACACACACCACTGACACTAACTCCTGATACACACCACTGACACTAACTCCTCATACACACACCACTGACACTAACTCCTCATACACACACCACTGACACTATCTCCTGATACACACCACTGACACTAACTCCTCATACACACACCACTGACACTAACTCCTCATACACACCACTGACACTAACTCCTCATACACACCACTGACACTAACTCCTCATACACATCACTGACACTAACTCCTCATACACACACTACTGACACTAACTCCTCATACACACCACTGACACTAACTCCTCATACACACCACTGACACTAAGTCCTCATACACACCACTGACACTAACTCCTCATACACACACCACTGACACTAACTCCTCATACACACACCACTGATACTAACTCCTCATACACACACCACTGACAGTAACTCCTCATACACACCACTGACACTAACTCCTCATACACACACCACTGACACTAACTCCTCATACACACCACTAACAATAACTCCTCATACACACACCACTGACACTAACTCCTCATACACACCACTGACACTAACTCCTCATACACACACCACTGACACTAACTCCTGATACACACCACTGACACTAACTCCTCATACACACACCACTGACACTAACTCCTCATACACACACCACTGACACTATCTCCTGATACACACCACTGACACTAACTCCTCATACACACACCACTGACACTAACTCCTCATACACACCACTGACACTAACTCCTCATACACACCACTGACACTAACTCCTCATACACATCACTGACACTAACTCCTCATACACACACTACTGACACTAACTCCTCATACACACCACTGACACTAACTCCTCATACACACCACTGACACTAAGTCCTCATACACACCACTGACACTAAGTCCTCATACACACACCACTGACACTAACTCCTCATACACACACCACTGATACTAACTCCTCATACACACACCACTGACAGTAACTCCTCATACACACCACTGACACTAACTCCTCATACACACACCACTGACACTAACTCCTCATACACACCACTAACAATAACTCCTCATACACACACCACTGACACTAACTCCTCATACACACCACTGACACTAACTCCTCATACACACACCACTGACACTAACTCCTCATACACACACCACTGACACTAACTCCTCATACACACACCACTGACACTAACTCCTCATACACACACCACTGACACTAACTGCTCATACACACACCACTGACACTAACTCCTCATACACACCACTGACACTAAGTCCTCATACACACCACTGACACTAACTCCTCATACACACACCACTGACACTAACTCCTCATACACACACCACTGATACTAACTCCTCATACACACACCACTGATACTAACTCCTCATACACACCACTGACACTAACTCCTCATACACACGTCACTGATACTAACTCCTCATACACATCACTGACACTAACTCCTGATACACACCACTGACACTAACTGCTCATACACACCACTGACACTAACTCCTCATACACACACCACTGACACTAACTCCTCATACACACACCACTGATACTAACTCCTCATACACACACCACTGACAGTAACTCCTCATACACACCACTGACACTAACTCCTCATACACACACCACTGACACTAACTCCTCATACACACCACTAACAATAACTCCTCATACACACACCACTGACACTAACTCCTCATACACACCACTGACACTAACTCCTCATACACACCACTAACAATAACTCCTCATACACACACCACTGACACTAACTCCTCATACACACCACTGACACTAACTCCTCATACACACACCACTGACACTAACTCCTCATACACACCACTGACACTAACTCCTCATACACACACCACTGACACTAACTCCTCATACACACACCACTGACACTAACTCCTCATACACACACCACTGACACTAACTCCTCATACACACACCACTGACACTAACTGCTCATACACACACCACTGACACTAACTCCTCATACACACCACTGACACTAAGTCCTCATACACACCACTGACACTAACTCCTCATACACACACCACTGACACTAACTCCTCATACACACACCACTGATACTAACTCCTCATACACACACCACTGATACTAACTCCTCATACACACCACTGACACTAACTCCTCATACACACGTCACTGATACTAACTCCTCATACACATCACTGACCCTAACTCCTCATACACACCACTGACACTAACTCCTCATACACACCACTGACACTAACTCCTCATACACACACCACTGACACTAGCTCCTCATACACACCACTGACACTAACTCCTCATACACACACCACTGACACTAACTCCTCATACACACACCACTGACACTAACTCCTCATACACACCACTGACACTAACTCCTCATACACACACCACTGACACTAACTCCTCATACACACACCACTGACACTAACTCCTCATACACACCACTGACACTAACTCCTCATACACACACCACTGACACTAACTCCTCATACACACACCACTGACACTATCTCCTGATACACACCACTGACACTAACTCCTCATACACACACCACTGACACTAACTCCTGATACACACCACTGACACTAACTCCTCATACACACACCACTGACACTAACTCCTCATACACACACCACTGACACTATCTCCTGATACACACCACTGACACTAACTCCTCATACACACACCACTGACACTAACTCCTCATACACACCACTGACACTAACTCCTCATACACACCACTGACACTAACTCCTCATACACATCACTGACACTAACTCCTCATACACACACTACTGACACTAACTCCTCATACACACCACTGACACTAACTCCTCATACACACCACTGACACTAAGTCCTCATACACACCACTGACACTAACTCCTCATACACACACCACTGACACTAACTCCTCATACACACACCACTGATACTAACTCCTCATACACACACCACTGACAGTAACTCCTCATACACACCACTGACACTAACTCCTCATACACACACCACTGACACTAACTCCTCATACACACCACTAACAATAACTCCTCATACACACACCACTGACACTAACTCCTCATACACACCACTGACACTAACTCCTCATACACACACCACTGACACTAACTCCTCATACACACCACTGACACTAACTCCTCATAAACACACCACTGACACTAACTCCTCATACACACACCACTGACACTAACTCCTCATACACACACCACTGACACTAACTCCTCATACACACACCACTAACACTAACTGCTCATACACACACCACTGACACTAACTCCTCATACACACCACTGACACTAAGTCCTCATACACACCACTGACACTAATTCCTCATACACACACCACTGACACTAACTCCTCATACACACACCACTGATACTAACTCCTCATACACACACCACTGATACTAACTCCTCATACACACCACTGACACTAACTCCTCATACACACGTCACTGATACTAACTCCTCATACACATCACTGACACTAACTCCTGATACACACCACTGACACTAACTGCTCATACACACCACTGACACTAACTCCTCATACACACCACTGACACTAACTCCTCATACACACACCACTGACACTAGCTCCTCATACACACCACTGACACTAACTCCTCATACACACACCACTGACACTAACTCCTCATACACACACCACTGACACTAACTCCTCATACACACCACTGACACTAACTCCTCATACACACACCACTGACACTAACTCCTCATACACACACCACTGACACTAACTCCTCATACACACCACTGACACTAACTCCTCATACACACACCACTGACACTAACTCCTCATACACACCACTGACCCTAACTCCTCATACACACCACTGACACTAACTCCTCATACACACACCACTGACACTAACTCCTCATACACACCACTGACACCAACTCCTCATACACACCGCTGACACCAACTCCTCATACACACACCACTGACACTAACTCCTCATACACACACCACTGACACTAACTCCTCATACACACCACTGACACTAACTCCTGATACACACCACTGACACCAACTCCTCATACACACCGCTGACACCAACTCCTCATACACACACCACTGACACTAACTCCTCATACACACCACTGACACTAACTCCTCATACACACCACTGACACTAACTCCTCATACACACCACTGACACTAACTCCTCATACACACCACTGACACTAACTCCTCATACACACCACTGACACTAACTCCTCATACACACCACTGACACTAACTCCTCATACACACCGCTGACACTAACTCCTCATACACACACCACTGACACTAACTCCTCATACACACCACTGACACTAACTCCTCATACACACACCACTGACACTAACTCCTCATACACACCACTGACACTAACTCCTCATACACATCACTGACACTAACTCCTCATACACACCACTGACACTAACTCCTCATAGACACCACTGACACTAACTCCTCATAGACACCACTGACACTAACTCCTCATACACACCACTGACACTAACTCCTCATACACACCACTGACACTAACTCATCATACACACCACTGACACTAACTCCTCATACACACCACTGACACTAACTCCTCATACACACCACTGACACTAACTCCTCATACACACACCACTGACACTAACTCCTCATACACACCACTGACACTAACTCCTCATACACACACCACTGACACTAACTCCTCATACACACACCACTAACAAAAACTCCTTATACACACGTCACTGACACTAACTCCTCATACACACCACTGACACTAACTCCTCATACACACCACTGACACTAACTCCTCATACACACCACTGACACTAACTCCTCATACACACACCACTGACCCTAACTCCTCATACACACCACTGACACTAACTCCTCATACACACCACTGACACTAACTCCTCATACACATCACTGACACTAACTCCTCATACACACCACTGACACTAACTCCTCATACACACCACTGACACTAACTCCTCATACACACCACTGACACTAACTCCTCATACACACCACTGACACTAACTCATCATACACACCACTGACACTAACTCATCATACACACCACTGACACTAACTCCTCATACACACCACTGACACTAACTCCTCATACACACACCACTGACACTAACTCCTCATACACACCACTGACACTAACTCCTCATACACACACCACTGACACTAACTCCTCATACACACCACTGACACTAAATCCTCATACACACCACTGACACTAACTCCTCATACACACTACTGACACTAACTCCTCATACACACCACTGACACTAACTCCTCATACACACCGCTGACACTAACTCCTCATACACACACCACTGACACTAACTCCTCATACACACCACTGACACTAACTCCTCATACACACCACTGACACTAACTCCTCATACACACCACTGACACTAACTCCTCATACACACACCACTGACACTAACTCCTCATACACACACCACTGACACTAACTCCTCATACACACCACTAACAATAACTCCTCATACACACCGCTGACACTAACTCCTCATACACACCACTGACACTAACTCCTCATACACACACCACTGACACTAACTCCTCATACACACCACTGACACTAACTCCTCATAAACACACCACTGACACTAACTCCTCATACACACACCACTGACACTAACTCCTCATACACACACCACTGACACTAACTCCTCATACACACACCACTAACACTAACTGCTCATACACACACCACTGACACTAACTCCTCATACACACCACTGACACTAAGTCCTCATACACACCACTGACACTAATTCCTCATACACACACCACTGACACTAACTCCTCATACACACACCACTGATACTAACTCCTCATACACACACCACTGATACTAACTCCTCATACACACCACTGACACTAACTCCTCATACACACGTCACTGATACTAACTCCTCATACACATCACTGACACTAACTCCTGATACACACCACTGACACTAACTGCTCATACACACCACTGACACTAACTCCTCATACACACCACTGACACTAACTCCTCATACACACACCACTGACACTAGCTCCTCATACACACCACTGACACTAACTCCTCATACACACACCACTGACACTAACTCCTCATACACACACCACTGACACTAACTCCTCATACACACCACTGACACTAACTCCTCATACACACACCACTGACACTAACTCCTCATACACACACCACTGACACTAACTCCTCATACACACCACTGACACTAACTCCTCATACACACACCACTGACACTAACTCCTCATACACACCACTGACCCTAACTCCTCATACACACCACTGACACTAACTCCTCATACACACACCACTGACACTAACTCCTCATACACACCACTGACACCAACTCCTCATACACACCGCTGACACCAACTCCTCATACACACACCACTGACACTAACTCCTCATACACACACCACTGACACTAACTCCTCATACACACCACTGACACTAACTCCTGATACACACCACTGACACCAACTCCTCATACACACCGCTGACACCAACTCCTCATACACACACCACTGACACTAACTCCTCATACACACCACTGACACTAACTCCTCATACACACCACTGACACTAACTCCTCATACACACCACTGACACTAACTCCTCATACACACCACTGACACTAACTCCTCATACACACCACTGACACTAACTCCTCATACACACCACTGACACTAACTCCTCATACACACCGCTGACACTAACTCCTCATACACACACCACTGACACTAACTCCTCATACACACCACTGACACTAACTCCTCATACACACACCACTGACACTAACTCCTCATACACACCACTGACACTAACTCCTCATACACATCACTGACACTAACTCCTCATACACACCACTGACACTAACTCCTCATAGACACCACTGACACTAACTCCTCATAGACACCACTGACACTAACTCCTCATACACACCACTGACACTAACTCCTCATACACACCACTGACACTAACTCATCATACACACCACTGACACTAACTCCTCATACACACCACTGACACTAACTCCTCATACACACCACTGACACTAACTCCTCATACACACACCACTGACACTAACTCCTCATACACACCACTGACACTAACTCCTCATACACACACCACTGACACTAACTCCTCATACACACACCACTAACAAAAACTCCTTATACACACGTCACTGACACTAACTCCTCATACACACCACTGACACTAACTCCTCATACACACCACTGACACTAACTCCTCATACACACCACTGACACTAACTCCTCATACACACACCACTGACCCTAACTCCTCATACACACCACTGACACTAACTCCTCATACACACCACTGACACTAACTCCTCATACACATCACTGACACTAACTCCTCATACACACCACTGACACTAACTCCTCATACACACCACTGACACTAACTCCTCATACACACCACTGACACTAACTCCTCATACACACCACTGACACTAACTCATCATACACACCACTGACACTAACTCATCATACACACCACTGACACTAACTCCTCATACACACCACTGACACTAACTCCTCATACACACACCACTGACACTAACTCCTCATACACACCACTGACACTAACTCCTCATACACACACCACTGACACTAACTCCTCATACACACCACTGACACTAAATCCTCATACACACCACTGACACTAACTCCTCATACACACTACTGACACTAACTCCTCATACACACCACTGACACTAACTCCTCATACACACCGCTGACACTAACTCCTCATACACACACCACTGACACTAACTCCTCATACACACCACTGACACTAACTCCTCATACACACACCACTGACACTAACTCCTCATACACACCACTGACACTAACTCCTCATACACATCACTGACACTAACTCCTCATACACACCACTGACACTAACTCCTCATAGACACCACTGACACTAACTCCTCATACACACCACTGACACTAACTCCTCATACACACCACTGACACTAACTCATCATACACACCACTGACACTAACTCCTCATACACACCACTGACACTAACTCCTCATACACACACCACTGACACTAACTCCTCATACACACCACTGACACTAACTCCTCATACACACACCACTGACACTAACTCCTCATACACACGCCACTAACAAAAACTCCTTATACACACGTCACTGACACTAACTCCTCATACACACCACTGACACTAACTCCTCATACACACCACTGACACTAACTCCTCATACACACCACTGACACTAACTCCTCATACACACACCACTGACCCTAACTCCTCATACACACCACTGACCCTAACTCCTCATACACACCACTGACACTAACTCCTCATACACACCACTGACACTAACTCCTCATACACATCACTGACACTAACTCCTCATACACACCACTGACACTAACTCCTCATACACACCACTGACACTAACTCCTCATACACACCACTGACACTAACTCATCATACACACCACTGACACTAACTCATCATACACACCACTGACACTAACTCCTCATACACACCACTGACACTAACTCCTCATACACACACCACTGACACTAACTCCTCATACACACCACTGACACTAACTCCTCATACACACACCACTGAAACTAACTCCTCATACACACCGCTGACACTAACTCCTCATACACACACCACTGACACTAACTCCTCATACACACACCACTGACACTAACTCCTCATACACACACCACTGACACTAACTCCTCATACACACAGCACTGATACTAACTCCTCATACACACACCACTGACACTAACTCCTCATACACACACCACTGAAACTAACTCCTCATACACACACTACTGACACTAACTCCTCATACACACACTACTGACCCTAACTCCTCATACACACACCACTGACACTAACTCCTCATACACATCACTGACACTAACTCCTCATACACACACCACTGACCCTAACTCCTCATACACACACCACTGACCCTAACTCCTCATACACACCACTGACACTAACTCCTCATACACACACCACTGACACTAACTCCTCATACACACCACTGACACTAACTCCTCATACACACCACTGACACTAACTCCTCATACACACCGCTGACACTAACTCCTCATACACATCACTGACACTAACTCCTCATACACACCACTGACACTAACTCCTCATACACACCACTGACACTAACTCCTCATACACACCACTGACACTAACTCCTCATACACACACCACTGACACTAACTGCTCATACACACCACTGACACAAACTCCTCATACACACCACTGACACAAACTCCTCATACACACCACTGACACTAACTCCTCATACACACACCACTGACACTAACTCCTCATACACACCACTGACACTAACTCCTCATACACACACCACTGACACTAACTCCTCATACACACCACTGACACTAACTCCTCATACACACCACTGACACTAACTCCTCATACACACTACTGACACTAACTCCTCATACACACCACTGACACTAACTCCTCATACACACCGCTGACACTAACTCCTCATACACACACCACTGACACTAACTCCTCATACACACCACTGACACTAACTCCTCATACACACACCACTGACACTAACTCCTCATACACACCACTGACACTAACTCCTCATACACATCACTGACACTAACTCCTCATACACACCACTGACACTAACTCCTCATAGACACCACTGACACTAACTCCTCATACACACCACTGACACTAACTCCTCATACACACCACTGACACTAACTCCTGATACACACCACTGACACCAACTCCTCATACACACCGCTGACACCAACTCCTCATACACACACCACTGACACTAACTCCTCATACACACCACTGACACTAACTCCTCATACACACCACTGACACTAACTCCTCATACACACCACTGACACTAACTCCTCATACACACCACTGACACTAACTCCTCATACACACCACTGACACTAACTCCTCATACACACCACTGACACTAACTCCTCATACACACCGCTGACACTAACTCCTCATACACACACCACTGACACTAACTCCTCATACACACCACTGACACTAACTCCTCATACACACACCACTGACACTAACTCCTCATACACACCACTGACACTAACTCCTCATACACATCACTGACACTAACTCCTCATACACACCACTGACACTAACTCCTCATAGACACCACTGACACTAACTCCTCATAGACACCACTGACACTAACTCCTCATACACACCACTGACACTAACTCCTCATACACACCACTGACACTAACTCATCATACACACCACTGACACTAACTCCTCATACACACCACTGACACTAACTCCTCATACACACCACTGACACTAACTCCTCATACACACACCACTGACACTAACTCCTCATACACACCACTGACACTAACTCCTCATACACACACCACTGACACTAACTCCTCATACACACACCACTAACAAAAACTCCTTATACACACGTCACTGACACTAACTCCTCATACACACCACTGACACTAACTCCTCATACACACCACTGACACTAACTCCTCATACACACCACTGACACTAACTCCTCATACACACACCACTGACCCTAACTCCTCATACACACCACTGACACTAACTCCTCATACACACCACTGACACTAACTCCTCATACACATCACTGACACTAACTCCTCATACACACCACTGACACTAACTCCTCATACACACCACTGACACTAACTCCTCATACACACCACTGACACTAACTCCTCATACACACCACTGACACTAACTCATCATACACACCACTGACACTAACTCATCATACACACCACTGACACTAACTCCTCATACACACCACTGACACTAACTCCTCATACACACACCACTGACACTAACTCCTCATACACACCACTGACACTAACTCCTCATACACACACCACTGACACTAACTCCTCATACACACCACTGACACTAAATCCTCATACACACCACTGACACTAACTCCTCATACACACTACTGACACTAACTCCTCATACACACCACTGACACTAACTCCTCATACACACCACTGACACTAACTCCTCATACACACCACTGACACTAACTCCTCATACACACACCACTGACACTAACTCCTCATACACACACCACTGACACTAACTCCTCATACACACCACTGACACTAACTCCTCATACACACCACTGACACTAACTCCTCATACACACACCACTGACACTAACTCCTCATACACACACCACTGACCCTAACTCCTCATACACACACCACTGACACTATCTCCTCATACACACACCACTGACACTAACTCCTCATACACACACCACTGACACTAACTCCTCATACACACCACTGACCCTAACTCCTCATACACACCACTGACACTAACTCCTCATACACACCACTGACACTAACTCCTCATACACACCACTGACACTAACTCCTCATACACACACCTCTTACACTAACTCCTCATACACACACCACTGACACTAACTCCTCATACACACCACTGACACTAACTCCTCATACACACCACTGACACTAACTCCTCATACACACCACTGACACGAACTCCTCATACACACCACTGACACTAACTCCTCATACACACCACTGACACTAACTCCTCATACACACCACTAACAAAAACTCCTTATACACACGTCACTGACACTAACTCCTCATACACACCACTGACACTAACTCCTCATACACACCACTGACACTAACTCCTCATACACACCACTGACACTAACTCCTCATACACACCACTGACACTAACTCCTCATACACACCACTGACACTAACTCCTCATACACACCACTGACACTAACTCCTCATACACACACCACTGACCCTAACTCCTCATACACACACCACTGACACTATCTCCTCATACACACACCACTGACACTAACTCCTCATACACACACCACTGACACTAACTCCTCATACACACACCACTGACACTAACTCCTCATACACACCACTGACACTAACTCCTTATACACACCACTGACACTAACTCCTCATACACACACCACTGACACTAACCCCTCATACACACCACTGACTCTAACTCCTCATACACACACCACTGACACTAACCCCTCATGCACACCACTGACACTAACTCCTCATACACACCACTGACACTAACTCCTCATACACACACCACTGACACTAACTCCTGATACACACCACTGACACTAACTCCTCATACACATCACTGACACTAACTCCTCATACACACCACTGACACTAACTCCTCATACACACCACTGACAATAACTCCTGATACACACCACTGACACTAACTCCTCATACACACACCACTGACACTAACTCCTGATACACACCA
Source organism: Phyllobates terribilis (assembly GCF_046119375.1). Taxonomy (NCBI): domain Eukaryota; kingdom Metazoa; phylum Chordata; class Amphibia; order Anura; family Dendrobatidae; genus Phyllobates; species Phyllobates terribilis. The sequence goes on along the minus strand of NW_027362769.1, from coordinate 411,791,265 downwards.
CTGACACTAACTCCTGATACACACCACTGACACTAACTCCTGATACACACCACTGACACTAACTCCTGATACACACCACTGACACTATCTTCTGATACACACCACTGACACTAACTCCTCATACACACAGCACTGACACTAACTCCTCATACACACCACTGACACTAACTCCTCATACCCACCACTGACACTAACTCCTCATACACACCACTGACACTAACTCCTCATACACACACCACTGACACTAACTCCTCATACACACCACTGACACTAACTCCTCATACACACAGCACTGACACTAACTCCTCATACACACCACTGACACTAACTCCTCATACCCACCACTGACACTAACTCCTCATACACACCACTGACACTAACTCCTCATACACACACCACTGACACTAACTCCTCATACACACCACTGACACTAACTCCTCATACACACACCACTGACACTAACTCCTCATACACACCACTGACACTAACTCCTCATACACACCACTGACACTAATTCCTCATACACACCACTGACACTAACTCCTCATACACACCACTGACACTAACTCCTCATACACACACCACTGACACTAACTCCTGATACACACCACTGACACTAACTCCTCATACACATCACTGACACTAACTCCTCATACACACCACTGACACTAACTCCTCATACACACACCACTGACACTAACTCCTCATACACACACCACTGACACTAACTCCTCATACACACCACTGACACTAACTCCTCATACACACCACTGACACTAACTCCTCATACACACCACTGACACTAACTCCTCATACACACACCACTGACACTAACTCCTCATACACACACCACTGACACTAACTCCTCATACACACATCACTGATACTAACTCCTCATACACACGTCACTGATACTAACTCCTCATACACACCACTGACACTAACTCCTCATACACACACCACTGACACTAACTCCTCATACACACCACTGACACTAACTCCTCATACACACACCACTGACCCTAACTCCTCATACACACACCACTGACACTAACTCCTCATACACACAGCACTGACACTAACTCCTCATACACACCACTGACACTAACTCCTCATACACACCACTGACACTAACTCCTCAAACACACCACTGACACTAACTCCTCATACACACACCACTGACACTAACTCCTCATACACACACCACTGACACTAACTCCTCATACACACAGCACTGACACTAACTCCTCATACACACAGCACTGACACTAACTCCTCATACACACCACTGACACTAACTCCTCAAACACACCACTGACACTAACTCCTCAAACACACCACTGACACTAACTCCTCATACACACATCACTGATACTAACTCATCATACACACCACTGACACTAACTCCTGATACACACCACTGACACTAACTCCTGATACACACCACTGACACTAACTCCTGATACACACCACTGACACTAACTCCTCATACACACACCACTGACACTAACTCCTCATACACACCACTGACACTAACTCCTCATACACACCACTGACAGTAACTCCTCATACACACACCACTGACACTAACTCCTGATACACACCACTGACACTAACTCCTGATACACATCACTGACACTAACTCCTGATACACACAACACTGACACTAACTCCTGATACACACCACTGACACTAACTCCTCATACACACCACTGACAGTAACTCCTCATACACACACCACTGACACTAACTCCTGATACACACCACTGACACTAACTCCTGATACACATCACTGACACTAACTCCTGATACACACCACTGACACTAACTCCTGATACACACCACTGACAATAACTCCTATAACTCCTTATACACACACCACTGACATTAACTCCTCATACACACCACTGACACTAACTCCTCATACACACACCACTGACACTAACTCCTCATACACACCACTGACACTAACTCCTCATACACACACCACTGACACTAACTCCTGATACACACCACTGACACTAATTCCTCATACACACACCACTGACACTAACTCCTCATACACACCACTGACACTAATTCCTCATACACATCACTGACACTAACTCCTCATACACACCACTGACACTAACTCCTCATACACACACCACTGACACTAACTCCTGATACACACCACTGACACTAACTCCTCATACACACAGCACTGACACTAACTCCTCATACACACCACTGACACTAACTCCTCATACACACCACTGACACTAACTCCTCAAACACACCACTGACACTAACTCCTCATACACACATCACTGACACTAACTCCTCATACACACACCACTGACACTAACTCCTGATACACACCACTGACACTAACTCCTCATACACACAGCACTGACACTAACTCCTCATACACACCACTGACACTAACTCCTCATACACACCACTGACACTAACTCCTCAAACACACCACTGACACTAACTCCTCATACACACATCACTGATACTAACTCATCATACACACCACTGACACTAACTCCTCATACACACCACTGACACTAACTCCTGATACACACCACTGACACTAACTCCTGATACACACCACTGACACTAACTCCTCATACACACAGCACTGACACTAACTCCTCATACACACCACTGACACTAACTCCTCATACACACCACTGACACTAACTCCTCAAACACACCACTGACACTAACTCCTCATACACACACCACTGACACTAACTCCTGATACACACCACTGACACTAACTCCTCATACACACGTCACTGATACTAACTCCTCATACACACCACTGACAGTAACTCCTCATACACACCACTGACACTAACTCCTCATACACACCACTGACACTAACTCCTCATACACACCACTGACACTAACTCATCATACACACCACTGACACTAACTCCTCATACACACCACTGACACTAACTCCTCATACACACACCACTGACACTAACTCCTCATACACACCACTGACACTAACTCCTCATACACACACCACTGACACTAACTCCTCATACACACCACTGACACTAACTCCTCATACACACGTCACTGATACTAACTCCTCATACACACCACTGACAGTAACTCCTCATACACACCACTGACACTAACTCCTCATACACACCACTGACACTAACTCCTCATACACACCACTGACACTAACTCCTCATACACACCACTGACACTAACTCATCATACACACCACTGACACTAACTCCTCATACACACCACTGACACTAACTCCTCATACACACACCACTGACACTAACTTCTCATACACACCACTGACACTAACTCCTCATACACACACCACTGACACTAACTCCTCATACACACCACTGACAGTAACTCCTCATACACACACCACTGACATTAACTCCTCATACACACCACTGACACTAACTCCTCATACACACACCACTGACACTAACTCCTCATACACACCACTGACACTAACTCCTCATACACACACCACTGACACTAACTCCTCATACACACCACTGACACTAACTCCTCATACACACCACTGACACTAACTCCTCATACACACCACTGACACTAACTCCTCATACACACCACTGACACTAACTCCTCATACACACCACTGACACTAACTCCTCATACACACACCACTGACACTAACTCCTCATACACACCACTGACACTAACTCCTCATACACACACCACTAACAATAACTCCTTATACACACACCACTGATATTAACTCCTCATACACACCACTGACACTAACTCCTCATACACACCACTGACACTAATTCCTCATACACACCACTGACACTAACTCCTCATACACACCACTGACACTAACTCCTCATACACACACCACTGACACTAACTCCTGATACACACCACTGACACTAACTCCTCATACACATCACTGACACTAACTCCTCATACACACCACTGACACTAACTCCTCATACACACACCACTGACACTAACTCCTGATACACACCACTGACACTAACTCCTCATACACACATCACTGACACTAACTCCTCATACACACACCACTGACACTAACTCCTGATACACACCACTGACACTAACTCCTGATACACATCACTGACACTAACTCCTGATACACACCACTGACACTAACTCCTGATACACACCACTGACAATAACTCCTATAACTCCTTATACACACACCACTGACATTAACTCCTCATACACACCACTGACACTAACTCCTCATACACACACCACTGACACTAACTCCTCATACACACCACTGACACTAACTCCTCATACACACCACTGACACTAACTCCTCATACACACCACTGACACTAACTCCTCATACACACACCACTGACACTAACTCATCATACACACCACTGACACTAACTCCTCATACACACCACTGACACTAACTCGTCATACACACCACTGATACTAACTCCTCATACACACCACTGACACTAACTCCTCAAACACACCACTGACACTACCTCCTCATACACATCACTGATACTAACTCATCATACACACCACTGACACTAACTCCTGATACACACCACTGACACTAACTCCTGATACACACCACTGACACTAACTCCTGATACACACCACTGACACTAACTCCTGATACACACCACTGACACTAACTCCTCATACACACCACTGACACTAACTCCTCATACACACCACTGACACTAACTCCTCAAACACACCACTGACACTAACTCCTCATACACACAACACTGACACTAACTCCTGATACACACCACTGACACTAACTCCTCATACACACATCACTGACACTAACTCCTCATACACACACCACTGACACTAACTCCTGATACACACCACTGACACTAACTCCTGATACACATCACTGACACTAACTCCTGATACACACCACTGACACTAACTCCTGATACACACCACTGACACTAACTCCTGATACACACCACTGACAATAACTCCTATAACTCCTTATACACACACCACTGACATTAACTCCTCATACACACCACTGACACTAACTCCTCATACACACACCACTGACACTAACTCCTCATACACACCACTGACACTAACTCCTCATACACACCACTGACACTAACTCCTGATACACACCACTGACACTAACTCCTGATACACACCACTGACACTAACTCCTGATACACACCACTGACACTAACTCCTGATACACACCACTGACAATAACTCCTATAACTCCTTATACACACACCACTGACATTAACTCCTCATACACACCACTGACACTAACTCCTCATACACACACCACTGACACTAACTCCTCATACACACCACTGACACTAACTCCTCATACACACCACTGACACTAACTCCTCATACACACACCACTGACACTAACTCCTGATACACACCACTGACACTAATTCCTCATACACATCACTGACACTAACTCCTCATACACACCACTGACACTAACTCCTCATACACACACCACTGACACTAACTCCTGATACACACCACTGACACTAACTCCTCATACACACCACTGACACTAACTCCTCATACACACACCACTGACACTAACTCCTGATACACACCACTGACACTAACTCCTCATACACACCACTGACACTAACTCCTCATACACACCACTGACACTAACTCCTCATACACACACCACTGACACTAACTCCTGATACACACCACTGACACTAATTCCTCATACACATCACTGACACTAACTCCTCATACACACCACTGACACTAACTCCTCATACACACACCACTGACACTAACTCCTGATACACACCACTGACACTAACTCCTCATACACACCACTGACACTAACTCCTCATACACACACCACTGACACTAACTCCTGATACACACCACTGACACTAACTCCTCATACACACCACTGACACTAACTCCTCATACACACCACTGACACTAACTCCTCATACACACACCACTGACACTAACTCCTGATACACACCACTGACACTAACTCCTCATACACACCACTGACACTAACTCCTCATACACACCACTGACACTAACTCCTCATACACACACCACTGACACTAACTCCTGATACACACCACTGACACCAACTCCTGATACACACAGCACTGACACTAACTCCTCATACACACCACTGACACTAACTCCTCATACACACCACTGACACTAACTCCTCATACACACCACTGACACTAACTCCTCATACACACACCACTGACACTAACTCCTGATACACACCACTGACACTAATTCCTCATACACATCACTGACACTAACTCCTCATACACACCACTGACACTAACTCCTCATACACACACCACTGACACTAACTCCTCATGCACACCACTGACACTAACTCCTGATACACACCACTGACACTAACTCCTCATACACACACCACTGACACTAACTCCTCATACACACCACTGACACTAACTCCTCAAACACACCACTGACACTAACTCCTCAAACACACCACTGACACTAACTCCTCATACACACCACTGACACTAACTCCTGATACACACCACTGACACTAACTCCTCATACACACAGCACTGACACTAACTCCTCATACACACCACTGACACTAACTCCTCATACACACCACTGACACTAACTCCTCATACACACCACTGACACTAACTCCTCATACACACCACTGACACTAACTCCTCAAACACACCACTGACACTAACTCCTCATACACACACCACTGACACTAACTCCTCATACACACCACTGACACTAACTCCTCATACACACGTCACTGATACTAACTCCTCATACACACCACTGACAGTAACTCCTCATACACACCACTGACACTAACTCCTCATACACACCACTGACACTAACTCCTCATACACACCACTGACACTAACTCATCATACACACCACTGACACTAACTCCTCATACACACCACTGACACTAACTCCTCATACACACCACTGACACTAACTCCTCATACACACGTCACTGATACTAACTCCTCATACACACCACTGACAGTAACTCCTCATACACACCACTGACAGTAACTCCTCATACACACCACTGACACTAACTCCTCATACACACCACTGACACTAACTCCTCATACACACCACTGACACTAACTCCTCATACACACCACTGACACTAACTCCTCATACACACTGCTGACACTAACTCCTCATACACATCACTGACACTAACTCCTCATACACACCACTGACACTAACTCCTCATACACACCACTGACACTAACTCCTCATACACACCACTGACACTAACTCCTCATACACACACCACTGACACTAACTCCTCATACACACACCACTGACACTAACTCCTCATACACACCACTGACAGTAACTCCTTATACACACACCACTGACACTAACACCTCATACACACCACTGACACTAACTCCTCATACACACCACTGACAGTAACTCCTTATACACACACCACTGACACTAACTCCTCATACACACACCACTGACAGTAACTCCTCATACACACACCACTGACACTAACTCCTCATACACACCACTGACACTAACTCCTCATACACATCACTGACACTAACTCCTCATACACATCACTGACACTAACTCCTCATACACACCACTGACACTAACTCCTCATACACACCACTGACACTAACTCCTGATACACACACCACTGACACTAACTCCTGATACACACCACTGACACTAACTCCTGATACACACCACTGACACTAACTCCTGATACACACCACTGACACTAACTCCTCATACACACCACTGACACTAACTCCTCATACACACCACTGACACTAACTCCTCATACACACACCACTGACACTAACTCCTGATACACACCACTGACACTAACTCCTCATACACACCACTGACACTAACTCCTCATACACACACCACTGACACTAACTCCTGATACACACCACTGACACTAACTCCTCATACACATCACTGACACTAACTCCTCATACACACACCACTGACACTAACTCATCATACACACCACTGACACTAACTCCTCATACACACCACTGACACTAACTCCTCATACACACACCACTGACACTAACTCCTCATACACACCACTGACACTAACTCCTCATACACACTGCTGACACTAACTCCTCATACACATCACTGACACTAACTCCTCATACACACCACTGACACTAACTCCTCATACACACCACTGACACTAACTCCTCATACACACACCACTGACACTAACTCCTGATACACACCACTGACACTAACTCCTCATACACACACCACTGACACTAACTCCTCAAACACACCACTGACACTAACTCCTCAAACACACCACTGACACTAACTCCTCATACACACCACTGACACTAACTCCTCATACACACACCACTGACACTAACTCCTCATACACACACCACTGACACTAACTCATCATACACACCACTGACACTAACTCCTCATACACACCACTGACACTAACTCCTCATACACACACCACTGACACTAACTCATCATACACACCACTGACACTAACTCCTCATACACACCGCTGACACTAACTCCTCATACACACACCACTGACACTAACTCCTGATACACACCACTGACACTAACTCCTGATACACACCACTGACACTAACTCCTCATACACACGTCACTGATACTAACTCCTCATACACACCACTGACAGTAACTCCTCATACACACCACTGACACTAACTCCTCATACACACCACTGACACTAACTCCTCATACACACACCACTGACACTAACTCATCATACACACCACTGACACTAACTCCTCATACACACACCACTAACAATAACTCCTTATACACACCACTGACACTAGCTCCTCATACACACACCACTGACACTAACTCCTGATACACACCACTGACACTAACTCCTCATACACACAACACTGACACTAACTCCTCATACACACCACTGACACTAACTCCTCATACACACCACTGACACTAACTCCTCAAACACACCACTGACACTAACTCCTGATACACACCACTGACACTAACTCCTGATACACACCACTGACACTAACTCCTGATACACACCACTGACACTAACTCCTCATACACACCACTGACCCTAACTCCTCATACACACTGCTGACACTAACTCCTCATACACACACCACTGACACTAACTCCTGATACACACCACTGACACTAACTCCTCATACACACATCACTGATACTAACTTCTCATACACACCACTGACAGTAACTCCTCATACACACCACTGACACTAACTCCTCATACACACCACTGACACTAACTCCTCATACACACAGCACTGACACTAACTCCTCATACACACCACTGACACTAACTCCTCATACACACCACTAACAATAACTCCTTATACACACCACTGACACTAGCTCCTCATACACACACCACTGACACTAACTCCTGATACACACCACTGACACTACCTCCTCATACACATCACTGATACTAACTCATCATACACACCACTGACACTAACTCCTCATACACACCACTGACACTAACTCCTGATACACACCACTGACACTAACTCCTGATACACACCACTGACACTAGCTCCTCATACACACACCACTGACACTAACTCCTGATACACACCACTGACACTAACTCCTCATACACACAACACTGACACTAACTCCTCATACACACCACTGACACTAACTCCTCATACACACCACTGACACTAACTCCTCAAACACACCACTGACACTAACTCCTGATACACACCACTGACACTAACTCCTGATACACACCACTGACACTAACTCCTGATACACACCACTGACACTAACTCCTCATACACACCACTGACCCTAACTCCTCATACACACTGCTGACACTAACTCCTCATACACACCACTGACACTAACTCCTCATACACACACCACTGACACTAACTCCTGATACACACCACTGACACTAACTCCTCATACACACATCACTGATACTAACTCCTCATACACACCACTGACAGTAACTCCTCATACACACCACTGACACTAACTCCTCATACACACCACTGACACTAACTCCTCATACACACCACTGACACTAACTCCTCATACACACAGCACTGACACTAACTCCTCATACACACCACTGACACTAACTCCTCATACACACCACTAACAATAACTCCTTATACACACCACTGACACTAGCTCCTCATACACACACCACTGACACTAACTCCTGATACACACCACTGACACTACCTCCTCATACACATCACTGATACTAACTCATCATACACACCACTGACACTAACTCCTCATACACACCACTGACACTAACTCCTGATACACACCACTGACACTAACTCCTGATACACACCACTGACACTAACTCCTCATACACACCACTGACACTAACTCCTCATACACACCACTGACACTAACTCCTCAAACACACCACTGACACTAACTCCTCATACACACACCACTGACACTAACTCCTGATACACACCACTGACACTAACTCCTGATACACACCACTGACACTAACTCCTCATACACACGTCACTGATACTAACTCCTCATACACACCACTGACAGTAACTCCTCATACACACCACTGACACTAACTCCTCATACACACACCACTGACACTAACTCATCATACACACCACTGACACTAACTCCTCATACACACCACTGACACTAACTCCTCATACACACCACTGACACTAACTCCTCATACACACACCACTAACAATAACTCCTTATACACACCACTGACACTAGCTCCTCATACACACACCACTGACACTAACTCCTCATACACACACCACTGACACTAACTCCTCATACACGCCACTGACACTAACTCCTCATACACACACCACTGACACTAACTCATCATACACACCACTGACACTAACTCCTCATACACACCACTAACAATAACTCCTCATACACACCACTGACACTAGCTCCTCATACACACCACTTGTAGCATCGGCGTCTCTGCCCCGTTCTAGGCAGAGACGCCGTCCCTCTCACCTCCCCGCTCCTGGCGCGGCGTCCTCCAGCGCTGCTCTCCCCGCTGCTTCCGGCGCGCGCTCCTTCCCCGGCAGTGTGCTTAGGGCGCGCGCGCGCGCGCTCCCCCTCTCTTAAAGGGACCGCGCGCGCCTTCCTAAGGAGTCCCCGGCCAATTGCCGGAGGACCTCCCATATAAAGGGCACCTCCTCCAAAATGGAGGTGCCCGAGCAATGTTGTTTGCACCTGTGTCTCACCTGTGCTTCAGCCCTCAGGTCCCGTTGCCAGTTACCTGCCAGTTACCTGCCAGCTTGCTGCCTTTGTCCTGCCTGATATCCAGTCACCTGCCTGCTAGCCTGAGGTCCGACGGTCTGCCTTCCAACTCCTGTCAGTCTGTCTATGGACCAGCTTGCCCGCTCACCTGGGAGCGCACACCTGTTACCTGCCTGCTAGCCTACCTGGAGGCTCCGCCGTCACGTGCTGTGACCATCTGCCTTTTCAGAGACTCCTGCCCGCTCACCTGGGAGCGCACACCTGTTACCTGCCTGCTAGCCTACCTGGAGGCTCCGCCGTCACGTGCTGTGACCATCTGCCTTTCCAGAGACTCCTGCCCGCTCACCTGGGAGCGCCCACCTGTTACCTGCCTGCTAGCCTACCTGGAGGCTTCGCCGTCACGTGCTGTGACCACCTACCATTCCAGAGACTCTCGCTTGCTCACCTGGGAGCACACATCTACCATCTGCCTGCTAGCCTACCCGGAGGCTCTGCCATCACAGGTCGTACCTACCCTTTACCCAGAGACTGCCCCGGTCACTTGCCGTAACTCCCTGCCCGTTCATCCAGAGACTGCCCCGGTCACTTGCCGTAACTCCCTGCCCGTTCATCCAGAGACTGCCCCGGTCACTTGCCGTAACTCCCTGCCCGTTCTTCCAGAGACTGCCCCGGTCACTTGCCGTGGCCTCCTGCCCGTTCTTCCAGAGACTGCCCCGGTCACTTGCCGTGACCTCCAGCCCGTCCACTCAGAGACTGTCCCGGTCACCTGCTGTGACTGCCTGCCCGTCATCCCTGATTGCCACCCGCTCCCTTACAAGGACCGCCCCCTTGTATAGTAGCTCAGAGGTTCCGCCTCCCAGACTCGTTACAGTTTGCTCGGGCCATGGAACCCGGTGGCACCCAAGCTCCCTCGCTCTCGGACCTGTGTCATGAACTGTCCCGCCAGAGGTCCCAACAGGAGTCCATCCTGGGTCACCTGCGGAATGTCAATTCTCGCCTGGACACTCTGACTGCTCCGCCATCAACCTCCGCCAGCGCCATGATTCGCAATCCGACAGCTCCGCTGTCCACCAACACTATGGTATCCTACCCCGGACCCCGGCTTTCTGCACCTCCTCGCTTCGGAGGCGACTCCGCTCAGGCTCGGGGCTTCATAAATCAGTGCACCCTGCACTTTGAACTCCTGTCCCACCAGTTTAACTCCGACCGGGCCAAAATTGCCTTCATCATGTCCCATCTCACCGGAGAGGCTCTGGCCTGGCTAAATCCTCTATGGGAGAGAGGAGACCCCCTGGTGTCCAACTTGCCTGCCTTTCTCACGGCCTTCTGGAAAGTCTTCGACGAACCCGGACGGAAGACCTCATCCGCATCGTCACTGCTACGCCTCCGTCAGGGAAGCCTCACCGTGGGCCAATATGCCATACGGTTCCGTACCCTTGCCTCGGAGCTGGCCTGGGATAAAGACGCTCTGGTTTCAGTCTTCTGGGAGGGTCTGTCCGGCCGTATTAAAGATGAACTTGCCGGTCGGGACATTCCTACCACCCTCGATGACCTGATAGCTCTTGCCACCCGGATTGACCTGCGGTTCCAGGAGCGTGCCAAAGAGGTCACCCGTGAGAGGAGGTTTCCACGCCTAGCTCCTACTTTTCAGCAACCCGTCACTCCCTCCGTCTCTCCTGAGCCTATGCAGGTCGACCAGACCAAGATGGTCGGTTCTCGCCAAGAATCTCGCCGAGCCGAGGGAAGCTGTTTCTATTGTGGCAATAAGAAGCACTTCATCCGTTCCTGCCCGGAAAAGCCGGGAAACGCCAGTGTCTAGGACCACTCGGAGAGGTCGTCCTAGACAAAAGTAAGTCCTCTCCGTCTCTGACCTTACCGGTCTCTATTGCTTGGGGAGAAAACCGTCTCTTCGAACTCGCCCATCTGGATTCTGGAGCTGCTGGAAACCTCATCGCCCAGTCTCTGGTAGAGAGATACCATATTCCCACCAAGTCCCTGGCGGAGCCATTGTCAGTTGCTTCCGTGGATGGAAGACTTCTCTCGGAGACCATCCTGCTCATCACCGAACCTATAACCCTACAGGTGGGAATGCTGCACTCTGAGGAGATCTCATTCCATGTGCTGTCCGGACTTTCTCACTCCTTGTTGCTAGGTCTACCTTGGCTCCAGACACATGAACCCGTATTGAACTGGCGGTCTGGTGAAGTACTCCGATGGGGTCCTGACTGCCATAGGACCTGCCTGGTTCCGGTCCGTCCACTTCGCCCTCAGCCTACTCCAGCTAATTTACCTGGTCTCCCGGCTCCCTACTGGCCCTATGCGGACGTCTTCGGTAAGAAGGAAGCTGAGACGTTGCCGCCCCATAGGCCATACGATTGCCCGATCGACCTGGTACCTGGCACCACTCCTCCCCGTGGGCGTATCTACCCGTTGTCTGCAGCCGAGACCCGAGCCATGTCTGAGTACATTGAAGAGAATCTGGCTAGGGGATTTATCCGAAAATCTACCTCCCCGGCTGGAGCCGGATTCTTCTTTGTCAAAAAGAAAGACGGCTCGCTACGTCCCTGTATTGACTACAGAGGACTCAATCTCATTACGGTAAAAAACAAATATCCCCTGCCACTCATCTCCGAATTGTTTGACCGGCTCAAGGGCGCCAGGATCTTCTCCAAGCTGGATCTTCGAGGAGCGTATAATCTGGTCCGTATCCGTCAAGGAGACGAGTGGAAGACGGCATTCAATACCTGGGACGGTCACTACGAGTACCTTGTGATGCCCTTCGGTCTCTGTAATGCTCCCGCGGTCTTTCAGGAACTAGTCAATGACATCTTCCGTGACCTCCTGTACTCCTGCGTAGTGGTATACCTGGACGATATCTTGGTCTTCTCTCCGGATCTCCCCACACACCGGAGGGATGTTCGTCAGGTCCTGCTTAGGCTTCGGCAGAACCACCTTTACGCCAAATACGAGAAGTGCCTCTTCGATCAGACCTCCCTTCCGTTCTTGGGCTATGTCATCTCCCAAACAGGTCTGCAAATGGATCCCGAGAAGCTCTCTTCCGTTCTAAAATGGCCTCGTCCTGAAGGTTTGAAGGCGATACAGCGATTCCTGGGCTTCGCTAATTATTATCGTCTTTTCATCCCACACTTCTCGTCTCGGACTGCTCCCATATCTGCACTTACCCGTAAGGGGGCTAACCCCAGGATATGGTCGCCTGAAGCCGAGGAGGCCTTCCTTTCCCTAAAGAAAGCCTTCGCCTCTGCTCCCGTCCTGCACCGTCCGGACTGTAATAAACAATTCTACCTGGAGGTTGATGCTTCCTCCTCCGGAGCCGGAGCGGTGCTCACCCAGAAGTCTTCTACCGGGAGAATGGTAACGTGCGGCTTCTTCTCCAAAATCTTCTCCTCGTCGGAGCGCAACTACTCCATTGGAGACCGGGAATTGCTAGCCATCAAATTGGCACTAGGAGAGTGGCGCTATCTGCTTGAAGGGGCTCTCTACCCGGTAATTATCTACACGGATCACAAAAACCTGGCATATCTCCAAAATGCCCAGAGGCTCAATCCTCGCCAGGCCCGGTGGTCGTTGTTTTTTGCCCGCTTCGACTTCACTCTTCATTTCCGTCCGGCGGACAAGAACGTCAAAGCTGATGCCTTGTCTCGGTCTTTCCTGTCCTCCGATCAAGAGGAGGAACCTACGCACATCATCGACTCCTCCAAGGTGATGAATGTGGCTCCCTTGGATCTAACTCGTCTTCCACCCGGTAAGACGTTCATAGCTGTGCCAGATCGGGAGAGGGTTCTTCGCTGGGGACATTCTTCTAAACTAGCTGGCCATGCTGGCCAAAAAAAGACCTTTCAACTTATTGCCCGGCATTACTGGTGGCCTACCCTACGTAAGGACGTGGTAGACTTCGTCGCGGCCTGTTCATCCTGTGCTCGTAACAAAGTTCCCCGACATCTACCTGCCGGCCATCTCCTGCCCCTTCCCGTACCTGCTGCTCCTTGGCAACACATCGCTATGGACTTTATCACCGTCCTTCCAGTTTCTGCCGGTTGTACCGTCATTTGGGTTGTCGCTGACCGTTTTTCTAAGATGGCCCACTTCATTCCCCTGCCTGGTCTTCCGTCTGCACCCGAGTTGGCTAAAGACTTTATCCGCCACATCTTCCGTCTCCATGGTCTGCCCCTCCACATCGTGTCGGATCGTGGGGTTCAGTTCACCTCTCGTTTCTGGAGAGCCACTTGTAAGCTGCTGGACATTACCCTGGATTTCTCCTCCGCTTACCACCCTCAGTCCAATGGTCAAGTGGAGCGGATCAATCAGATCTTGTCCAGCTACCTCCGGCACTTCGTGGATGCTCACCACTCGGACTGGGTGGATCTTCTACCGTGGGCCGAGTTCTCTTATAACAACCATGAGAGCGAGTCCTCTTCCAAATCCCCGTTCTTTATAGTTGGTGGCCAACATCCCCGGATTCCACTTCCTGTCTCCGTTTCTGTGGACAACCCTGCTGCGGAGTCTCTTGTCAGCGAATTTTCTACTATTTGGGAGAGCACCAGGTCCGCTCTTCTTCTCTCCTCTGAGCGGATGAAGAGATATGCTGATAAGAGACGTCTGGATCCGCCCCAATTCCGTCCGGGAGACAAGGTTTGGCTCTCATCCAAACATGTGTGGCTCAAAATACCCTCCTACAAGTTGGGTCCTCGATTCATCGGCCTCTTCGTAATCCTCAGGCAAATTAACCCTGTGGCCTACAAATTAAAACTCCCGGCCACCCTACGGATCCCCAACTCCTTCCACGTATCTCTCCTCAAACCCGTTGTCTTTAACTCTTTTTCCAAAAACCCAGGTGCCCCTCCTGCTCCGGTTTCAGCTGATGACATCTTTGAGGTAGAGAGTATTCTGGCCTCCAAGAGGGTAAGAGGAAAAACCTTTTTTCTGGTAGATTGGAAGGGGTTTGGTCCTGAGGAGAGAACTTGGGAACCCAAGGAGAACATCAACGCCCCGCTTCTCCTTGAAAAATTTCTTTCTGGCCTAAAAAAGAGGGGGCCTAAAGGGGGGGGTACTGTAGCATCGGCGTCTCTGCCCCGTTCTAGGCAGAGACGCCGTCCCTCTCACCTCCCCGCTCCTGGCGCGGCGTCCTCCAGCGCTGCTCTCCCCGCTGCTTCCGGCGCGCGCTCCTTCCCCGGCAGTGTGCTTAGGGCGCGCGCGCGCTCCCCCTCTCTTAAAGGGACCGCGCGCGCCGTCCTAAGGAGTCCCCGGCCAATTGCCGGAGGACCTCCCATATAAAGGGCACCTCCTCCAAAATGGAGGTGCCCGAGCAATGTTGTTTGCACCTGTGTCTCACCTGTGCTTCAGCCCTCAGGTCCCGTTGCCAGTTACCTGCCAGTTACCTGCCAGATTCCTGCCAGCTTGCTGCCTTTGTCCTGCCTGATATCCAGTCACCTGCCTGCTAGCCTGAGGTCCGACGGTCTGCCTTCCAACTCCTGTCAGTCTGTCTATGGACCAGCTTGCCCGCTCACCTGGGAGCGCACACCTGTTACCTGCCTGCTAGCCTACCTGGAGGCTCCGCCGTCACGTGCTGTGACCATCTGCCTTTTCAGAGACTCCTGCCCGCTCACCTGGGAGCGCACACCTGTTACCTGCCTGCTAGCCTACCTGGAGGCTCCGCCGTCACGTGCTGTGACCATCTGCCTTTCCAGAGACTCCTGCCCGCTCACCTGGGAGCGCCCACCTGTTACCTGCCTGCTAGCCTACCTGGAGGCTTCCCGTCACGTGCTGTGACCACCTACCATTCCAGAGACTCTCGCTTGCTCACCTGGGAGCACACATCTACCATCTGCCTGCTAGCCTACCCGGAGGCTCTGCCATCACAGGTCGTACCTACCCTTTACCCAGAGACTGCCCCGGTCACTTGCCGTAACTCCCTGCCCGTTCATCCAGAGACTGCTCCGGTCACTTGCCGTAACTCCCTGCCCGTTCATCCAGAGACTGCCCCGGTCACTTGCCGTAACTCCCTGCCCGTTCTTCCAGAGACTGCCCCGGTCACTTGCCGTGGCCTCCTGCCCGTTCTTCCAGAGACTGCCCCGGTCACTTGCCGTGACCTCCAGCCCGTCCACTCAGAGACTGTCCCGGTCACCTGCTGTGACTGCCTGCCCGTCATCCCTGATTGCCACCCGCTCCCTTACAAGGACCGCCCCCTTGTATAGTAGCTCAGAGGTTCCACCTCCCAGACCCGTTACACCACTGACACTAACTCCTCATACACACCACTGACATTAACTCCTCATACACACCACTGACACTAACTCCTCATACACACACCACTGACAATAACTCCTCATACACACCACTGACACTAACTCCTCATACACACCACTGACACTAACTCCTCATACACACACCACTGACACTAACTCCTCATACACACCACTGACACTAACTCCTCATACACACACCACTGACACTAACTCCTGATACACACCACTGACACTAACTCCTGATACACACCACTGACACTAACTCCTGATACACACCACTGACACTAACTCCTCATACACACATCACTGACACTAACTCCTCATACACACACCACTGACACTAACTCCTCATACACACACCACTGACACTAACTCCTCATACACACCACTGACACTAACTCCTGATACACACCACTGACACTAACTCCTGATACACACCACTGACACTAACTCCTGATACACACCACTGACACTAACTCCTGATACACACCACTGACACTAACTCCTGATACACACCACTGACACTAACTCCTCATACACACATCACTGACACTAACTCCTCATACACACGTCACTGACAGTAACTCCTCATACACATCACTGACACTAACTGCTCATACACACCACTGACACTAACTCCTCCTACACACCACTGACACTAACTCCTCATACACACCACTGACACTAACTCCTCATACACACCACTAACAATAACTCCTCATACACACCACTTACAATAACTCCTCATACACACCACTGACACTAACTCCTCATACACACCACTGACACTAACTCCTCATACACACCACTGACACTAACTCCTCATACACACACCACTGACACTAACTCCTCATACACACCACTGACACTAACTCCTCATACACACCACTGACACTAACTGCTCATACACAACACTGACACTAACTCCTCATACACATCACTGACAATAACTCCTCATACACACCACTGACACTAACTCCTCATACACACACCACTGACCCTAACTCCTCATACACACCACTGACACTAACTCCTCATACACACCACTGACACTAACTCCTCATACACACCACTGACACTAACTCCTCATACACACACCACTGACCCTAACTCCTCATACACACCACTGACACTAACTCCTCATACACACCACTGACACTAACTCCTCATACACACACCACTGACACTAACTCCTGATACACACCACTGACACTAACTCCTGATACACACCACTGACACTAACTCCTCATACACACATCACTGACGCTAACTCCTCATACACACGTCACTGATACTAACTCCTCATACACACCACTGACAGTAACTCCTCATACACACCACTGACCCTAACTCCTCATACACACACCACTGACACTAACTGCTCATACACACACCACTGACACTAACTCCTCATACACATCACTGACAATAACTCCTCATACACACCACTGACACTAACTCCTCATACACACCACTGACACTAACTCCTCATACACACACCACTGACCCTAACTCCTCATACACACCACTGACACTAACTCCTCATACACACCACTGACACTAACTCCTCATACACACACCACTGACACTAACTCCTGATACACACCACTGACACTAACTCCTGATACACACCACTGACACTAACTCCTCATACACACATCACTGACACTAACTCCTCATACACACGTCACTGATACTAACTCCTCATACACACCACTGACAGTAACTCCTCATACACACCACTGACCCTAACTCCTCATACACACACCACTGACCCTAACTCCTCATACACACCACTGACACTAACTCCTCATACACACCACTGACACTAACTCCTCATACACACCACTGAAACTAACTCCTCATACACACACCACTAACAATAACTCCTCATACACACCACTAACAATAACTCCTCATACACACCACTGACACTAACTCCTCATACACACACCACTAACAATAACTCCTCATACACACCACTGACACTAACTCCGCATACACACTTCACTGATACTAACTCCTCATACACACCACTGACACTAACTCCTCATACACACCACTGACACTAAATCCTCATACACACACCACTGACACTAACTCCTCATACACACCACTGACACTAACTCCTCATACACACCACTGACACTAACTCCTCATACACACCACTGACACTAACTCCTCATACACACACCACTGACCCTAACTCCTCATACACACCATTGACACTAACTCCTCATACACACACCACTGACCCTAACTCCTTATACACACACCACTGACACTAACTCCTCATACACACCACTGACACTAACTTCTCATACACACCACTAACACTAACTCCTCATACATACACCACTGACACTAACTCCTCATACACACACCATTGGCACTAACTCCTCATACACACACCACTGACACTAACTCCTCATACACACCACTGACACTAACTCCTTATACACACGTCACTGACACTAACTCCTCATACACACCACTGACACTAACTCCTTATACACACCACTGACACTAACTCCTCATACACACCACTGACACTAATTCCTCATACACATCACTGACAATAACTCCTCATACACACACCACTGACACTAACTCCTCATACACACCACTGACACTAACTCCTCATACACACACCACTGACACTAACTCCTCATACACACCACTGACACTAATTCCTCATACACATCACTGACACTAACTCCTCATACACACCACTGACACTAACTCCTCATACACATCACTGACACTAACTCCTCATACACATCACTGACACTAACTCCTCATACACACCACTGACACTAACTCCTCATACACATCACTGACACTAACTCCTCATACACACACCACTGACACTAACTCCTCATACACACACCACTGACACTAACTCCTCATACACACCACTGACACTAACTCCTCATACACACCACTGACACTAACTCCTCATACACACACCACTGACACTAACTCCTCATACACACCACTGACACTAACTCCTCATACACACCACTGACACTAACTCCTCATACACACCACTGACACTAACTCCTCATAAACACCACTGACACTAACTCCTCATACACACCACTGACACTAACTCCTCATACACACACCACTGACACTAACTCCTGATACACACCACTGACACTAACTCCTGATACACACCACTGACACTAACTCCTCATACACATCACTGACACTAACTCCTCATACACATCACTGACACTAACTCCTCATACACACGTCACTGATACTAACTCCTCATACACACCACTGACAGTAACTCCTCATACACACCACTGACCGTAACTCCTCATACACACACCACTGACCCTAACTCCTCATACACACCACTGACACTAACTCCTCATACACACCACTGACACTAACTCCTCATACACACCACTGACACTAACTCCTCATACACACACCACTAACAATAACTCCTCATACACACCACTAACAATAACTCCTCATACACACCACTGACACTAACTCCTCATACACACCACTGACACTAACTCCGCATACACACTTCACTGATACTAACTCCTCATACACACACCACTGACACTAACTCCTCATACACACCACTGACACTAACTCCTCATACACACCACTGACACTAACTCCTCATACACACACCACTGACACTAACTCCTCATACACACACCACTGATACTAACTCCTCATACACACCACTGACACTAACTCCTCATACACACCACTGACACTAACTCCTCATACACACACCACTGACACTAACTTCTCATACACACCACTGACACTAATTCCTCATACACATCACTGACACTAACTCCTCATACACACCACTGACACTAACTCCTCATACACATCACTGACACTAACTCCTCATACACATCACTGACACTAACTCCTCATACACACCACTGACACTAACTCCTCATACACACCACTGACAGTAACTCCTCCTACACACCACTGACACTAACTCCTCATACACACCACTGACACTAACTCCTCATACACACCACTAACAATAACTCCTCATACACACCACTGACACTAACTCCTCATACACACCACTGACACTAACTCCTCATACACACACCACTGACACTAACTCCTCATACACACCACTGACACTAACTCCTCATACACACCACTGACACTAACTGCTCATACACACACCACTGACACTAACTCCTCATACACATCACTGACAATAACTCCTCATACACACCACTGACACTAACTCCTCATACACACCACTGACACTAACTCCTCATACACACCACTGACACTAACTCCTCATACACACCACTGACACTAACTCCTCATACACACACCACTGACACTAACTCCTGATACACATCACTGACACTAACTCCTCATACACACCACTGACACTAACTCCTCATACACACCACTGTCACTAACTTCTCATACACACCACTGACACTAACTCCTGATACACACACCACTGACACTAACTCCTCATACACATCACGGACACTAACTCCTGATACACACATCACTGACACTAACTCCTCATACACATCACGGACACTAACTCCTCATACACACACCACTGACACTAACTCATCATACACACCACTGACACTAACTCCTCATACACACACCACTGACACTAACTCATCATACACACCACTGACACTAACTCCTCATACACACCACTGACACTAACTCCTCATACACATCACTGACACTAACTCCTCATACACACACCACTGACAATAACTCCTTATACACACCACTGACACTAATTCCTCATACACATCACTGACACTAACTCCTCATACACACACCACTGACACTAACTCCTCATACACACCACTGACACTAACTTCTCATACACACCACTGACACTAATTCCTCATACACATCACTGACACTAACTCCTCATACACACCACTGACACTAACTCCTCATACACATCACTGACACTAACTCCTCATACACACACCACTGACAATAACTCCTTATACACACCACTGACACTAACTCCTCATACACACCACTGACACTAATTCCTCATACACATCACTGACACTAACTCCTCATACACACCACTGACACTAACTCCTCATACACACCACTGACACTAACTCCTCATACACACACCACTGACACTAACTCCTCATACACACCACTGACACTAACTCCTCATACACACCACTGACACTAACTCCTCATACACACACCACTGACACTAACTCCTGATACACACCACTGACACTAACTCCTGATACACACCACTGACACTAACTCCTCATACACACCACTGACACTAATTCCTCATACACACACCACTGACACTAACTCCTCATACACACCACTGACACTAACTCCTCATACACACCACTGACACTAACTCCTCATACACACCACTGACACTAACTCCTCATACACACTCCACTGACACTAACTCCTCATACACACCACTGACACTAACTCCTCATACACACACCACTGACCCTAACTCCTCATACACACCACTGACACTAACTCCTCATACACACCACTGACACTAACTCCTCATACACACCACTAACACTAACTCCTCATACACACACCACTGACACTAACTCCTCATACACACCACTGACACTAACTCCTCATACACACACCACTGACACTAACTCCTCATACACACACCACTGACACTAACTCCTCATACACACACCACTAACAAAAACTCCTTATACACACCACTGACACTAACTCCTCATACACACCACTGACACTAACTCCTCATACACACCACTGACGCTAACTCCTCATACACATCACTGACACTAACTCCTCATACACACCACTGACACTAACTCCTCATACACACACCACTGACACTAACTCCTCATACACACACCACTGACACTAACTCCTCATACACACACCACTGACACTAACTCCTCATACACACACCACTGACACTAACTCCTCATACACACCACTGACACTAACTCCTCATACACACCACTGACACTAACTCCTCATACACACACCACTGACACTAACTCCTGATACACACCACTGACACTAACTCCTCATACACACATCACTGACACTAACTCCTCATACACACACCACTGACACTAACTCCTGATACACACCACTGACACTAACTCCTGATACACACCACTGACATTAACTCCTGATACACACCACTGACACTAACTCCTGATGCACACCGCTGACACAAACTCCTGATACACACCGCTGACACTAACTCCTCATACACACACCACTGACACTAACTCCTCATACACACACCACTGACCCTAACTCCTCATACACACCACTGACACTAACTCCTCATACACACTCCACTGACACTAACTCCTCATACACACCACTGACACTAACTCCTCATACACACCACTGACACTAACTCCTCATACACACACCACTGACACTAACTCCTCATACACACCACTGACACTAACGCCTCATACACACCACTGACACTAACTCCTCATACACATCACTGACACTAACTCCTCATACACACCACTGACACTAACTCCTCATACACACCACTGACACTAACTCCTCATACACACTCCACTGACACTAACTCCTCATACACACCACTGACACTAACTCCTCATACACACACCACTGACCCTAACTCCTCATACACACCACTGACACTAACTCCTCATACACACCACTGACACTAACTCCTCATACACACACCACTGACCCTAACTCCTTATACACACACCACTGACACTAACTCCTCATACACACCACTGACACTAACTCCTCATACACACACCAGTAACACTAACTCCTCATACACACACCACTAACACTAACTCCTCATACACACACCACTGACACTAACTCCTCATACACACACCACTGACACTAACTCCTCATACACACACCACTAACAAAAACTCCTTATACACACGTCACTGACACTAACTCCTCATGCACACCACTGACACTAACTCCTCATACACACCACTGACACTAACTCCTCATACACATCACTGACACTAACTCCTCATACACACCACTGACACTAACTCCTCATACACACACCACTGACACTAACTCCTCATACACACACCACTGACACTAACTCCTCATACACACACCACTGACACTAACTCCTCATACACACACCACTGACACTAACTCCTCATACACACCACTGACACTAACTCCTCATACACACCACTGACACTAACTCCTCATACACACACCACTGACACTAACTCCTGATACACACCACTGACACTAACTCCTCATACACACATCACTGACACTAACTCCTCATACACACACCACTGACACTAACTCCTGATACACACCACTGACACTAACTCCTGATACACACCACTGACACTAACTCCTGATACACACCAATGACACTAACTCCTGATGCACACCGCTGACACTAACTCCTGATACACACCGCTGACACTAACTCCTCATACACACACCACTGACCCTAACTCCTCATACACACACCACTGACCCTAACTCCTCATACACACCACTGACACTAACTCCTCATACACACTCCACTGACACTAACTCCTCATACACACCACTGACACTAACTCCTCATACACACACCACTGAAACTAACTCCTCATACACACCACTGACACTAACTCCTCATACACACACCACTGACACTAACTCCTCATACACACAGCACTGATACTAACTCCTCATACACACCACTGACACTAACTCCTCATACACACTCCACTGACACTAACTCCTCATACACACTCCACTGACACTAACTCCTCATACACACCACTGACACTAACTCCTCATACACACCACTGACACTAACTCCTCATACACACATCACTGACATTAACTCCTCATACACACGTCACTGATACTAACTCCTCATACACACCACTGACACTAACTCCTCATACACACCACTGACACTAACTCCTCATACACACCACTGACACTAACTCCTCATACACACCACTGACACTAACTCCTCATACACACCACTGACACTAACTCCTCATACACACCACTGACACTAACTCCTCATACACACACCACTGACACTAACTCCTCATACACACACCACTGACACTAACTTCTCATACACACCACTGACACTAACTTCTCATACACACCACTGACACTAACTCCTCATACACACCACTGACACTAACTCCTCATACACACACCACTGACACTAACTCCTGATACACACCACTGACACTAACTCCTCATACACACTCCACTGACCCTAACTCCTCATACACACACCACTGACCCTAACTCCTCATACACACCACTGACACTAACTCCTCATACACACTCCACTGACACTAACTCCTCATACACACCACTGACACTAACTCCTCATACACACCACTGACACTAACTCCTCATACACACCACTAACAATAACTCCTCATACAAACCACTGACACTAACTCCTCATACACACACCACTGACCCTATCTCCTCATACACACTACACTGACACTAACTCCTCATACACACCACTGACACTAACTCCTCATACACACACCACTGACCCTAACTCCTCATACACACCACTGACACTAACTCCTCATACACACCACTGACACTAACTCCTCATACACACACCACTGACCCTAACTCCTTATACACACACCACTGACACTAACTCCTCATACACACCACTGACACTAACTCCTCATACACACCACTAACACTAACTCCTCATACACACACCACTGACACTAACTCCTCATACACACCACTGACACTAACTCCTCATACACACACCATTGGCACTAACTCCTCATACACACACCACTGACACTAACTCCTCATACACACACCACTAACAAAAATTCCTTATACACACGTCACTGACACTAACTCCTCATACACACCACTGACACTAACTCCTTATACACACCACTGACACTAACTCCTCATACACACACCACTGACACTAACTCCTCATACACACCACTGACACTAACTCCTCATACACACCACTGTCACTAACTTCTCATACACACCACTGACACTAATTCCTCATACACATCACTGACACTAACTCCTCATACACACCACTGACACTAACTCCTGATACACACACCACTGACACTAACTCCTCATACACATCACGGACACTAACTCCTGATACACACATCACTGACACTAACTCCTCATACACATCACGGACACTAACTCCTCATACACACACCACTGACACTAACTCATCATACACACCACTGACACTAACTCCTCATACACACACCACTGACACTAACTCATCATACACACCACTGACACTAACTCATCATACACACCACTGACATTAACTCCTCATACACACCACTGACACTAATTCCTCATACACATCACTGACACTAACTCCTCATACACACACCACTGACACTAACTCCTCATACACACCACTGACACTAACTTCTCATACACACCACTGACACTAATTCCTCATACACATCACTGACACTAACTCCTCATACACACCACTGACACTAACTCCTCATACACATCACTGACACTAACTCCTCATACACACACCACTGACAATAACTCCTTATACACACCACTGACACTAACTCCTCATACACACCACTGACACTAATTCCTCATACACATCACTGACACTAACTCCTCATACACACACCACTGACACTAACTCCTCATACACACCACTGACACTAACTTCTCATACACACCACTGACACTAACTCCTCATACACACCACTGACACTAACTCCTCATACACACAGCACTGATACTAACTCCTCATACACACCACTGACACTAACTCCTCATACACACCACTGACACTAATTCCTCATACACACACCACTGACACTAACTCCTCATACACACCACTGACACTAACTCCTCATACACACCACTGACACTAACTCCTCATACACACCACTGACACTAACTCCTCATACACACTCCACTGACACTAACTCCTCATACACACCACTGACACTAACTCCTCATACACACACCACTGACACTAACTCCTCATACACACCACTGACACTAACTCCTCATACACACCACTGACACTAACTCCTCATACACACCACTAACACTAACTCCTCATACACACACCACTGACACTAACTCCTCATACACACCACTGACACTAACTCCTCATACACACACCACTGACACTAACTCCTCATACACACACCACTGACACTAACTCCTCATACACACACCACTAACAAAAACTCCTTATACACACCACTGACACTAACTCCTCATACACACCACTGACACTAACTCCTCATACACACCACTGACGCTAACTCCTCATACACATCACTGACACTAACTCCTCATACACACACCACTGACACTAACTCCTCATACACACACCACTGACACTAACTCCTCATACACACCACTGACACTAACTCCTCATACACACACCACTGACACTAACTCCTCATACACTCCACTGACACTAACTTCTCATACACACCACTGACACTAACTCCTCATACACACCACTGACACTAACTCCTCATACACACACCACTGACACTAACTCCTGATACACACCACTGACACTAACTCCTCATACACACCACTGACACTAACTCCTCATACACACCACTGACGCTAACTCCTCATACACATCACTGACACTAACTCCTCATACACACACCACTGACACTAACTCCTCATACACACACCACTGACACTAACTCCTCATACACACCACTGACACTAACTCCTCATACACACACCACTGACACTAACTCCTCATACACTCCACTGACACTAACTTCTCATACACACCACTGACACTAACTCCTCATACACACCACTGACACTAACTCCTCATACACACACCACTGACACTAACTCCTGATACACACCACTGACACTAACTCCTGATACACACCACTGACACTAACTCCTGATACACACCACTGACACTAACTCCTCATACACACATCACTGACACTAACTCCTCATACACACCACTGACACTAACTCCTCATACACACACCACAGACACTAACTCCTCATACACACCACTGACACTAACTCCTCATACACACCACTAACAATAACTCCTCATACACACCACTGACACTAACTCCTCATACACACCACTGACACTAACTCCTCATACACACCACTGACAGTAACTCCTCATACACACCACTGGCACTAACTCCTCATACACACACCACTGACACTAACTCCTCATACACACCACTGACACTAACTCCTCATACACACCACTGACACTAACTCCTCATACAAACCACTGACACTAACTCCTCATACACACACCACTGACCCTATCTCCTCATACACACTCCACTGACACTAACTCCTCATACACACCACTGACACTAACTCCTCATACACACCACTGACCCTAACTCCTCATACACACCACTGACACTAACTCCTCATACACACCACTAACACTAACTCCTCATACACACACCACTGACACTAACTCCTCATACACACCACTGACACTAACTCCTCATACACACCACTGACACTAACTCCTCATACACACCACTGACACTAACTCCTCATACACACACCACTGACACTAACTCCTCATACACACCACTGTCACTAACTTCTCATACACACCACTGACACTAATTCCTCATACACATCACTGACACTAACTCCTCATACACACACCATTGGCACTAACTCCTCATACACACACCACTGACACTAACTCCTCATACACACACCACTAACAAAAACTCCTTATACACACGTCACTGACACTAACTCCTCATACACACCACTGACACTAACTCCTCATACACACCACTGACACTAACTTCTCATACACACACCACTAACAAAAACTCCTTATACACACGTCACTGACACTAACTCCTTATACACACCACTGACACTAACTCCTCATACACACACCACTAACAAAAACTCCTCATACACACCACTGACACTAACTCCTTATACACACCACTGACACTAACTCCTCATACACACACCACTAACAAAAACTCCTTATACACACGTCACTGACACTAACTCCTCATGCACACCACTGACACTAACTCCTCATACACACCACTGACGCTAACTCCTCATACACATCACTGACACTAACTCCTCATACACACCACTGACACTAACTCCTCATACACACCACTGTCACTAACTTCTCATACACACCACTGACACTAACTCCTCATACACACCACTGTCACTAACTTCTCATACACACCACTGACACTAATTCCTCATACACACCATTGGCACTAACTCCTCATACACACCACTGACACTAACTCCTCATACACACACCACTGACACTAACTCCTCATACACACACCACTAACAAAAACTCCTTATACACACGTCACTGACACTAACTCCTCATACACACCACTGACACTAACTCCTTATACACACCACTGACACTAACTCCTCATACACACACCACTGACACTAACTCCTGATACACATCACTGACACTAACTCATCATACCCACCACTGACACTAATTCCTCATACACATCACTGACACTAACTCCTCATACACACCACTGACACTAACTCCTGATACACACACCACTGACACTAACTCCTCATACACATCACTGACACTAACTCCTCATACACATCACGGACACTAACTCCTCATACACACACCACTGACACTAACTCATCATACACACCACTGACACTAACTCATCATACACACCACTGACACTAACTCCTCATACACACACCACTGACACTAACTCATCATACACACCACTGACACTAACTCATCATACACACCACTGACATTAACTCCTCATACACACCACTGACACTAATTCCTCATACACATCACTGACACTAACTCCTCATACACATCACTGACACTAACTCCTCATACACACACCACTGACAATAACTCCTTATACACACCACTGACACTAACTCCTCATACACATCACTGACACTAACTCCTCATACACACACCACTGACACTAACTCCTCATACACACCACTGACACTAACTCCTCATACACACCACTGACACTAATTCCTCATACACATCACTGACACTAACTCCTCATACACACCACTGACACTAACTCCTCATACACACACCACTGACACTAACTCCTCATACACACCACTGACACTAACTTCTCATACACACCACTGACACTAACTCCTCATACACACACCACTGACACTAACTCCTGATACACACCACTGACACTAACTCCTCATACACACCACTGACACTAATTCCTCATACACACACCACTGACACTAACTCCTCATACACACCACTGACACTAACTCCTCATACACACCACTGACACTAACTCCTCATACACACCACTGACACTAACTCCTCATACACACTCCACTGACACTAACTCCTCATACACACCACTGACACTAAATCCTCATACACACACCACTGACCCTAACTCCTCATACACACCACTGACACTAACTCCTCATACACACCACTGACACTAACTCCTCATACACACCACTAACACTAACTCCTCATACACACACCACTGACACTAACTCCTCATACACACACCACTAACAAAAACTCCTTATACACACCACTGACACTAACTCCTCATACACACCACTGACACTAACTCCTCATACACACCACTGACGCTAACTCCTCATACACATCACTGACACTAACTCCTCATACACACCACTGACACTAACTCCTCATACACACACCACTGACACTAACTCCTCATACACACACCACTGACACTAACTCCTCATACACACACCACTGACACTAACTCCTCATACACACCACTGACACTAACTCCTCATACACACCACTGACACTAACTCCTCATACACACCACTGACACTAACTCCTCATACACACACCACTGACACTAACTCCTGATACACACCACTGACACTAACTCCTCATACACACCACTGACACTAACTCCTCATACACACATCACTGACACTAACTCCTGATACACACCACTGACACTAACTCCTGATACACACCACTGACACTAACTCCTGATACACACCACTGACACTAACTCCTGATGCACACCGCTGACACAAACTCCTGATACACACCGCTGACACTAACTCCTCATACACACACCACTGACACTAACTCCTCATACACACACCACTGACCCTAACTCCTCATACACACCACTGACACTAACTCCTCATACACACTCCACTGACACTAACTCCTCATACACACCACTGACACTAACTCCTCATACACACCACTGACACTAACTCCTCATACACACACCACTGACACTAACTCCTCATACACACCACTGACACTAACTCCTCATACACACTCCACTGACACTAACTCCTCATACACACCACTGACACTAACTCCTCATACACACACCACTGACCCTAACTCCTCATACACACCACTGACACTAACTCCTCATACACACCACTGACACTAACTCCTCATACACACACCACTGACCCTAACTCCTTATACACACACCACTGACACTAACTCCTCATACACACCACTGACACTAACTCCTCATACACACCACTAACACTAACTCCTCATACACACACCACTAACACTAACTCCTCATACACACACCACTGACACAAACTCCTCATACACACACCACTGACACTAACTCCTCATACACACACCACTGACACTAACTCCTCATACACACACCACTAACAAAAACTCCTTATACACACGTCACTGACACTAACTCCTCATGCACACCACTGACACTAACTCCTCATACACACCACTGACACTAACTCCTCATACACACCACTGACGCTAACTCCTCATACACATCACTGACACTAACTCCTCATACACACCACTGACACTAACTCCTCATACACACACCACTGACACTAACTACTCATACACACACCACTGACACTAACTCCTCATACACACACCACTGACACTAACTCCTCATACACACACCACTGACACTAACTCCTCATACACACACCACTGACACTAACTCCTCATACACACCACTGACACTAACTCCTCATACACACACCACTGACACTAACTCCTGATACACACCACTGACACTAACTCCTCATACACACATCACTGACACTAACTCCTCATACACACACCACGGACACTAACTCCTGATACACACCACTGACACTAACTCCTGATACACACCACTGACACTAACTCCTGATACACACCAATGACACTAACTCCTGATGCACACCGCTGACACTAACTCCTGATACACACCGCTGACACTAACTCCTCATACACACACCACTGACCCTAACTCCTCATACACACCACTGACACTAACTCCTCATACACACTCCACTGACACTAACTCCTCATACACACCACTGACACTAACTCCTCATACACACCACTGACACTAACTCCTCATACACACACCACTGACACTAACTCCTCATACACACCACTGACACTAACGCCTCATACACACCACTGACACTAACTCCTCATACACACACCACTGACACTAACTCCTCATACACACAGCACTGATACTAACTCCTCATACACACCACTGACACTAACTCCTCATACACACCACTGACACTAACTCCTCATACACACCACTGACACTAACTCCTCATACACACTCCACTGACACTAACTCCTCATACACACCACTGACACTAACTCCTCATACACACACCACTGACACTAACTCCTCATACACACACCACTGACACTAACTCCTCATACACACATCACTGACATTAACTCCTCATACACACGTCACTGATACTAACTCCTCATACACACCACTGACACTAACTCCTCATACACACCACTGACACTAACTCCTCATACACACCACTGACACTAACTCCTCATACACACACCACTGACACTAACTCCTCATACACACCACTGACACTAACTTCTCATACACACCACTGACACTAACTCCTCATACACACCACTGACACTAACTCCTCATACACACACCACTGACACTAACTCCTCATACACACCACTGACACTAACTCCTCATACACACACCACTGACACTAACTCCTCATACACACCACTGACACTAACTTCTCATACACACCACTGACACTAACTTCTCATACACACCACTGACACTAACTCCTCATACACACACCACTGACACTAACTCCTGATACACACCACTGACACTAACTCCTGATACACACCACTGACACTAACTCCTGATACACACCACTGACACTAACTCCTCATACACACATCACTGACACTAACTCCTGATACACACCACTGACACTAACTCCTGATACACACCACTGACACTAACTCCTGATACACACCACTGACACTAACTCCTCATACACACATCACTGACACTAACTCCTCATACACACCACTGACACTAACTCCTCATACACACACCACAGACACTAACTCCTCATACACACCACTGACACTAACTCCTCATACACACCACTAACAATAACTCCTCATACACACCACTGACACTAACTCCTCATACACACCACTGACAGTAACTCCTCATACACACCACTGACACTAACTCCTCATACACACCACTGACAGTAACTCCTCATACACACCACTGGCACTAACTCCTCATACACACACCACTGACACTAACTCCTCATACACACCACTGGCACTAACTCCTCATACACACACCACTGACACTAACTCCTCATACCCACCACTGACACTAACTCCTCATACAAACCACTGACACTAACTCCTCATACACACACCACTGACCCTATCTCCTCATACACACTCCACTGACACTAACTCCTCATACACACCACTGACACTAACTCCTCATACACACACCACTGACCCTAACTCCTCATACACACCACTGACACTAACTCCTCATACACACCACTGACACTAACTCCTCATACACACACCACTGACCCTAACTCCTTATACACACACCACTGACACTAACTCCTCATACACACCACTGACACTAACTCCTCATACACACCACTAACACTAACTCCTCATACACACACCACTGACACTAACTCCTCATACACACCACTGACACTAACTCCTCATACACACACCATTGGCACTAACTCCTCATACACACACCACTGACACTAACTCCTCATACACACACCACTAACAAAAACTCCTCATACACACCACTGACACTAACTCCTCATACACACACCATTGGCACTAACTCCTCATACACACACCACTGACACTAACTCCTCATACACACCACTGACACTAACTCCTTATACACACCACTGACACTAACTCCTCATACACACACCACTGACACTAACTCCTGATACACACACCACTGACACTAACTCCTGATACACATCACTGACACTAACTCCTCATACACACCACTGCCACTAACTCCTCATACACACCACTGTCACTAACTTCTCATACACACCACTGACACTAATTCCTCATACACATCACTGACACTAACTCCTCATACACACCACTGACACTAAGTCCTCATACACACCACTGACCCTAACTCCTCATACACATCACTGACACTAACTCCTCATACACATCACGGACACTAACTCCTCATACACACACCACTGACACTAACTCATCATACACACCACTGACACTAACTCCTCATACACACACCACTGACACTAACTCATCATACACACCACTGACATTAACTCCTCATACACACCACTGACACTAATTCCTCATACACATCACTGACACTAACTCCTCATACACACACCACTGACACTAACTTCTCATACACACCACTGACACTAACTCCTCATACACACCACTGACACTAATTCCTCATACACATCACTGACACTAACTCCTGATGCACACCGCTGACACAAACTCCTGATACACACCACTGACACTAACTCCTCATACACACACCACTGACCCTAACTCCTCATACACACCACTGACACTAACTCCTCATACACACTCCACTGACACTAACTCCTCATACACACCACTGACACTAACTCCTCATACACACCACTGACACTAACTCCTCATACACACACCACTGACACTAACTCCTCATACACACCACTGACACTAACGCCTCATACACACCACTGACACTAACTCCTCATACACACAGCACTGACACTAACTCCTCACACACACATCACTGACATTAACTCCTCATACACACCACTGACACTAACTCCTTATACACACACCACTGACACTAACTCCTGATACACACCACTGACATTAACTCCTCATACACACACCACTGACACTAACTCCTGATACACACCACTGACACTAACTCCTCATACACACCACTGACACTAACTCCTCATACACACCACTGACACTAACTCCTCATACACACCACTGACACTAACTCCTCATACACACCACTGACACTAACTCCTCATACACACCACTGACACTAACTCCTCATACACACCACTGACACTAACTCCTCATACACACCACTGACACTAACTCCTCATACACACGTCACTGATACTAACTCCTCATACACACCACTGACAGTAACTCCTCATACACACCACTGACACTAACTCCTCATACACACCACTGACACTAACTCCTCATACACACCACTGACACTAACTCCTCATACACACACCACTGACACTAACTCCTCATACACACATCACTGACACTAACTTCTCAAGCACACACCACTGACACTAACTCCTCATACACACCACTGACAATAACTCCTCATACACACCACTGACACTAACTCCTCATACACACACCACTGACACTAACTCCTCATACACACATCACTGACACTAACTTCTCAAGCACACACCACTGACACTAACTCCTCATACACACCACTGACAGTAACTCCTCATACACACCACTGACACTAACTCCTCATACACACCACTGACACTAACTCCTCATACACACCACTGACACTAACTCCTCATACACACACCACTGACACTAACTCCTCATACACACATCACTGACACTAACTTCTCAAGCACACACCACTGACACTAACTCCTCATACACACCACTGACACTAACTCCTCATACACACCACTGACACTAACTCCTCATACACACACCACTGACACTAACTCCTCATACACACATCACTGACACTAACTTCTCAAGCACACACCACTGACACTAACTCCTCATACACATCACTGACAATAACTCCTCATACACACACCTCTGACACTAACTCCTCATACACACACCACTGACACTAACTCCTCATACACACACCACTGACACTAACTCCTCATACACACCACTGACACTAACTGCTCATACACACCACTGATACTAACTCCTCATACACACACCACTGACACTAACTCCTCATACACACCACTGACACTAACTCCTCATACACACACCACTGACACTAACTCCTCATACACACCACTGACACTAACTCCTCATACACACCACTGACACTAACTCCTCATACACACCACTGTCACTAACTTCTCATACACACCACTGACACTAATTCCTCATACACATCACTGACACTAACTCCTCATACACACCACTGACACTAACTCCTCATACACACCACTGACACTAACTCCTCATACACACCACTGACACTAACCCCTCATACACACACCACTGACACTAACTCCTCATACACACACCACTGACACTAACTCCTCATACACACACCACTGACACTAACTCCTCATACACACCACTGACACTAACTTCTCAAGCACACACCACTGACACTAACTCCTCATACACACCACTGACACTAACTCCTCATACACACCACTGACACTAACTCCTCATACACACACCACTGACACTAACTCCTCATACACACATCACTGACACTAACTTCTCAAGCACACACCACTGACACTAACTCCTCATACACATCACTGACAATAACTCCTCATACACACACCTCTGACACTAACTCCTCATACACACACCACTGACACTAACTCCTCATACACACACCACTGACACTAACTCCTCATACACACCACTGACACTAACTGCTCATACACACCACTGATACTAACTCCTCATACACACACCACTGACACTAACTCCTCATACACACCACTGACACTAACTCCTCATACACACACCACTGACACTAACTCCTCATACACACCACTGACACTAACTCCTCATACACACCACTGACACTAACTCCTCATACACACCACTGTCACTAACTTCTCATACACACCACTGACACTAATTCCTCATACACATCACTGACACTAACTCCTCATACACACCACTGACACTAACTCCTCATACACACCACTGACACTAACTCCTCATACACACCACTGACACTAACCCCTCATACACACACCACTGACACTAACTCCTCATACACACACCACTGACACTAACTCCTCATACACACACCACTGACACTAACTCCTCATACACACCACTGACACTAACTGCTCATACACACCACTGATACTAACTCCTCATACACACACCACTGACACTAACTCCTCATACACACCACTGACACTAACTCCTCATACACACACCACTGACACTAACTCCTCATACACACCACTGACACTAACTCCTCATACACACCACTGACACTAACTCCTCATACACACCACTGTCACTAACTTCTCATACACACCACTGACACTAATTCCTCATACACATCACTGACACTAACTCCTCATACACACCACTGACACTAACTCCTCATACACACCACTGACACTAACTCCTCATACACACCACTGACACTAACCCCTCATACACACCACTAACAATAACTCCTCATACACACACCACTGACCCTAACTCCTCATACACACACCAATGACACTAACTCCTCATACACACACCACTGACACTAACTCCTTATACACACCACTGACACTAACTCCTCATACACACACCACTGACACTAACTCCTCATACACACCACTGACACTAACTCCTCATACACACCACTGACAATAACTCCTCATACACACCACTGACACTAACTCCTCATACACACCACTGACACTAACTCCTCATACACACACCACTGACACTAACTCCTCATACACACCACTGACACTAACCCCTCATACACACCACTAACAATAACTCCTCATACACACACCACTGACACTAACTCCTCATACACACACCACTGACACTAACTCCTCATACACACCACTAACAATAACTCCTCATACACACACCACTGACACTAACTCCTCATACACACCACTGACACTAACTCCTCATACACACCACTGACACTAACTGCTCATACACACCACTGATACTAACTCCTCATACACACACCACTGACACTAACTCCTCATACACACCACTGACACTAACTCCTCATACACACACCACTGACACTAACTCCTCATACACACCACTGACACTAACTCCTCATACACATCACTGACACTAACTCCTCATACACACACCGACCCTAACTCCTCATACACACCACTGACACTAACTCCTCATACACACACCGACCCTAACTCCTCATACACACCAATGACACTAACTCCTCATACACACACCACTGACACTAACTCCTTATACACACCACTGACACTAACTCCTCATACACACCACTGACACTAACTCCTCATACACACCACTGACAATAACTCCTGATACACACCACTGACACTAACTCCTCATACACACCACTGACACTAACTCCTCATACACACCACTGACACTAACCCCTCATACACACCACTAACAATAACTCCTCATACACACACCACTGACACTAACTCCTCATACACACCACTAACAATAACTCCTCATACACACACCACTGACACTAACTCCTCATACACACCACTGACACTAACTCCTCATACACACCACTAACAATAACTCCTCATACACACACCACTGACACTAACTCCTCATACACACCACTGACACTAACTCCTGATACACACCACTGACACTAACTCCTGATACACACCACTGACACTAACTCCTCATACACACCACTGACACTAACTCCTGATACACACCACTGACACTAACTCCTCATACACACCACTGACACTAACTCCTCATACACACCACTGACACTAACTCCTCATACACACCACTGACACTAACTCCTCATACACATCACTGACACTAACTCCTCATACACACCACTGACACTAACTCCTGATACACACCACTGACACTAACTCCTCATACACACCACTGACACTAACTCCTTATACACACATCACTGACACTAACTCCTCATACACACCACTGACACTAACTCCTTATACACACACCACTGACCCTAACTCCTCATACACACACCACTGACACTAACTCCTCATACACACCACTGACACTAACTCCTCATACACATCACTGACACTAACTCCTCATACACACCACTGACACTAACTCCTCATACACACCACTGACATTAACTCCTCATACACACACCACTGACACTAACTCCTGATACACACCACTGACACTAACTCCTCATACACACCACTGACACTAACTCCTCATACACACCACTGACACTAACTCCTCATACACACCACTGACACTAACTCCTCATACACACCACTGACACTAACTCCTCATACACACCACTGACACTAACTCCTCATACACACCACTGACACTAACTCCTCATACACACGTCACTGATACTAACTCCTCATACACACCACTGACAGTAACTCCTCATACACACCACTGACACTAACTCCTCATACACACCACTGACACTAACTCCTCATACACACCACTGACACTAACTCCTCATACACACACCACTGACACTAACTCCTCATACACACATCACTGACACTAACTTCTCAAGCACACACCACTGACACTAACTCCTCATACACACCACTGACAATAACTCCTCATACACACCACTGACACTAACTCCTCATACACACACCACTGACACTAACTCCTCATACACACATCACTGACACTAACTTCTCAAGCACACACCACTGACACTAACTCCTCATACACACCACTGACAGTAACTCCTCATACACACCACTGACACTAACTCCTCATACACACCACTGACACTAACTCCTCATACACACCACTGACACTAACTCCTCATACACACACCACTGACACTAACTCCTCATACACACATCACTGACACTAACTTCTCAAGCACACACCACTGACACTAACTCCTCATACACATCACTGACAATAACTCCTCATACACACACCTCTGACACTAACTCCTCATACACACACCACTGACACTAACTCCTCATACACACACCACTGACACTAACTCCTCATACACACACCACTGACACTAACTCCTCATACACACCACTGACACTAACTGCTCATACACACCACTGATACTAACTCCTCATACACACACCACTGACA
The DNA here is from genome assembly GCF_046119375.1 of Phyllobates terribilis. NCBI lineage: Eukaryota > Metazoa > Chordata > Amphibia > Anura > Dendrobatidae > Phyllobates > Phyllobates terribilis. The sequence continues at coordinate 411,750,273 of NW_027362769.1, read as the reverse complement.
CTAACTCCTCATACACACCACTGACACTAACTCCTCATACACACACCACTGACACTAACTCCTCATACACACCACTGACACTAACTCCTCATACACACCACTGTCACTAACTTCTCATACACACCACTGACACTAATTCCTCATACACATCACTGACACTAACTCCTCATACACACCACTGACACTAACTCCTCATACACACCACTGACACTAACTCCTCATACACACCACTGACACTAACCCCTCATACACACACCACTGACACTAACTCCTCATACACACACCACTGACACTATCTCCTCATACACACACCACTGACACTAACTCCTCATACACACCACTGACACTAACTGCTCATACACACCACTGATACTAACTCCTCATACACACACCACTGACACTAACTCCTCATACACACCACTGACACTAACTCCTCATACACACACCACTGACACTAACTCCTCATACACACCACTGACACTAACTCCTCATACACACCACTGACACTAACTCCTCATACACACCACTGTCACTAACTTCTCATACACACCACTGACACTAATTCCTCATACACATCACTGACACTAACTCCTCATACACACCACTGACACTAACTCCTCATACACACCACTGACACTAACTCCTCATACACACCACTGACACTAACCCCTCATACACACCACTAACAATAACTCCTCATACACACACCACTGACCCTAACTCCTCATACACACACCAATGACACTAACTCCTCATACACACACCACTGACACTAACTCCTTATACACACCACTGACACTAACTCCTCATACACACACCACTGACACTAACTCCTCATACACACCACTGACACTAACTCCTCATACACACCACTGACAATAACTCCTGATACACACCACTGACACTAACTCCTCATACACACCACTGACACTAACTCCTCATACACACACCACTGACACTAACTCCTCATACACACCACTGACACTAACCCCTCATACACACCACTAACAATAACTCCTCATACACACACCACTGACACTAACTCCTCATACACACACCACTGACACTAACTCCTCATACACACCACTGACACTAACTGCTCATACACACCACTGATACTAACTCCTCATACACACACCACTGACACTAACTCCTCATACACACCACTGACACTAACTCCTCATACACACACCACTGACACTAACTCCTCATACACACCACTGACACTAACTCCTCATACACACCACTGACACTAACTCCTCATACACACCACTGACACTAACTCCTCATACATACACCACTAACAATAACTCCTCATACACACCACTGACACTAACTCCTCATACACACACCGACCCTAACTCCTCATACACACCACTGACACTAACTCCTCATACACACACCGACCCTAACTCCTCATACACACCAATGACACTAACTCCTCATACACACCACTGATACTAACTCCTCATACACACCACTGACACTAACTCCTCATACACACCACTGATACTAACTCCTCATACACACACCACTGACACTAACTCCTTATACACACCACTGACACTAACTCCTCATACACACCACTGACACTAACTCCTCATACACACACCACTGACCCTAACTCCTTATACACACACCACTGACACTAACTCCTCATACACACCACTGACACTAACTCCTCATACACACCACTGACACTAACTCCTCATACACACCACTGACCCTAACTCCTTATACACACACCACTGACAATAACTCCTGATACACACCACTGACACTAACTCCTCATACACACCACTGACACTAACTCCTCATACACACCACTGACACTAACCCCTCATACACACCACTAACAATAACTCCTCATACACACACCACTGACACTAACTCCTCATACACACCACTAACAATAACTCCTCATACACACCACTGACACTAACTCCTCATACACACCACTGACACTAACTCCTCATACACACCACTAACAATAACTCCTCATACACACACCACTGACACTAACTCCTCATACACACCACTGACACTAACTCCTGATACACACCACTGACACTAACTCCTGATACACACCACTGACACTAACTCCTCATACACACCACTGACACTAACTCCTGATACACACCACTGACACTAACTCCTCATACACACCACTGACACTAACTCCTCATACACACCACTGACACTAACTCCTCATACACACCACTGACACTAACTCCTCATACACATCACTGACACTAACTCCTCATACACACCACTGACACTAACTCCTGATACACACCACTGACACTAACTCCTCATACACACCACTGACACTAACTCCTTATACACACATCACTGACACTAACTCCTCATACACACCACTGACACTAACTCCTTATACACACACCACTGACACTAACTCCTCATACACACCACTGACACTAACTCCTCATACACATCACTGACACTAACTCCTCATACACACCACTGACACTAACTCCTCATACACACCACTGACAATAAAGAATGACTGAATATGCCCGGCCCATCCTTTGATCAGATATCGGCCACACAACGTTGTGGTATAGTTTCCATCCCGCCTGGCTGTTATCTGATGAGTATTGACTGTGGGCCATTCTGTGTCGTCTTTCATCTTCTGCATCCTTTGCCGTTTCTGCCCTAAGTTCATCAACCTGCCGCCAAATCCATGAATGTAATATAATTCCCCGTCACTCACCCAGAACCAGAAGAAACCAACGTAGCGGAGCCGCCATGTCCATGTTTGCTGTGTCGAGCCCAATGCAGACAGCGTCCCAATAATTTGACGTGATCTGATAGATATCCCCACACCCTCCTCGCCTGAAAGCTGCGGCCAGGCCGGAAACTTCCTCAAATAGAGTCACTGGCCAAGATAAGAAGCAGAAGTAACAAATACAAGAAATACTCAAGAATTGCTTGTCCCGGGGTCAGGGAGGCGTTTATACAGAAGTGTGATCGCCGCCGCTGAGACGTCCTTCATCGTATTCATCACAGCCACAAAAACTCATTTCTGTCCCAGCCTTATAAATACTCTGTGCTGCTGATTGTGCGTCCTGTCTTCAGTTGTGTGATGCTGGAGACGGCACTTGTCCTGCAGCTGTAATTACTGTTTATTGGTCATTTATAGGCCCTGGGACAACAATTGTCACATTGTATTCTATGAGGAAAGAGGAACTTAACGTTGTAGCGCTTTTCTCTGTCCTTGACACTCTAATATGTGTGAATAGTGACCAGAGAGGGCGACGCTTCACCCACCACAGGACCATACGCAGTGCCCACATCACAAGGCATACCATGTCTCAAATCACAAGGAACTGGAACTAGGTGGAGGACCTGGATCATAGCAACTCCAGAGAAATCACATACCGCAATACTCAGAGAGATCAAGTCATTATGCACTGTATGGAGATACGTGGTCGCTGTATGGCAGTGTTATTTATGCACTGTATGGAGATACGTGGTCGCTGTATGGCAGTGTTATTTATGCACTGTATGGAGATACGTGGTCGCTGTATGGCAGTGTTATTTATGCACTGTATGGAGATACGTGGTCGCTGTATGGCAGTGTTATTTATGCACTGTATGGAGATACCTGGTCGCTGTATGGCAGTGTTATTTATGCACTGTATGGAGATACGTGGTCGCTGTATGGCAGTGTTATTTATGCACTGTATGGAGATACGTGGTCGCTGTATGGCAGTGTTATTTATGCACTGTATGGAGATACGTGGTCGCTGTATGGCAGTGTTATTTATGCACTGTATGGAGATACCTGGTCGCTGTATGGCAGTGTTATTTATGCACTGTATGGAGATACGTGGTCGCTGTATGGCAGTGTTATTTATGCACTGTATGGAGATACCTGGTCGCTGTATGGCAGTGTTATTTATGCACTGTATGGAGATACCTGGTCGCTGTATGGCAGTATTATTTATGCACTGTATGGCGATACTTGGATACTGTATGGCTGTTACATCTCTGCAGTGTATGGAGATACCTGGTCGCTGTATGGCAGTGTTATTTATGCACTGTATGGAGATACCTGGTCGCTGTATGGCAGTGTTATTTATGCACTGTATGGTGATACGTGGTCGCTGTATGGCAGTGTTATTTATGCACTGTATGGAGATACCTGGTCGCTGTATGGCAGTGTTATTTATGCACTGTATGGAGATACGTGGTCGCTGTATGGCAGTGTTATTTATGCACTGTATGGAGATACGTGGTCACTGTATGGCAGTGTTATTTATGCACTGTATGGAGATACCTGGTCGCTGTATGGCAGTATTATTTATGCACTGTATGGCGATACTTGGATACTGTATGGCTGTTACATCTCTGCAGTGTATGGAGATACCTGGTCGCTGTATGGCAGTGTTATTTATGCACTGTATGGAGATACCTGGTCGCTGTATGGCAGTGTTATTTATGCACTGTATGGAGATACGTGGTCGCTGTATGGCAGTGTTATTTATGCACTGTATGGAGATACCTGGTCGCTGTATGGCAGTATTATTTATGCACTGTATGGCGATACTTGGATACTGTATGGCTGTTACATCTCTGCAGTGTATGGAGATATGGGCGACATTGCAGTCATATTTGTGCTCTGTAGAGCTGTATGGACACCGTATGGCGGTGACATTTGTGTTCTGGTGCTGTTCAATAGGTATATCTGGGGCGGTACAGTACGTGTAGATGGGTTTGGGTGGCGGTATACTATGACATCGCTGTGACATCTCACTGTATTGTGAAGACGAGGAGATCTGGGAGATAAGCCTCGGAGCGATCCTTGGTGGTGATTTGTGGGCTCGCTTCGCTCTGTGGTGACTTCTGTCTGCGGTGATTTGTTTCTTCCTCATCTGATAAGCTGTAATGACGCGAGGGCACAGCGGGCATCCGACAGGACGTGCACATACCGCCATCGACCCATCCTCCTCTTCTAGCCCTTCCTGTATTGTGGAGGTGTCGCTCGGCCCTCGCCTGTCCATTGGCAGCGGCCATCTTTGCCACCCATTCTTCACGGGCGTAGGCTGGCACACAGGAGGCGGCGGGCAGAGGAAGCCGTGTGCAGATTACTCATCACCGGGTATTCCCGGTATATGGGCACTTCCCCTCCACCATGACCCCACCGTAATCCCACCAGAAGGGCACTTCCCAAATCTGAGCACAAGTCACAACTGAGTCACGAATGTCAATGAGGTCCTGACACGTAAATAGATGCAAAAAAAGAAAATCTGACCTGCACCTCCTAACAAAAAGAAGCAAGTGTGAACAGGTGCCAGCTGCTGCCGGATAAGCACAGCAGAGCGCGACCGCCCCCTGTGCGCACCAGGACGTGTGCACCGACTGTAGGAACTGCAATCCTGCCATGAGGCACCGCAGCACACACCGCTGGCCAATCAGACGCCGGCACGGCCCATCCCGGGTGGCACATGGCAGAGACGTCATGCACCACCGGCCAATCAGAGGCCAGCACGGCCCATCCCGGGTGGCACATGGCAGAGACGTCATACACCACTGGCCAATCAGAGGCCGGCATGGCCCATCCCGGGTGGCACATGGCAGAGACGTCATACAACGCCGGCTAATCAGAGGCCGGCATGGCCCATCCTGGGTGGCACATGGCAGAGACGTCATGCATCGCCCGTCGCTTTCAAGGTGAAGTCAGCTGCCGTCCTCTGCGCCAGCAATACAAGAAGGCGCTGCGTGTCATGGGAGTGGGGAAAGGTAAAAATAGCTTTGGTTTTAAATGTGTTGGAAAAGAGCAACAGGACAGGGGACGTTAACACGGAAACGGGCCAGGGACGGGGACGTTACTATGGGAAGGGGCCCGGGATGGGAATGTTACTATGGAAAGGGGCCCAGGACAGGTGACATTACCACAGGAAGGGGCCCAAGACGAGGGACGTTAACACAGGAAGGGGCCCAGGATGGGGATGTTATTACAGGAAGGGGCCCGAGACGGGGGACATTACCACAGGAAGGGGCCCAGGACGGGGATGTTACTACAGGAAGGGGCCCGGTACAGGGGAAATTACCACAGGAAGGGGCCCGGAACGGGAATGTTAACACTGAAAGGGGCCCAGGACAGTGACATTACTACAGGAAGGGGTCCAGGAAGGGGGACGTTACCACGGGAAGGGGCCCGGGATGGAAGACGTTACTACGGGAAGAGTCCTGAGATGGGGGATGTTACCACGGGAAGGGGCCCGAGACGGGGGACGTTACCACAGAAAGAGGCTCGGGACGTAGGACATTACCGCAGGAAGGGGCCTGAGGGCATTACCATGGGAAGAGGCCTGGGACAGGGGACATTACCAAAGCAAGGGGCTCAGGACGGTGAAGGGGGACGTTACCGCGGGAGGGGGCCTGGGACGGGGACATTACTATGGGAAGGGGCCTGGGATGGGGGACATTACCACAGGAAGGGGCCCAGCATGTAGGACATTACCGCGGGAAGGGGCATGGGACGGGGGACTTTAGCACAGCAAAGGGCCCAGGATGGTTACGGCGAGAAGGGGTACAGGAAGGGGGACTTTACCGCGGGAGGGGGCCCTGGAAGGGTATGTTACAATGGGAAGGGGCCCGACATGGGGGACATTACCACAGGAAGAGGCACGGGATAGGGACGTTACTACGGGAAGGGGCCTGGGATGGGGGACATCACCACATGAAGGGGTCCGGGATGGGGGACGTTACCATAGGAAGGGGCCCGGTACGCAGGACGTTACCGCGGGAAGGAGCCTGGGATGGGGGACGTTCATGCGGGAAGGGGTCTAGGACGCAGGACATAATACAGGAAGGGGCTCAGGACACAGGACATTATTACTGGATGGGGGACATTATATCAAGAAGGGGCACATTATTAATAGAAGGGGCCTATGATCAGGAAAATTATTTCATGGGGGGGTGGTGAATACATATGTCTTTATAGAATCTAGAATGTGATAAGGGTCCATACATCTGACTAACATGGAGGTGGGAGCCCAGATCCAAATCTTGCTCCGGGGTCCATTGCACTCTAGTTCCATCACTGCTAAGAATCTTCATTATAGAAGGCTGATCTATATGGCGGGAACTCAGATATTTCATATAGTCGGTGTTTATATATTGTATATAATGGTGCACAACACGGCTGCTACAAAGATAGATGATAGATAGATGAATGATACATAGATAATAGATAGATGATAGATAATAGATAGATAGATGATAGATAGATAGATGATAGATAGATAGATAATAGATAGATACATAGATAGATACATAGATAGATACATAGATAGATACATACAGTTATATGAAAAAGTTTGGGCACCCCTATTAATCTTAAGCTTAATGTTTTATAAAAATTGGTGTTTTTGCAACAGCTATTTCAGTTTGATATATGTAATAACTGTTGGACACAGTAATGTTTCTGCCTTGAAATGAGGTTTATTGTACTAACAGAAAATGTGCAATCTGCAGTCAAACAAAATTTGACAGGTGCATAAGTATGGGCACCCTTATCATTTTCTTGTTTTAAATACTCCTACCTACTTTTTACTGACTTACTAAAGCACTTTTTTTGGTTTTGTAACCTCATTGAGCTTTGAACTTCATAGCCAGGTGTATGCAATCATGAGAAAAGCTACTTAAAGTGGCCACTTGCAAGTTGTTCTCCTGTTTGAATCTCCTCTGAAGAGTGGCATCATGAGCTCCTCAAAACAACTGTCAAATGATCTGAAAACAAAGATTATTCAACATAGTTGTTCAGGGGAAGGATACAAAAAGCTGTCTCAGAGATTTAACCTGTCAGTTTCCACTGTGAGGAACATAGTAAGGAAATGGAAGAGCACAGGGACAGTTCTTGTTAAGGCCAGAAGTGGCAGGTGAAGAAAAACATCAGAAAGGCAGAGAAGAAGAATGGTGAGATCAATCAAGGACAATCCTCAGACCATCTCCAGAGAGCTGCAGTATCAACTTGCTGCAGATGGTGTCACTGTGCATCGGTCAACTATACAACGCACTTTGCACAAGGAGAAGCTGTATGGGAGAGTGATGCGAAAGAAGCCGTTTCTGCAAGCACGCCACAAACAGAGTCGGCTGAGGTATGCAAAAGCACATTTGGAGAAGCCAATTTCTTTTTGGAAGAAGGTCCTGTGGACTGATGAAACCAAGATTGAGTTGTTTGGTCATGCAAAAAGGCGTTATGCATGGCGGCAAAAAAACACAGCATTCCAAGAAAAACACTTGCTACCCACAGTAAAATTTGGTGGAGGTTCCATCATGTTTTGTGGCTGTGTGGCCAATGCCGGCACCGGGAATCTTGCTAAAGTTGAGGGATGCATGGATTCCACTCAGTATCAGCAGATTCTTGACAATAATGTTCAAGAATCAGTGATAAAGTTGAAGTTACGCAGGGGATGGATCTTTCAGCAAGACAATGATCCAAAACACCGCTCCAAATCTACTCAGGCATTCATGCAGAGGAACAATTACAATGTTCTGGAATGGCCATCCCTGTCCCCAGACCTGAATATCATTGAACATCTGTGGGATCATTTGAAGAGGGCTGTCCATGCTCGGCGACCATCAAACTTAACTGAACTGGAATTGTTTTGTAAAGAGGAATGGTCAAAAATACCTTCATCCAGGATCCAGGAACTCATTAAAAGCTACAGGAAGCGACTAGAGGCTGTTATTTTTGCAAAAGGAGGATCTACTAAATATTAATGTCACTTTTCTGGTGAGGTGCCCATACTTATGCACCTGTCAAATTTTGTTTGAAAGCAGATTGCACATTTTCTGTTAGTACAATAAACCTCATTTCAAGGCAGAAACATTACTGTGTCCAACAGTTATTACATAGATCAAACTGAAATAGCTGCTGCAAAAACACCAATTTTTATAAAACATTAAGCTTAAGATTAATAGGGGTGCCCAAAGTTTTTCATATAACTGTAGATAGATACATAGATAGATGATAGATAGATAGATGATAGATAGATAGATAGATAATAGATAGATGATAGATAGATATATAATAGATAGATGATAGATAGATAATAGATAGATGATAGATAATAGATGATAGATAGCTGATAGATAATAGATAGATACATAGATAGATGATAGATAGATAGATAATAGATAGATGATAGATAGATAAATAGATAGATGATAGATAGATGATAGATAATAGATAGATGATAGATAATAGATAGATGATAGATAGATAGATAATAGATAGATGATAGATAGATAATAGATAGATGATAGATAATAGATGATAGATAATAGATGATAGATAATAGATAGATACATAGATAGATGATAGATGATAGATAAATAGATAGATGATAGATAGATGATAGATAATAGATAGATGATAGATAGATAGATGATAGATAGATGATAGATAGATAATAGATGATAGATAGATAATAGATAGATGATAGATAATAGATAGATAGATGATAGATAGATAATAGATAGATGATAGATAGATAATAGATAGATAGATGATAGATAATAGATAGATGATAGATAGATGATAGATAATAGATAGATGATAGATAGATGATAGATACATAGATAGATGATAGATAGATGATAGATAGATAATAGATAGATAGATGATAGATAGATAATAGATAGATGATAGATAGATGATAGATAATAGATAGATGATAGATAGATGATAGATACATAGATAGATGATAGATAATAGATAGATGATAGATAATAGATAGATGATAGATAGATAATAGATAGATGATAGATAGATGATAGATAATAGATGATAGATAATAGATAGATAGATAATAGATAGATGATAGATAATAGATAGATGATAGATAATAGATAGATGATCGATAGATGATAGATAGATGATCGATAGATAATAGATGATAGATAGATAGATAATAGATAATAGATAGATAATAGATAGATAATAGATGATAGATAATAGATAGATAATAGATAGATGATAGATAGATAATAGATGATAGATAGATAGATAATAGATGATAGATAATAGATAGATAATAGATAGATAATAGATGATAGATAATAGATAGATAATAGATAGATGATAGATAATAGATAGATGATCGATAGATAATAGATGATAGATAATAGATGATAGATAATAGATAGATGATAGATAATAGATGATAGATAATAGATGATAGATAGGTGATAGATAATAGATAATAGATAGATGATAGATAGATGATAGATAATAGATAGATAATAGATAGATGATAGATAGATGATAGATAGATGATAGATAGATGATAGATGAATGATAGATAGATGATAGATAGATGATAGATGATCGATAGATAATAGATAGATAATAGATAGATAATAGATAGATAATAGATAGATGATAGATAGATAGATGATAGATAGATGATAGATAGATGATAGATAGATGATAGATGATCGATAGATAATAGATAGATAATAGATAGATGATAGATAGATGATAGATAGATAGATGATAGATAGATGATAGATAGATGATAGATGATAGATAATAGATAGATGATAGATAATAGCTAGTATAATACAGATGCCGGAGCTTGGTCGGTTGCACTTGGTTCCGTTTCTCGGGATTTCCTAACGGCTTCTTACTTCATTATTTCTTCAGGACTCGGAGGAGGAAACAGATGACAGAAGTTCACACAATGTTGTCACCTTGTTATCTGCGGCGCACAGCGGTCAGTAATGAGCCCCCCGCTGGATGGGTCCGCTGCTCTCACCAATAGGACTTGTATCCGACAACACACACTGGAAGTGCGCTACCCTCCCTCCGATATGACCAGCGCAATCCCACCATGCATTTTATTGAATTGTGACAACTAAGTATGGAGTCCTGGACGTGGTAGTATAAGGTCTATGGACTGTGTTATCACAGGTTGGAGCCTCGGTCTTGGTAGTATACGGTCCGTGTGGTCCCAGTATGGAGCTCTGGTCTTGGTAGTATACGGTCTGTGTAGACCCAGTATGGAGCTCTGGTCTCGGTAGTATACGGTCTGTGTAGTCCCAGTATGGAGCTCTGGTCTTGGTAGTATACGGTCTGTGTAGTCCCAGTATGGAGCTCTGGTCTTGGTAGTATACGGTCCGTGTAGTCCCAGTATGGAGCTCTGCTCTTGGTAGTATACGGTCCGTGTAGTCCCAGTATACAGCTCTGGTCTTGGTAGTATACGGTCTGTGTGATCCCAGTATGGAGCTCTGCTCTTGGTAGTATACGGTCTGTGTAGTCCCAGTATGGAGCTCTGGTCTCGGTAGTATACGGTCTGTGTGGTCCCAGTATGGAGCTCTGGTCTTGGTAGAATACGGTCCGTGTTGTCCCAGTATGGAGCTCTGGTCTCGGTAGTATACGGTCCGTGTAGTCCCAGTATGGAGCTCTGGTCTTGGTAGTATACGGTCTGTGTGGTCCCAGTATGGAGCTCTGCTCTTGGTAGTATACGGTCCGTGTAGTCCCAGTATACAGCTCTGGTCTTGGTAGTATACGGTCTGTGTAGTCCCAGTATGGAGCTCTGGTCTCGGTAGTATACGGTCTGTGTAGTCCCAGTATGGAGCTCTGGTCTCGGTAGTATACGGTCTGTGTGGTCCCAGTATGGAGCTCTGGTCTCGGTAGAATACGGTCCGTGTTGTCCCAGTATGGAGCTCTGGTCTCGGTAGTATACGGTCCGTGTAGTCCCAGTATGGAGCTCTGGTCTTGGTAGTATACGGTCTGTGTGGTCCCAGTATGGAGCTCAGGTCTCGGTAGCATACGGTCCGTGTTGTCCTAGTATGGAGCTCTGGTCTCAGTAGCATACAGTCTGTGTGGTCCCAGTATGGAGCTCTGGTCTCAGTAGCATACAGTCTGTGTGGTCCCAGTATGGAGCTCTGGTCTCGGTAGCATACGGTCTGTGTGGTCCCAGTATGGAGCTCTGGTCTCGGTAGTATACGGTCTGTGTAGTCCCAGTATGGAGCTCTGGTCTTGGTAGTATACAGTCTGTGTAGTCCCAGTATGGAGCTCTGGTCTTGGTAGTATACGGTCTGTGTAGTCCCAGTATGGAGCTCTGGTCTTGGTAGTATACAGTCCGTGTAGTCCCAGTATGGAGCTCTGGTCTTGGTAGTATACGGTCTGTGTAGTCCCAGTATGGAGCTCTGGTCTTGGTAGTATACGGTCTGTGTGGTCCCAGTATGGAGCTCAGGTCTCGGTAGCATACGGTCCGTGTTGTCCTAGTATGGAGCTCTGGTCTCAGTAGCATACAGTCTGTGTGGTCCCAGTATGGAGCTCTGGTCTCGGTAGCATACGGTCTGTGTAGTCCCAGTATGGAGCTCTGGTCTCGGTAGTATACGGTCTGTGTAGTCCCAGTATGGAGCTCTGGTCTTGGTAGTATACGGTCCGTGTAGTCCCAGTATGGAGCTCTGGTCTTGGTAGTATACGGTCTGTGTAGTCCCAGTATGGAGCTCTGGTCTTGGTAGTATACAGTCCGTGTAGTCCCAGTATGGAGCTCTGGTCTCGGTAGTATACGGTCTGTGTAGTCCCAGTATGGAGCTCTGGTCTTGGTAGTATACGGTCTGTGTAGTCCCAGTATGGAGCTCTGGTCTCGGTAGTATACAGTCTGTGTAGTCCAAGTATGGAGCACTGCTTTTGGTAGTATACGGTCTGTGTAGTCCCAGTATGGAGCTCTGGTCATGGTAGTATACGGTCTGTGTAGTCCCAGTATGGAGCTCTGGTCTTGGTAGTATACGGTCTGTGTGGTCCCAGTATGGAGCTCTGGTCATGGTAGTATACGGTCTGTGTGGTCCCAGTATGGAGCTCTGGTCTCGGTAGTATACGGTCTGTGTAGTCCCAGTATGGAGCTCTGGTCTCGGTAGTATACGGCCAGTGTAGTCCCAGTATGGAGCTCTGGTCTCGGTAGTATACGGTCTGTGTAGTCCCAGTATGGAGCTCTGGTCACGGTAGTATACGGTCTGTGTGGTCCCAGTATAGAGCTCTGGTCTTGGTAGTATACAGTCTGTGTGGTCCCAGTATGGAGCTCTGGTCTTGGTAGTATACGGTCTGTGTGGTCCCAGTATGGAGCTCTGGTCTCGGTAGTATACGGTCTGTGTAGTCCCAGTATGGAGCTCTGGTCTCGGTAGTATACGGTCCGTGTAGTCCCAGTATGGAGCACTGCTCTTGGTAGTATACGGCCCGTGTAGTCCCAGTATGGAGCACTGCTCTTGGTAGTATACGGCCCGTGTAGTCCCAGTATGGAGCACTGCTCTTGGTAGTATACGGCCCGTGTAGTCCCAGTATGGAGCACTGCTCTTGGTAGTATACAGTCTGTGTACGCTGTAGTCCCAGTATGAAATATAAATGGGCAGAGCAGACCATCGTGGTCCAGACGTGTTTGGTGACGTCTCATTCAGGACTGGTCACATCTACATGGAGAGTTCTCTATGGACCACAGTATCTCCATAGGGTCTGGACTCCCCCCATCTCGCTGCCCACCCGGGACATCCCACAGCCTCATAGTAGGATAATGGGGACGAGCGTGAGAGAAACTAGAAGCTTTATATTTAGGAAGATCTGAGACAGCACAATGTAGTGAGAGGAGGCTGGTCAGGCGGGCAGTCAGAGCGTGATCTGCAGGCAGGAGCCCAGGGCCGACACATCCGGGAGAGGCGCAGAGATGCCCGCCACGCTGCGACCACCCGACACATGGAACATCTGCAGCTGAACTCCGGCGACAGCAAGAACGTCTGCAATAGAAGAGAAGAGGGTGAGGAGGGAAACCAGGAGCAGGCGGGGCCCAGAGCCGAAGTCCCACCAGGGCCCAGAGCCGAAGTCCCACCAGGGCCCAGAGCCGAAATCCCACCAGGGCCCAGAGCCGAAATCCCACCAGGGCCCAGAGCCAAAGTCCCACCAGGGCCGACGTCAGCTGGAGGTTGTATGTTCTCCCCGGGCTTCCTCACACAATCCAGAGACCGACTGAGGTGTAGACCGTGTAATGACTCTATATAATAGATCCCTCTGCGTGTAATGACTCTATATAATAGATCCCTCTGCGTGTAATGACTCTATATAATAGATCCCTCTGCGTGTAATGACTCTATATAATAGATCCCTCTGCGTGTAATGACTCTATATAATAGATCCCTCTGCGTGTAATGACTCTATATAATAGATCCCTCTGCGTGTAATGACTCTATATAATAGATCCCTCTGCGTGTAATGACTCTATATAATAGATCCCGCTGCGTGTAATGACTCTATATAATAGATCCCGCTGCGTGTAATGACTCTATATAATAGATCCCTCTGCGTGTAATGACTCTATATAATAGATCCCTCTGTGTGTAATGACTCTATATAATAGATCCCTGTGTGTAATGACTCTATATAATAGATCCCTCTGTGTGTAATGACTCTATATAATAGATCCCTCTGTGTGTAATGACTCTATATAATAGATCCCTCTGTGTGTAATGACTCTATATAATAGATCCCTCTGCGTGTAATGACTCTATATAATAGATCCCTCTGCGTGTAATGACTCTATATAATAGATCCCTCTGCGTGTAATGACTCTATATAATAGATCCCTCTGCGTGTAATGACTCTATATAATAGATCCCGCTGCGTGTAATGACTCTATATAATAGATCCCTCTGCGTGTAATGACTCTATATAATAGATCCCTCTGCGTGTAATGACTCTATATAATAGATCCCTCTGCGTGTAATGACTCTATATAATAGATCCCTCTGTGTGTAATGACTCTATATAATAGATCCCTCTGCGTGTAATGACTCTATATAATAGATCCCTCTGCGTGTAATGACTCTATATAATAGATCCCTCTGTGTATAATGACTCTATATAATAGATCCCTGTGTGTAATGACTCTATATAATAGATCCCTCTGTGTGTAATGACTCTATATAATAGAGATAGACTGATCACAGCCAAACACTCTGAGAATATTCGACTTATAAGTTGGCGCACCAGTTACCATACTGACGATCTTCCAGAACTGCTGGTGGAGACAGTCAGTATGACGAGGGGATAGGCCAGGTGGCACACATGCCGGGGGGCTACTCACCTAGAAGGTTTGGGAGCTTCGTCTCGCCCGTCCACACCAGCAGTGTTCCATCCAGTGACACCGGACTTCTGAAGCGAGAAGATCCCACCTGAATCAGGCAGGGGGTCTGACCTGCCAGCCCCCCCACTAAACGCAGTCCTGCTCCCGACACTTCCAAAGTCGGGTCTGCCGAGTCCTCGGAATATCGAGAAGTCACCTGAAAGAGAATGGAGGGGGATGATGGCGGCTGAGCGGCCATGGGGGGGGGGGGGGGGGGCATCGAGGTTATTCTGGAGTCTGGGCCAGATATCCTGAGAAGACGATGCCACCCGACCCAACAACCTGACGATGCCACCCGACCCAAAAACCTGACGATGGCACCCGACCCAACAACCTGACGATGGCACCCGACCCAACAACCTGACGATGGCACCCGACCCAACAACCTGACGATGGCACCCGACCCAACAACCTGACGATGGCACCCGACCCAACAACCTGACGATGCCACCCGACCCAACAACCTGACGATGGTGCCCTACAGTGAGACATCACCTGGATTCCGACTTCTTTGGCGAAGAGACAGGCGTTCACCAGATTAACTTTCTTGTCTGGGTGTTGGAGAAGTCCGATTGCAACGGCCGAGCAGAGGAATGAGCCAGAGTTCTTCAGAGCGCCCCCTAGTGGTAGAAGAAGTGGGATAAGCTGAGCGACTGATTGTCCAGTTCCCAGAGATCTCTGGATGACAGATCTGATGACAGCGAGCCTCAATCCCTCCCTCCGCGCCTTCTGTGGTCTATTCAGCAGATACGAGGCGAGGTCTGGCCACCATGGAGGCCACTCACCTGTAGTGATCACCTGGATCTCTCCTCGGACCTCTGGTGACAGGGAGCGAAGAAGACGACCCAGCGCTTCCCCCAACCTCAGCCAGGGTTTGGTCTCTGGGGAGAAGGCCTTAGTGAGGGCCGGGGCGTTCACCTGAGAAGACACAAACATGTCAGTATTAACTGAGGGTCACTCCTCCGATGTGCCGGTACCCCCCCCATTCCCGATGTGCCAGTACACCCCCCCATTCCCGATGTGCCAGTACCGCCCCATCTCCAATGTACCAGTACCCCCCCACCTCCGATGTGCTTTTAACTCTCACCCCCGATGTGCCAGTACCCCCCACCTCTGATGTGCTAGTACCCCCCCATCCCCGATGTGCCAGTATAGCCCCATCTCCAATGTACCAGTACCCCCCCACCTCCGATGTGCTATTAACTCTCACCCCCGATGTGCCAGTACCCCCCTCACCCCCAATGTACAAGTACCCCCCACCTCCGATGTGCCAGTACCCCCCCATTCCTGATGTGCAAGCACCCCCACAACCCCAATGTGCCAGTATCGCCCCATCTCCATTGTGCCAGTAACCCCCCCAACCCCAATGTGCCAGTAACCCCCCCTCACCCCTGTTGTGCCAGTAACCCCCCCACTTCTAATGTGCCAGTACCCCCCCACCCTCACCCCTGATGTGCCAGTAACCCCCTACACCCGATGTGCCAGTAACCCCCCACCTCCGATGTGCCAGTACCCCCCCCATTCCCGATGTGCCAGTACCCTCTCCCACCTCCGATGTCCAGTAACCCTCCCTCCCTTACCCCTGATGTGCCAGTACCCCCCCACCCTTGATGTGCCAGTACCCCTCCACCTCCGATGTGCCAGTACTCCCCCACCTCCGATGTGCCAGTACCCCCCCGGGCACACACAGGCACTCGCCTGCTTGCACTAGGTATGATCAGATGCACACTGTTCGCAGCCTCGGACTGAGGAGAATCATTATTACCAGAGAGGAGAAAAAGCAGAAGACAATTAGCTCATCACTGCCGAAATAATGAGCAAGAGGTCAGGTCCATCAGAGGAGGCCAAAAATATCAAGGCAGGAGGCGAAGCACTTCCTCTTACTAAAGTCTACAGGAAACGTCGCGGCCCCTCCTAAACTGGAATGACAGACGCTACAGTGCGCCCCACAGGTCCCCCCCCACCCAGACGCTACAGTCCGCCACACAGGTCCCCCCCGCGGATGCTACAGTCCTCCACACAGGTCCCGCCCGCGAACGCTACAGTCCGCAACACAGGTCCCCCCCCCCCACGGACGCTACAGTCCGCCACACAGGTCCCCCCCGCGAACGCTACAGTCCGCAACACAGGTCCCCCCCCCACGGACGCTACAGTCCGCCACACAGGTCCCCCCCGTGGACGCTACAGTCCGCCACACAGGTCCCCCCTTCGGATGCTACAGTCCGCCACACAGGTCCCCCCTTCGGACGCTACAGTCCGCCACACAGGTCCCCCCTTCGGATGCTACAGTCCGCCAAACAGGTCCCCCCTTCGGACGCTACAGTGCGCCCCACAGGTCCCCCCCGCGGACGCTACAGTCCGCCACACAGGTACCCCCCGCGGACGCTACAGTCCGCCACACAGGTCCCCCCAGCGGACGCTACAGTCCGCCCCACAGGTGCCCCGCCCACACAGACGATACAGTCCGCCCCACAGGTCCCCCCCACCTGGACGCTACAGTCCGCCCCACAGGTCCACCCCCACCTGGACGCTACAGTCCGCCCCACAGGTCCCCCCCACCTGGACGCTACAGTCCGCCCCACAGGTCCCCCCCCCCGCAGACGCTACAGTCCGCCCCACAGGTCCCCCCCGCGGAAACTACAGTCCGCCCCACAGGTCCCCCCCCGCGGACGCTACAGTCCGCCCCACAGGTCCCCCCCGCGGACGCTACAGTCCGCCACACAGGTCCCCCCCCGCGGACGCTACAGTCCGCCACACTGGTTCCCCCCGCGGACGCTACAGTCCGCCCCACAGCTTCCCCCCCCCCCCCCCGAGGACGCTACAGTCCGCCCCACAGCTCCCCCCCGCGGACGCTACACTCCGCCACACAGGTTCCCCCCGCGGACGCTACAGTCCGCCCCACAGCTCCCCCCCCGCAGACGCTACAGTCCGCCCCACAGCTCCCCCCCCGCGGAAGCTACAGTCCGCCACACAGGTCCCCCCCGCGGACGCTACAGTCCGCAAAACAGGTCCCCCCCGCGGACAATACAGTCCGCCACACAGGTCACCGCCGCGGACGCTACAGTCCGCCCCACAGGTGCCCCGCCCACACAGACGCTACAGTGCGCCCCACAGGTCCCCCCCACCCGGACGCTACAGTCCGCCACACAGGTCCCCCCCCGCGGATGCTACAGTCCTCCACACAGGTCCCCCCCGCGAACGCTACAGTCCGCAACACAGGTCCCCCCCCCCCCCCCCACGGACGCTACAGTCCGCCACACAGGTCCCCCCCGTGGACGCTACAGTCCGCCACACAGGTCCCCCCCGCGAACGCTACAGTCCGCAACACAGGTCCCCCCCACGGACGCTACAATCCGCCACACAGGTCCCCCCCCCACGGACGCTACAGTCTGCCACACAGGTCCCCCCCGTGGACGCTACAGTCCGCCACACAGGTCCCCCCTTCGGACGCTACAGTCCGCCACACAGGTCCCCCCTTCGGACGCTACAGTCCGCCAAACAGGTCCCCCCTTCGGATGCTACAGTCCGCCAAACAGGTCCCCCCTTCGGACGCTACAGTCCGTCAAACAGGTACCCCCCGCGGACGCTACAGTCCGTCAAACAGGTACCCCCCGCGGACGCTACAGTCCGCCACACAGGTCCCCCCAGCGGACGCTACAGTCCGCCCCACAGGTGCCCCGCCCACACAGACGATACAGTCCGCCCCACAGGTCCCCCCACGGACGCTACAGTCCGCCCCACAGGTCCCCCCCACCTGGACGCTACAGTCCGCCCCACAGGTCCCCCCCACCTGGACGCTACAGTCCGCCCCACAGGTCCCCCCCACCTGGACGCTACAGTCCGCCCCACAGGTCCCCCCCCACCTGGACGCTACAGTCCGCCCCACAGGTCCCCCCCACCTGGACGCTACAGTCCGCCCCACAGGTCCCCCCCACCTGGACGCTACAGTCCGCCCCACAGGTCCCCCCCACCTGGACGCTACAGTCCGCCCCACAGGTCCCCCCCACCTGGACGCTACAGTCCGCCCCACAGCTCCCCCCCCGCAGACGCTACAGTCCGCCCCACAGCTCCCACCCCGCAGACGCTACAGTCCGCCCCACAGGTCCCCCCCCCCCACGGACGCTACAGTCCGCCACACAGGTCCCCCCCGCGGACGCTACAGTCCGCCACACAGGTCCCCCCCGCGGACGCTACAGTCCGCCACACAGGTCCCCCCGCGGATGGTACAGTCCGCCACACTGGTTCCCCCCGCGGACGCTACAGTCCGCCACACTGGTTCCCCCCGCGGACGCTACAGTCTGCCCCACAGGTCCTCCCCACCCGGACGCTACAGTCCGCCCCACAACTCCCCCCCCCCCCCCCCCCCCCGAGGACGCTACAGTCCGCCCCACAGGTCCCCCCACCCGGACGCTACAGTCCGCCACACAGGTCCCACCCGAGGACGCTACAGTCCGCCACACAGGTCCCACCCGAGGACGCTACAGTCCGCCACACAGGTCCCACCCGAGGACGCTACGGTCCGCCACACAGGTCCCACCCGAGGACGCTACGGTCCGCCACACAAGTCCCACCCGAGGACGCTACAGTCCGCCACACAAGTCCCACCCGAGGACGCTACAGTCCGCCACACAGGTCCCCCCCGAGGACGCTACAGTCCGCCACACAGGTCCCCCCCGAGGACGCTACAGTCCGCCACACAGGTCCCACCCGAGGACGCTACAGTCCGCCACACAAGTCCCACCCGAGGACGCTACAGTCCGCCACACAAGTCCCACCCGAGGACGCTACAGTCCGCCACACAAGTCCCCCCCGAGGACGCTACAGTCCGCCACACAGGTCCCCCCCGAGGACGCTACAGTCCGTCACACAGGTCCCCCCCGAGGACGCTACAGTCCGCCACACAGGTCCCTCCCCGAGGACGCTACAGTCCGCCACACAGGTCCCTCCCCGCGGACCTTGCAGTCCGCCACACAGGTCCCCCCCGCGGACGCTACAGTCTGCCACACAGGTTCCCCCCGCGGAAGCTACAGTCTGCCACACAGGTTCCCCCCGCGGAAGCTACAGTCTGCCACACAGGTTCCCCCCGCGGAAGCTACAGTCTGCCACACAGGTTCCCCCCGCGGAAGCTACAGTCTGCCACACAGGTTCCCCCCGCGGAAGCTACAGTCCGCCACACAGGTCCCCCCCGCGGACGCTACAGTCCGCCACACAGGTCCCCACCGCGGACGCTACAGTCCGCCACACAGGTCCCCCCCGCGGACAATACAGTCCGCCACACAGGTGCCCCGCCCACACAGACGATACAGTCCGCCACACAGGTCCCCCCACGGACGCTACAGTCCGCCCCACAGGTACCCCCCACCCGGACGCTACAGTCCGCACCACAAGTTTCAACCCACAGACGCTACAGTCCGCCACACAGGCCCCCCCACGGACGCAAGAATCTGCTCTACAGGCATCACACTCCTTCTTATCTTATTGGGGGGCTAGCGCTGGGGTCACACAAGTCAGTGACCACCTGTGGGATTTCCTGTAAGAGACCTCAGAAGATCTGATAACAAAAACAAAAGGCTGAAATGTGAGATTCTGGGGTCTGCTGCAGCTTCTTGTGGGGGGATACAAAAGTCTCATTGTGTGGCCGCCCACATGTGATCACAAGCAGGGGGATGGAGGGGACGTCCAGAGTCCGGGGGGCGCAGCTCATCTACAGCTGCTCGATGCTACAAAAAGTGTGGATCCTCCACAGTCAGAGGCTGAGCCGTAACATTGTTACTACCTACAGGGGGCACTAGAGACCCCGCTCTCTCCTCTGTGAGGAGGGATCTGCAGGACTGATACTGCCTATAGGGGGCACTAGAGACCCCGCTCTCTCCTCTGTGAGGGGGATCTGCAGGACTGATACTGCCTATAGGGGGCACTAGAGACCCAGCTCTCTCCTCTGTGAGGGGGATCTGCAGGACTGATACTGCCTATAGGGGGCACTAGAGACCCCGCTCTCTCCTCTGTGAGGGAGATCTGCAGGACTGATACTGCCTATAGGGGGCACTAGAGACCCCGCTCTCTCCTCTGTGAGGGGGATCTGCAGGACTGATACTGTCTATAGGGGGCACTAGAGACCCCGCTCTCTCCTCTGTGAGGAGGATCTGCAGGACTGATACTGCCTATAGGGGGCACTAGAGACCCCGCTCTCTCCTCTGTGAGGGGGATCTGCAGGACTGATACTGCCTATAGGGGGCACTAGAGACCCCGCTCTCTCCTCTGTGAGGGGGATCTGCAGGACTGATACTGTCTATAGGGGGCACTAGAGACCCCGCTCTCTCCTCTGTGAGGGGGATCTGCAGGACTGATACTGACTATAGGGGGCACTAGAGACCCCGCTCTCTCCTCTGTGAGGAGGGATCTGCAGGACCGATACTGCCTATAGGGGGGACTAGAGACCCCGCTCTCTCCTCTGTGAGGGGGATCTGCAGGACTGATACTGTCTATAGGGGGCACTAGAGACCCCGCTCTCTCCTCTGTGAGGAGGATCTGCAGGACTGATACTGCCTATAGGGGGCACTAGAGACCCCGCTCTCTCCTCTGTGAGGGGGATCTGCAGGACTGATACTGTCTATAGGGGGCACTAGAGACCCCGCTCTCTCCTCTGTGAGGGGGATCTGCAGGACTGATACTGTCTATAGGGGGCACTAGAGACCCCGCTCTCTCCTGTGTGAGGGGATCTGCAGGACTAATACTACCTATAGGGGGCACTAGAGACACCGCTCTCTCCTCTGTGAGGGGGATCTGCAGGACTTATACTGCCTATAGGGGGCACTAGAGACCCCGCTCTCTCCTCTGTGAGGGGGGGGATCTGCAGGACTGATACTGCCTATAGGGGGCACTAGAGACCCCGCTCTCTCCTCTGTGAGGGGGGGATCTGCAGGACTGATACTGCCTATAGGGGGCACTAGAGACCCCGCTCTCTCCTCTGTGAGGGGATCTGCAGGACTGACACTGTCTATAGGGGGCACTAGAGACCCCGCTCTCTCCTCTGTGAGGGGGGGCTGCAGGACTGATACTGTCTATAGGGGGCACTAGAGACCCCGCTCTCTCCCCTGTAAGGAGGGATCTGCAGGACTGATACTGACTATAGGGGGCACTAGAGACCCCGCTCTCTCCTCTGTGAGGAGGATCTGCAGGACTGATACTGTCTATAGGGGGCACTAGAGACCCCGCTCTCTCCTCTGTGAGGTGGATCTGCAGGACTGATACTGTCTATAGGGGGCACTAGAGACCCCGCTCTCTCCTCTGTGAGGTGGATCTGCAGGACTGATACTGCCTATAGGGGGCACTAGAGACCCCGCTCTCTCCTCTGTGAGGAGGGATCTGCAGGACTGATACTTTCTATAGGGGGCACTAGAGACCCCGCTCTCTCCTCTGTGAGGAGGATCTGCAGGACTGATACTCTCTATAGGGGGCACTAGAGACCCCGCTCTCTCCTCTGTGAGGGGGGATCTGCAGGACTGATACTGTCTATAGGGGGCACTAGAGACCCCGCTCTCTCCTCTGTGAGGGGGATCTGCAGGACTGATACTGCCTATAGGGGGCACTAGAGACCCCGCTCTCTCCTCTGTGAGGAGAATCTGCAGGACTGATACTTTCTATAGGGGGCACTAGAGACCCCGCTCTCTCCTCTGTGAGGAGGATCTGCAGGACTGATACTTTCTATAGGGGGCACTAGAGACCCCGCTCTCTCCTCTGTGAGGAGGATCTGCAGGACTGATACTCTCTATAGGGGGCACTAGAGACCCCGCTCTCTCCTCTGTGAGGGGGGATCTGCAGGACTGATACTGTCTATAGGGGGCACTAGAGACCCCGCTCTCTCCTCTGTGAGGGGGATCTGCAGGACTGATACTTTCTATAGGGGGCACTAGAGACCCCGCTCTCTCCTCTGTGAGGGGGATCTGCAGGACTGATACTGCCTATAGGGGGCACTAGAGACCCCGCTCTCTCCTCTGTGAGGGGGATCTGCAGGACTGTTAATGTCTATAGGGGGCACTAGAGACCCCGCTCTCTCCTCTGTGAGGAGGATCTGCAGGACTGATACTGTCTATAGGGGGCACTAGAGACCCCGCTCTCTCCTCTGTTATGGGGATCTGCAGGACTGATACTTTCTATAGGGGGCACTAGAGACCCCGCTCTCTCCTCTGTGAGGGGGATCTGCAGGACTGATACTTTCTATAGGGGGCACTAGAGACCCCACTCTCTCCTCTGTGAGGGGGATCTGCAGGACTGATACTTTCTATAGGGGGCACTAGAGACCCCGCTCTCTCCTCTGTGAGGGGGGGGATCTGCAGGACTGATACTGCCTATAGGGGGCACTAGAGACCCCGCTCTCTCCTCTGTGAGGGGGGGATCTGCAGGACTGATACTGCCTATAGGGGGCACTAGAGACCCCGCTCTCTCCTCTGTGAGGGGATCTGCAGGACTGACACTGTCTATAGGGGGCACTAGAGACCCCGCTCTCTCCTCTGTGAGGGGGGGCTGCAGGACTGATACTGTCTATAGGGGGCACTAGAGACCCCGCTCTCTCCCCTGTAAGGAGGGATCTGCAGGACTGATACTGACTATAGGGGGCACTAGAGACCCCGCTCTCTCCTCTGTGAGGAGGATCTGCAGGACTGATACTGTCTATAGGGGGCACTAGAGACCCCGCTCTCTCCTCTGTGAGGTGGATCTGCAGGACTGATACTGTCTATAGGGGGCACTAGAGACCCCGCTCTCTCCTCTGTGAGGTGGATCTGCAGGACTGATACTGCCTATAGGGGGCACTAGAGACCCCGCTCTCTCCTCTGTGAGGAGGGATCTGCAGGACTGATACTTTCTATAGGGGGCACTAGAGACCCCGCTCTCTCCTCTGTGAGGAGGATCTGCAGGACTGATACTCTCTATAGGGGGCACTAGAGACCCCGCTCTCTCCTCTGTGAGGGGGGATCTGCAGGACTGATACTGTCTATAGGGGGCACTAGAGACCCCGCTCTCTCCTCTGTGAGGGGGATCTGCAGGACTGATACTGCCTATAGGGGGCACTAGAGACCCCGCTCTCTCCTCTGTGAGGAGAATCTGCAGGACTGATACTTTCTATAGGGGGCACTAGAGACCCCGCTCTCTCCTCTGTGAGGAGGATCTGCAGGACTGATACTTTCTATAGGGGGCACTAGAGACCCCGCTCTCTCCTCTGTGAGGAGGATCTGCAGGACTGATACTCTCTATAGGGGGCACTAGAGACCCCGCTCTCTCCTCTGTGAGGGGGGATCTGCAGGACTGATACTGTCTATAGGGGGCACTAGAGACCCCGCTCTCTCCTCTGTGAGGGGGATCTGCAGGACTGATACTTTCTATAGGGGGCACTAGAGACCCCGCTCTCTCCTCTGTGAGGGGGATCTGCAGGACTGATACTGCCTATAGGGGGCACTAGAGACCCCGCTCTCTCCTCTGTGAGGGGGATCTGCAGGACTGTTAATGTCTATAGGGGGCACTAGAGACCCCGCTCTCTCCTCTGTGAGGAGGATCTGCAGGACTGATACTGTCTATAGGGGGCACTAGAGACCCCGCTCTCTCCTCTGTTATGGGGATCTGCAGGACTGATACTTTCTATAGGGGGCACTAGAGACCCCGCTCTCTCCTCTGTGAGGGGGATCTGCAGGACTGATACTTTCTATAGGGGGCACTAGAGACCCCACTCTCTCCTCTGTGAGGGGGATCTGCAGGACTGATACTTTCTATAGGGGGCACTAGAGACCCCGCTCTCTCCTCTGTGAGGGGGATCTGCAGGACTGATACTGTCTATAGGGGGCACTAGAGACCCCGCTCTCTCCTCTGTGAGGGGGATCTGCAGGAGTGATACTTTCTATAGGGGGCACTAGAGACCCCACTCTCTCCTCTGTGAGGGGGATCTGCAGGACTGATACTGTCTATAGGGGGCACTAGAGACCCCGCTCTCTCCTCTGTGAGGGGGATCTGCAGGAGTGATACTTTCTATAGGGGGCACTAGAGACCCCACTCTCTCCTCTGTGAGGGGGATCTGCAGGACTGATACTGCCTATAGGGGGCACTAGAGACCCCGCTATCTCCTCTGTGAGGGGGATCTGCAGGACTGATACTGCCTATAGGGGGCACTAGAGACCTCGCTCTCTCCTCTGTGAGGGGGTTCTGCAGGACTGATACCGTCTATAGGGGGCACTAGAGACCCCGCTCTCTCCTCTGTGAGGGGGATCTGCAGGACTGATACTGTCTATAGGGGGCACTAGAGACCCCGCTCTCTCCTCTGTGAGGGGGATCTGCAGGACTGATACTGTCTATAGGGGGCACTAGAGACCCCGCTCTCTCCTCTGTGAGGAGGATCTGCAGGACTGATACTGCCTATAGGGGGCACTAGAGACCCCCCTCTCTCCTCTGTGAGGGGGATCTGCAGGACTGATACTGCCTATAGGGGGCACTAGAGACCCCGCTCTCTCCTCTGTGAGGGGGATCTGCAGGACTGATACTGCCTATAGGGGGCACTAGAGACCCCGCTATCTCCTCTGTGAGGGGGTTCTGCAGGACTGATACTGTCTATAGGGGGCACTAGAGACCCCGCTCTCTCCTCTGTGAGGGGGATCTGCAGGACTGATACTGTCTATAGGGGGCACTAGAGACCCCGCTCTCTCCTCTGTGAGGGGGATCTGCAGGACTGATACGGTCTATAGGGGGCACTAGAGACCCCGTTCTCTCCTCTGTGAGGGGGATCTGCAGGACTGATTCTGTCTATAGGGGGCACTAGAGACCCCGCTCTCTCCTCTGTGAGGGGGATCTGCAGGACTGATACTGCCTATAGGGGGCACTAGAGACCCCGCTCTCTCCTCTGTGAGGGGGATCTGCAGGACTGATACTACCTATAGTGGGCACTAGAGACCCCGCTCTCTCCTCTGTGAGGGGATCTGCAGGACTGATACTGCCTATAGGGGGCACTAGAGACCCCCACTCTTTCCTCTATGAGGGGGATCTGCAGGACTGATATTGGTTACAGGGGGCACTAGAGACCCCGTTCTCTCCTCTGTGAGGGGGATTTGCAGGACTGATACTTTCTATAGGGGGCACTAGAGACCCCGCTCTCTCCTCTGTGAGGGGATCTGCAGGACTGATACTGTCTATAGGGGGCACTAGAGACCCCGCTCTCTCCTCTGTGAGGGGATCTGCAGGACTGATACTGCCTATAGGGGGCACTAGAGACCCCGCTCTCTCCTCTGTGAGGGGGATCTGCTGGACTGATACTGCCTATAGGGGGCACTAGAGACCCCCACTCTTTCCTCTATGAGGGGGGATCTGCAGGACTGATATTGGTTACAGGGGGCACTAGAGACCCCGCTCTTTCCTCTGTGAGGGGGGGATCTGCAGGACTGATACTGTCTATAGGGGGCACTAGAGACCCCGCTCTCTCCTCTGTGAGGGGGATCTGCA
Source organism: Phyllobates terribilis (assembly GCF_046119375.1). Classification (NCBI taxonomy): domain Eukaryota; kingdom Metazoa; phylum Chordata; class Amphibia; order Anura; family Dendrobatidae; genus Phyllobates; species Phyllobates terribilis. Next base: position 411,723,640 of record NW_027362769.1, on the reverse strand, counting down.
GGACTGATACTGTCTATAGGGGGCACTAGAGACCCCGCTCTCTCCTCTGTGAGGGGGATCTGCAGGACTGATACTGTCTATAGGGGGCACTAGAGACCCCGCTCTCTCCTCTCTGAGGGGGGGGATCTGCAGGACTGATACTGTCTATAGGGGCACTAGAGACCCCGCTCTCTCTCCTCTCTGAGGGGGGGATCTGCAGGACTGATACTGCCTATAGGGGGCACTAGAGACCCCGCTCTGTCCTCTGTGAGGGGGGATCTGCAGGACTGATACTGCCTATAGGGGGCACTAGAGACCCCGCTCTCTCCTCTGTGAGGGGGGATCTGCAGGACTGACACTGTCTATAGGGGGCACTAGAGACCCCGCTCTCTCCTCTGTGAGGGGGATCTGCAGGACTGATACTGTCTATAGGGGGCACTAGAGACCCCGCTCTCTCCTCTGTGAGGGGGATCTGCAGGACTGATACTGTCTATAGGGGGCACTAGAGGCCCCGCTCTCTCCTCTATGAGGGGGATCTGCAGGACTGATACTGTCTATAGGGGGCACTAGAGACCCCGCTCTCTCCTCTGTGAGGGGATCTGCAGGACTGATACCATCTATAGGGGGCACTAGAGACCCCGCTCTCTCCTCTGTGAGGGGATCTGCAGGACTGATACTGCCTATAGGGGGCACTAGAGACCCCGCTCTCTCCTCTGTGAGGAGAATCTGCAGGACTGATACTACCTATAGGGGGCACTAGAGACCCCGCTATGTCTTCTGTGAGGGGGGATCTGCAGGACTGATACTGTCTATAGGGGGCACTAGAGACCCCGCCATGTCTTCTGTGAGGGGGGATCTGCAGGACTGATACTGTCTATAGGGGGCACTAGAGACCCCGCTCTCTCCTCTGTGAGGGGGGATCCGCAGGACTGATACTGTCTGTAGGGGGCACTAGAGACCCCGCTATGTCTTCTGTGAGGGGGGATCTGCAGGACTGATACTGTCTATAGGGGGCACTAGAGACCCCGCCATGTCTTCTGTGAGGGGGGATCTGCAGGACTGATACTGTCTATAGGGGGCACTAGAGACCCCGCTCTCTCCTCTGTGAGGGGGGATCCGCAGGACTGATACTGTCTGTAGGGGGCACTAGAGACCCCGCTCTGTCCTCTGTGAGGGGATCTGCAGGACTGATACTGCCTATAGGGGGCACTAGAGAAACCGCTCTCTTTCACTGTGAGGGGGATCTGCAGGACTGATACTGTCTATAGGGGGCACTAGAGACCCCGCTCTCTCCTCTGTGAGGGGGATTTGCAGGACTGATACTGCCCATAGGGGGCACGAGACCCCGCTCTCTCCTCTGTGAGGGGATCTGCAGGACTGATACTTTCTATAGGGGGCACTAGAGACCCCGCTCTCTCCTCTGTGAGGGGGATCTGCAGGACTGATACTGTCTATAGGGGGCACTAGAGGCCCCGCTCTCTCCTCTGTGAGGAGGATCTGCAGGACTGATACTACCTATAGGGGGCACTAGAGACCCCGCTCTCTCCTCTGTGAGGTGGATCTGCAGGACTGATACTGTCTATAGGGGGCACTAGAGACCCCGCTCTCTCCTCTGTGAGGGGGATCTGCAGGACTGATACTGTCTATAGGGGGCACTAGAGACCCCGCTCTCCTCTGTGAGGAGAATCTGCAGGACTGATACTACCTATAGGGGGCACTAGAGACCCCGCTATGTCTTCTGTGAGGGGGGATCTGCAGGACTGATACTGTCTATAGGGGGCACTAGAGACCCCGCCATGTCTTCTGTGAGGGGGGATCTGCAGGACTGATACTGTCTATAGGGGGCACTAGAGACCCCGCTCTCTCCTCTGTGAGGGGGGATCCGCAGGACTGATACTGTCTGTAGGGGGCACTAGAGACCCCGCTCTGTCCTCTGTGAGGGGATCTGCAGGACTGATACTGCCTATAGGGGGCACTAGAGACCCCGCTCTGTCCTCTGTGAGGGGATCTGCAGGACTGATACTGTCTATAGGGGGCACTAGAGACCCCGCTCTCTCCTCTGTGAGGGGGGATCCGCAGGACTGATACTGTCTGTAGGGGGCACTAGAGACCCCGCTCTGTCCTCTGTGAGGGGATCTGCAGGACTGACACTGTCTATAGGGGGCACTAGAGACCCCGCTCTCTCCTCTGTGAGGGGGATTTGCAGGACTGATACTGCCCATAGGGGGCACGAGACCCCGCTCTCTCCTCTGTGAGGGGGGCTCTGTAGGACTAATACTGTCTATAGGGGGCACTAGAGACCCCGCTATGTCTTCTGTGAGGGGGGATCTGCAGGACTGATACTGTCTATAGGGCGCACTAGAGACCCCGCTCTCTCCTCTGTGAGGGGGGATCCGCAGGACTGATACTGTCTATAGGGGGCACTAGAGACCCCGCCATGTCTTCTGTGAGGGGGGATCTGCAGGACTGATACTGCCTATAGGGGGCACGAGACCCCGCTCTCTCCTCTGTGAGGGGGGCTCTGTAGGACTAATACTGTCTATAGGGGGCACTAGAGACCCCGTTCTCTCCTCTGTGAAGGGATCTGCAGGACTGATACTACCTATAGGGGGCACTAGAGACCCCGCTGTGAGGGGGATCTGCCGGCTCAGTCCGGTGACCTTAGATTCAGCAGGGGGGCTGCGTACCTCCTGCTCTGCCCTCTGCTGGTCATGTTGAGATCGCACATGCAGGACAGATTCTTTGTGTTATTTCCTCACTGATTGTATAACTGGATGAGCGAGAAATCCCGGGACCCCAGATACTCACGGCCCCCACAAGAGCGCGCTCCTTCACCAGGTCCACAATCTGTGCAGCAATCTCCTCTCCGCAGCGGTTCTGCGCCTCGTGTGTGCTGGCCCCAAGGTGGGGGAGGCTGATCACTAGTGGGTGGTCTACAAGGGCCCGATCCCGAGGAGGCTCCTGAAAGAGGGGCAGCAATGTCATATACGCCGACATCAGGGGCGCCTCAGCCGACCGGCATCAGGGGCGCCTCGGCCGACCGGCATCAGGGGCGCCTCGGCCGACCGGCATCAGGGGCGCCTCGGCCGACCGGCATCAGGGGCGCCTCGGCTCTCCCTGATGTCAGGCGTCCTGGTTGTCAGACTTATGTCAAGGTGTCACTCTTCTCACTGACCTCGGTGAAGACGTCCAGCCCGGCGCCCCCACAGCGCCCGCTCTCCAGGGCGCGCAGTAACGCCGCCTCATCGATGATTCCCCCTCGGGCGCAGTTAATGACCTGGACCCCGCGCCGACACATGGAGAACGCGGCGTCATTAATGAGACCTGGAGAAACAGAGAAGACAACTGTAGAGCGCTGTGCATACCTCCCACCTTTCTCTGCAGTCTTTTGGAGTCTGTCTCTCCAACCTCTTGCTGCAGTCTTTTGGGGTCTGTCTCTCCCACCTTTCTCTGCAGTCTTTTGGGGTCTGTCTCTCCCACCTTTCTCTGCAGTCTTTTGGGGTCTGTCTCTCCAACCTCTTGCTGCAGTCTTTTGGGGTCTGTCTCTCCCACCTTACGCTGCAGTCTTTTGGGGTCTGTCTATCCCACCTTACGCTGCAGTCTTTTGGGGTCTCTCTCCTGCTTTCCCTGCTGTCTTTTGGGGTCTGTCTCTCCAGCTTTGCCCCCTCGCTCTCGCTCAGTGATTGGATGGAGGAGACATCTGTGATCAGTGATTTTCGCGTCTTGTCACAGATTCTCTGGGATTTGGGTCTGCACTGTGACTGCGCCGTTCACACACAGGAATCTGCTCTGATCTAAACCCTCATTGTAGCTCTGCAGGATGTTTAGTGTCGTTGTCCTGCTGGAAGGTGAACCTACGCCCCGGTCTCAAGGCTCCTGCAGACTCTAACAGGTTTTCCTCCAGGATTGCCTTGTATTTAGCTCCATCCATCTTCCCATCACCTCTGACCAGCTTCCCTGCCCCTGCTGAAGAAAAGCCTCCCCACAGCAGGATGCTGCCTCCACCATGTGTGACGGTGGGGATGGTGTTTTCAGGGTAATGTGCAGTGTTCGTTTTCCCCCACACATGGGGTTAAATACAAAACGCTAAGAGTTCTTCTTTGATGTCATTGACCAGAATCTCTTCTTCCACATGCTCGCTGGATCTTATGGCTTTCAAAAATGACTATCTTCTTCCTGCTCTTCCATAAAAGGCGAAATTTGTGGAGTATATGACTAATAGTTGTCCTATGGACAGATTCTCCCTCCTGAGCTGTGGATCTCTGCAGCTCCAGCATGGGTCTCTTCACTGCTTCTCTCATTAGTGCTTTCCTTCGCTTGAGATGTCAGGTTAGATGGTGGCCAAGTGTCGGTAGGTTTGCAGTTGTGCCATACTCCTTTCATTTCTGGATGATGGATTGATGCTCCATGAGATGTTCAGAGGTTGAGCTATTTTCTATAACCTAACCCTGCTTTACTCTTCACAGCTTTATCCCTGACCTGTCTGGTGGGCTCCTTGGCTTTCAGCTTTATCCTTGACCTATCTGGTGGGCTCCTTGGTTTTCATGATGCTGTTTGACCACTAATGTTCTCACACAAACCTCTGCGGTCTTCACAGAACAGATGTAGTTATACTGTGAAGAATCACACCCAGGAGGACGCAATGTGCTCATTATGGGACTTCTGGGGACGATTGATCACTCGGGATTTTATTTAGGGAAATCAGACTACAGGGGGCTGAATACTAATGCACAGAACAATGTTCAGATATATTTTTTTACAATAAACAGAAAACCTTGTATCATTTCCTTCACAAGTCACTAATCCTTGTAACTTTGTGTTTAATCACATAAAATACATCTCAGTTTGTGGCTGGAATGACAAAAATGTGGAAAAGTTCACGGGGTATGAAGACATTTTCAAGGCAGTGCATATACCTGTGGTGGAGGGCAGTAGAGGAGTGTGCACAGTGATGTAGTCGCACTGTCCCCAGATTTCTTCTAGAGGAAACTGTTGAACCCCAAACTCCGCTGTGACTTCTGGGGGGATTATGGGATCGTATCCAATAGTCTGCGGAAGAAAGAAGAAAATAAGGGACAGGAAGAAGGAACCGGAGACAAAACCGAGAAGGCAGGGGGAGACAAAACCGGGAAGGCAGGGGGAGACAAAACCGGGAAGGCAGGGGGAGACAAAACCGGGAAGGCAGGGGGAGACAAAACCGGGAAGGCAGGGGGAGACAAAACCGGGAAGGCAGACGGGAGGGACTGATGATGAGGTCCGAGAGCATTGCTTGCAGGCGGTATGGAATAAGCAGGGACTGGCAAAACCTTAGGTGGGGAGACATGGAAGTGACTTCAAAGGGTGGCTCCTCCGATTTGAAGACGCCGTGGAGCTCGGGGCCGTGGAGCTCGGGGAGGCGGAGCACAGGGCCATGGAGCTCGGGGCCGTGGAGCTCGGGGCCGTGGAGCTCGGGGCCGTGGAGCTCGGGGCGGCGGAGCACAGGGCCGTGGAGCTCGGGGCGGCAGAGCACGGAGGCGCCATCAGACAGTTACGCACCTTCATCTGGAATGACTGCATCCTTGTTGCCACTTCTTTCCCGATCCGTCCGAGCCCCAGGATTCCCAGCGTCTTCCCGTGCAACTCGGAGCCCATGTACTGGGGATGGGGACAGAAGATGGTTAGTGCGGGTTCTTACTGGTTTCGCTCACCCTCGTGTGTCTGCCTGGTGACCCCCCACCACTACACTATTTTCTGACCCTTCAGCTCCTCCTCACCCTCATTACCCAGAACGCTCCTGAAACCTTGTGGTCCGTACCTTCTTCCGGTCCCATTTCCCCTGCTTCATTGATGATGCGGCCTGAGGAACCTGCCTGAAAACAGACGATAAGTGAAGACCCGATCACACCACTAATCCCAGCATAAGTAAGTACACCCACCTGGAGAGGCTGAGGATGAGGCCGCACGTCAGCTCCGCCGCACTGAGGCTGTTTCCGGTGGGTGTGCTGCACAGAGAGAGGGGGACAAATGATTGTCACACAGCAGACGAGTGGTCAGACCCCAACAGATGAGCCCCCCTAATGAAGGAGCACCGGAGAAGAGCGGCCGGCGCGGGGGGGGGGGGGGGGGGGAGAGATGTAGAAGAGACGCGTCTAGAGTGCTGCACCCATAATGTGCTGGCCGAAACTAACCGTAACACATCAAAAGTAAGAAAAGTGAGTAAAGCTCTGGAGTATAATACAGGATGTAACTCAGGATCAGTAATGTAATGTATGTACATAGTGAGTGCACCAGCAGAATAGTGAGTGCAGCTCTGGAGTATAATACAGGATGTAACTCAGGATCAGTAATGTAATGTATGTACACAGTGACTGCACCAGCAGAATAGTGAGTGCAGCTCTGGAGTATAATACAGGATGTAACTCAGGATCAGTAATGTAATGTATGTACACAGAGACTGCACCAGCAGAATAGTGAGTGCAGCTCTGGAGTATAATACAGGATATAACTCAGGATCAGTAATGTAATATATGTACACAGTGACTGCACCAGCAGAATAGTGAGTGCAGCTCTGGAGTATAATACAGGAGGTAACTCAGGATCAGTAATGTAATGTATGTACACAGTGACTGCACCAGCAGAATAGTGAGTGCAGCTCTGGAGTATAATACAGGAGGTAACTCAGGATCAGTAATGTAATGTATGTACACAGTGACTGCACCAGCAGAATAGTGAGTGCAGCTCTGGAGGATAATACAGGATGTAACTCAGGATCAGTAATGTAATGTATGTACACAGTGACTGCACCAGCAGAATAGTGAGTGCAGCTCTGGAGTATAATACAGGATGTAACTCAGGATCAGTAATGTAATGTATGTACACAGTGACTGTACCAGCAGAATAGTGAGTGCAGCTCTGGAGTATAATACAGGATGTAACTCAGGATCAGTAATGTAATGTATGTACACAGTGACTGCACCAGCAGAATAGTGAGTGCAGCTCTGGAGTATAATACAGGATGTAACTCAGGATCAGTAATGTAATGTATGTACACAGTGACTGCACCAGTAGAATAGTGAGTGCAGCTCTGGAGTATAATACAGGATGTAACTCAGGATCAGTAATGTAATGTATGTACACAGTGACTGCACCAGCAGAATAGTGAGTGCAGCTCTGGAGTATAATACAGGATGTAACTCAGGATCAGTAATGTAATGTATGTACACAGTGACTGCACCAGCAGAATAGTGAGTGCAGCTCTGGAGTATAATACAGGATGTAACTCAGGATCAGTAATGTAATGTATGTACACAGTGACTGCACCAGCAGAATAGTGAGTGCAGCTCTGGAGTATAATACAGGAGGTAACTCAGGATCAGTAATGTAATGTATGTACACAGTGACTGCACCAGCAGAATAGTGAGTGCAGCTCTGGGGTATAATACAGGACGTAACTCAGGATCAGTAATGTAATGTATGTACACAGTGACTGCACCAGCAGAATAGTGAGTGCAGCTCTGGAGTATAATACAGGAGGTAACTCAGGATCAGTAATGTAATGTATGTACACAGTGACTGCACCAGCAGAATAGTGAGTGCAGCTCTGGAGTATAATACAGGAGGTAACTCAGGATCAGTAATGTAATGTATGTACACAGTGACTGCACCAGTAGAATAGCGAGTGCAGCTCTGGAGTATAATACAGGATGTAACTCAGGATCAGTAATGTAATGTATGTACACAGTGACTGCACCAGCAGAATAGTGAGTGCAGCTCTGGAGAATAATACAGGATTAGTACAGGGGTCAGCGCCTTCTACGACAACCTCTCATCGGTTTGACATCATACATGAGGCTCTTACTTCATTACAATGATCCCGTTCATGGTCGCAGCTTCCACATCCACATTGTCCACTCCCGTCCCTGCTCGTCCCACCACCTTCAGTCTTCTTCCTGTAGTCAGAACTTCTGCGGAGACCTTGGTGGCTGAACGGACAATAAGCCCATCATAGTCCTGTGGGGTCAGAGAGATCGCAGTCAATGAGAAGCAGCAGGGAATGACGGGCCCCTCATCATTCATATACAGTATGTATGCCTGCAACTCACTACTGCACTCACTGGAAGTGCCAACTACTCATAGAGGCAGCGGAGCCAGGCTAGCCGCTCCACGATCTCCAGCCGTCTCCAGGCAGCGGGGCCAGGCTAGCCGCTCCACGTGCTCCAGCCCCCTCCAGGCAGCGGGGCCAGGCCAGCCGCTCCACGTGCTCCAGCCCCCTCCAGGCAGCGGGGCCAGGCCAGCCGCTCCACGTGCTCCAGCCCCCTCCAGGCAGCGGGGCCAGGCCAGCCGCTCCACGTGCTCCAGCCGTCTCCAGGCAGAGGGGCCAGGCCAGCCGCTCCACGTGCTCCAGCCGTCTCCAGGCAGAGGGGCCAGGCCAGCCGCTCCACGTGCTCCAGCCGTCTCCAGGCAGCGGGGCCAGGCCAGCCGCTCCACGTGCTCCAGCCGTCTCCAGGCAGCGGGACCAGGCCAGCCGCTCCACGTGCTCCAGCCGTCTCCAGGCAGCGGGGCCAGGCCAGCCGCTCCACGTGCTCCAGCCCCCTCCAGGCAGCGGGGCCAGGCCAGCCGCTCCACGTGCTCCAGCCGTCTCCAGGCAGCGGGACCAGGCCAGCCGCTCCACGTGCTCCAGCCGTCTCCAGGCAGCGGGGCCAGGCCAGCCGCTCCACGTGCTCCAGCCCCCTCCAGGCAGCGGGGCCAGGCCAGCCGCTCCACGTGCTCCAGCCCCCTCCAGGCAGCGGGGCCAGGCCAGCCGCTCCACGATCTCCAGCCGTCTCCAGGCAGCGGGGCCAGGCCAGCCGCTCCACGTGCTCCAGCCCCCTCCAGGCAGCGGGGCCAGGCCAGCCGCTCCACGTGCTCCAGCCCCCTCCAGGCAGCGGGGCCAGGCCAGCCGCTCCACGTGCTCCAGCCGTCTCCAGGCAGAGGGGCCAGGCCAGCCGCTCCACGTGCTCCAGCCGTCTCCAGGCAGAGGGGCCAGGCCAGCCGCTCCACGTGCTCCAGCCGTCTCCAGGCAGAGGGGCCAGGCCAGCCGCTCCACGTGCTCCAGCCGTCTCCAGGCAGAGGGGCCAGGCCAGCCGCTCCACGTGCTCCAGCCGTCTCCAGGCAGCGGGGCCAGGCCAGCCGCTCCACGTGCTCCAGCCCCCTCCAGGCAGCGGGGCCAGGCCAGCCGCTCCACGTGCTCCAGCCCCCTCCAGGCAGCGGGGCCAGGCCAGCCGCTCCACGTGCTCCAGCCCCCTCCAGGCAGCGGGGCCAGGCCAGCCGCTCCACGTGCTCCAGCCCCCTCCAGGCAGCGGGGCCAGGCCAGCCGCTCCACGTGCTCCAGCCCCCTCCAGGCAGCGGGGCCAGGCCAGCCGCTCCACGTGCTCCAGCCCCCTCCAGGCAGCGGGGCCAGGCCAGCCGCTCCACGTGCTCCAGCCCCCTCCAGGCAGCGGGGCCAGGCCAGCCGCTCCACGTGCTCCAGCCCCCTCCAGGCAGCGGGGCCAGGCCAGCCGCTCCACGTGCTCCAGCCCCCTCCAGGCAGCGGGGCCAGGCCAGCCGCTCCACGTGCTCCAGCCCCCTCCAGGCAGCGGGGCCAGGCCAGCCGCTCCACGTGCTCCAGCCCCCTCCAGGCAGCGGGGCCAGGCCAGCCGCTCCACGTGCTCCAGCCCCCTCCAGGCAGCGGGGCCAGGCCAGCCGCTCCACGTGCTCCAGCCCCCTCCAGGCAGCGGGGCCAGGCCAGCCGCTCCACGTGCTCCAGCCCCCTCCAGGCAGCGGGGCCAGGCCAGCCGCTCCACGTGCTCCAGCCCCCTCCAGGCAGCGGGGCCAGGCCAGCCGCTCCACGTGCTCCAGCCGTCTCCAGGCAGCGGGGCCAGGCCAGCCGCTCCACGTGCTCCAGCCGTCTCCAGGCAGCGGGGCCAGGCCAGCCGCTCCACGTGCTCCAGCCGTCTCCAGGCAGCGGGGCCAGGCCAGCCGCTCCACGTGCTCCAGCCGTCTCCAGGCAGCGGGGCCAGGCCAGCCGCTCCACGTGCTCCAGCCGTCTCCAGGCAGCGGGGCCAGGCTAGCCGCTCCACGTGCTCCAGCCGTCTCCAGGCAGCGGGGCCAGGCTAGCCGCTCCACGTGCTCCAGCCGTCTCCAGGCAGCGGGGCCAGGCTAGCCGCTCCACGTGCTGCAGCCGTCTCTGTCTAAGGCTATGTGCCCACGATGCAGAAATGAAGCAGAAATTTTCCGCAGCGTTTCTGCATGTCCTTGGCAGTAAAAAAGCCTGCGGAATTTACACGCGTTTTTTTAAGCATTTTTGAAGCGTTTTTACTCGCGGATTTGCCATGTGTTTTTCCAGTGCATTGTGTCAGCAAATCCACATGCGGAAACGCACAAAGAATGGTCATGCTGCGTTTATTTCCGCACCTAAAATCCATGCCGAAAAAATCCTGACCATGTGCACAGAACTAGGAAAATGTGATAGGAAGTCCTAGGATAAGACGGGCAACGTCTCTGCTGCATTTCCCCATGGAAAAAATGCACAAAAATGCACCAAATCCGCATCGTGTGCACACAGCCTAAATGTACCCCAAAAGTTTCCACGTTCCCAATTGTTACTATGCTCAGAGACGTGGTCTCTATCCGCAGACAAGAATATTACTTCTGCTTCACTTCAGATTTCTTACTGGGCCATTATAGGTGGGAGTTTAGGGCTGAGACCACCAGTGTCTCCAATCTCTAGAAAAAGGGATCTGATAAACGGAGCGGCTTCCGCTATGCCGGTCCGTGGTGCACACTCCAGAGATGCCAGGTGATTGCAGATGGAGCCATATAGTCTCAAGATACTGAGCGTGAAGGAGTCTTCCATAGTCTTCCTCACCACGAAAGCTTTAGGACATAAAAGTTGAGATGATCTGCAGCTTCGTCCGGTCAACCATCAGATGTTTCATGACTTGAAGACCAGGGTGGAAGCCACAGGACAATCAGAAGCTCAAACACCACAAGAACATCGTTCATCATGATGGACACAATGGAAAGTGTTCAGGAGGAAAGTCCCAAGGACGGGATTCTCCTCTCAGTCATGAAGCACAACCGTCTCTAGAACAAATTAGATAATTGGTGCAAAGTGAAAGGTTACTGTGTCCTGTACACCGGTGTAACGGGCAGCACGGTGGCTCAGTGGTTAGCACTGCAGCGCTGGGGTCCTGGGTTCAAATCCCACCAAGGACAACATCAGCAAGGAGTTTATATGTTCTCCCCGTGTTTCGTGGGTTTCCTCCGGGTTCTCCGGTTTCCTCTCCACAGACTGATAGGGGATGTGGATTGTGAGCCCCAATGGGGACAGTGATATTATCTGTACAGCGCAGCTGAATTAATGGTGCTATATAAGGGAGTAAAATAAATAAATATCTGTATATATACTTAGCACAGTACAACTAGTAGTGGGCGGTGAGCGGCTATACACGACAGAAATGTTACTCCTCCCGGGGGACACCTGGGTCCACCCTCCTACTCCTCCTCCCGGGGGACACCTGGGTCCACCCTCCTACTCCTCCTCCTCCTCCTCCTCCTGGTGGACACCTCGGTCCACCCTCCTCCTCCTCCTGGTGGACACCTCGGCCCACCATCCCTCTCCTTCTCCTCCTGGGGGACACCTCGGCCCACCCTCCTTCTCCCTCTGGAGTACACCTCGGCCCACCCTCCTTCTCCTCCTGGTGGACACCTCGGCCCACCCTCCTTCTCCTCCTGGTGGACACCTCGGCCCACCCTCCTTCTCCTCCTGGTGGACACCTCGGCCCACCCTCCTTCTCCTCCTGGTGGACACCTCGGCCCACCCTCCTTCTCCTCCTGGTGGACACCTCGGCCCACCCTCCTTCTCCTCCTGGTGGACACCTCGGCCCACCCTCCTTCTCCTCCTGGTGGACACCTCGGCCCACCCTCCTTCTCCTCCTGGTGGACACCTCGGCCCACCCTCCTTCTCCTCCTGGTGGACACCTCGGCCCACCCTCCTTCTCCTCCTGGTGGACACCTCGGTCCACCCTCCTTCTCCTCCTGGTGGACACCTCGGCCCACCCTCCTTCTCCCTCTGGAGTACACCTCGGCCCACCCCCCTTCTCCTCCTGGTGGACACCTCGGCCCACCCTCCTTCTCCTCCTGGTGGATACCTCGGCCCACCCTCCTCCTCCTGGTGGACACCTCGGTCCACCCTCCTCCTCCTCCTCAGCTCCTCCTCCTCTCGTGACACTTTTAGCTTTTGTTGCATCAGACTTTGCAATGAATGAGGTTTTCCATCAGCTGAACCTGTGACATGTGCAGAGCATTGCACCTCACACAGCATAACGGACAATACACTTCTTGGTGTGGATTAATAACTGGGCCACACTTCTGCAGATTATCACTCCTGAGCAGTCTGATACTGAGCTGTGTGCACAGAAATCATCAGCACAGTTCAGTTTCCTCCCTGCAGAGTATTGCATTACAAACTATATCATACAAGCTACAAAGCAATTTCTCTGCAGAACATCTCACTAGGTAGTCATGCATTGTGGAGGGGGGATGCATATGCCTTGCAGAGAGTTGGGTCTACTTACTGTCAGCAGAGCATTGCTCCACTTTTGCTATGGCAGCTGACAATTACACTGCACGCTCGTGGTGCAGGGCATTGCTCCTTTCTTAGTACTGTGCAGACTGTCGCTGCTCTGCTGAGGTTTTCCAATGAAGGCCTTGCTGTATTCCGCAGAGCATTGCATTGTACTAGCCTGCAGAGCATTGCTCTTTAGCACCAGCAGCACTTCTCTCTGCAGCCCCCCTGCTGCACAGCCCCCCACCACCAGATCACTGCTCTCCTACCTTTATCTGGGCGAGCAGATCTTGGGGGCTCAGTCCGGGGCTTTCTGTCACTTCTATGCCCCCCTGAGACCGCAGAATCTCAGCACAAGCCGGAGCCAGGCTGTCACTGATGAGGACCCGTCTGATATCCGACAGAGCCATGCTCTCTGCTCTGCTGAGGTCTCTGCTCTGCAGCGGGCTGTGCTCTGCTGAGGTCTCTGCTCTGCAGCGGGCTGTGCTCTGCTGAGGTCTCTGCTCTGCAGCGGGCTGTGCTCTGCTGAGGTCTCTGCTCTGCAGCGGGCTGTGCTCTGCTGAGGTCTCTGCTCTGCAGTCTCCTGTGCTGACAATGCGGCTATGACTCCAATCACATCCAACTCATTCCCTCACATTTTCTGAATCAATGAATTCAAATCTCCTCCCTCTCTCCTCACAGTCCCTCCTCCATCCTCCTTCTCTCCTCACAGTCCCTCCTCCATCCTCCTTCTCTCCTCACAGTCCCTCCTCCATCCTCCTTCTCTCCTCACAGTCCCTCCTCCATCCTCCTTCTCTCCTCACAGTCCCTCCTCCATCCTCCTTCTCTCCTCACAGTCCCTCCTCCATCCTCCCTCTCTCCTCACAGTCCCTCCTCCATCCTCCTTCTCTCCTCACAGTCCCTCCTCCATCCTCCCTCTCTCCTCACAGTCCCTCCTCCATCCTCCTTCTCTCCTCTCAGTCCCTCCACCATCCTCCCTCTCTCCTCACAGTCCCTCCTCCATCCTCCCTCTCTCCTCACAGTCCCTCCTCCATCCTCCTTCTCTCCTCACAGTCCCTCCTCCATCCTCCTTCTCTCCTCACAGTCCCTCCTCCATCCTCCTTCTCTCCTCACAGTCCCTCCTCCATCCTCCTTCTCTCCTCACAGTCCCTCCTCCATCCTCCCTCTCTCCTCACAGTCCCTCCTCCATCCTCCTTCTCTCCTCTCAGTCCCTCCGCCATCCTCCCTCTCTCCTCACAGTCCCTCCTCCATCCTCCCTCTCTCCTCTCAGTCCCTCCGCCATCCTCCCTCTCTCCTCACAGTCCCTCCTCCATCCTCCCTCTCTCCTCACAGTCCCTCCTCCATCCTCCCTCTCTCCTCACAGTCCCTCCTCCATCCTCCCTCTCTCCTCACAGTCCCTCCTCCATCCTCCCTCTCTCCTCTCAGTCCCTTCTCCATCCTCCCTCTCTCCTCTCAGTCCCTCCTCCATCCTCCCTCTCTCCTCACAGTCCCTCTTCCATCCTCCCTCTCTCCTCACAGTCCCTCCTCCATCCTCCTTCTCTCCTCACAGTCCCTCCTCCATCCTCCTTCTCTCCTCACAGTCCCTCCTCCATCCTCCCTCTCTCCTCACAGTCCCTCCTCCATCCTCCTTCTCTCCTCACAGTCCCTCCTCCATCCTCCCTCTCTCCTCACAGTCCCTCCTCCATCCTCCTTCTCTCCTCTCAGTCCCTCCGCCATCCTCCCTCTCTCCTCACAGTCCCTCCTCCATCCTCCCTCTCTCCTCACAGTCCCTCCTCCATCCTCCCTCTCTCCTCACAGTCCCTCCGCCATCCTCCCTCTCTCCTCACAGTCCCTCCTCCATCCTCCCTCTCTCCTCACAGTCCCTCCTCCATCCTCCCTCTCTCCTCACAGTCCCTCCTCCATCCTCCCTCTCTCCTCTCAGTCCCTTCTCCATCCTCCCTCTCTCCTCTCAGTCCCTCCTCCATCCTCCCTCTCTCCTCACAGTCCCTCTTCCATCCTCCCTCTCTCCTCACAGTCCCTCTTCCATCCTCCCTCTCTCCTCACAGTCCCTCCTCTATCCTCCCTCTCTCCTCACAGTCCCTCCTCCATCCTCCCTCTCTACTGACAGTCCCTCCTCCATCCTCCCTCTCTCCTCACAGTCCCTCCTCCATCATCCCTTTCTCCTCATAGTCCCTCCTCCATTCTCCCTCTCTCCTCAGTCTCTCCTCCATCCTCCCTCTCTCCTCTCAGTCCCTCCTCCATCCTCCCTCTCTCCTCAGTCTCTCCTCCATCCTCCCTCTCTCCTCTCAGTCCCTCCTCCATCCTCCCTCTCTCCTCAGTCTCTCCTCCATCCTCCCTCTCTCCTCACAGTCCCTCCTCCATCCTCCCTCTCTCCTCACAGTCCCTCCTCCATCCTCCCTCTCTCCTCACAGTACCTCCTCCATCCTCCCTCTCTCCTCACAGTCCCTCCTTTGTCCTCCCTCTCTCCTCTCAGTCTCTCCTCCATCCTCCCTCTCTCCTCACAGTCCCTCCTCCATCCTCCCTCTCTCCTCAGAATACCTCCCTCCATCCTCCCTCTCTCCACACATTCCCTCCTCCATCCTCCGTCTCTCCTCAGAATACCTCCCTCCACCCTCCCTCTCTCCTCACAGTCCCTCTTCCATTCTCCCTCTCTCCTCAGAATACCTCCCTCCATCCTCCCTCTCCCATCACAGTCCCTCCTCCATTCTCCCTATCTCCTCAGAATACCTCCCTCCATCCTCCCTCTCCAATCACATGACTCCAATCACATCCCAACTCAATCCCTCACATTTTCTGAATCAGTGAATTGAAATCTCCTCCCTCTCTCCTCTCAGCCCTTCCCTCCATCCTTCCACTCACCTCACAGTCCCTCCTCCATCCTCCCTCTCTCCTCACAGTCCCTCCTCCATCCTCCCTCTCTCCTCGCAGTCCCTCCTCCATCCTCCCTCTCTCCTCTCAGTCCCTCCTCCATCCTCCTTTTCTCCTCACAGTCCCTCCTCCATCCTCCCTCTCTCCTCAGTCTCTCCTCCATCCTCCCTCTCTCCTCACAGTCCCTCCTCCATCCTCCTTCTCTCCTCAGAGTCCCTCCTCCATCCTCCCTCTCTCCTCAGTCTCTCCTCCATCCTTCATCTCTCCTCACAGTCCCTCCTCCATCCTCCTTCTCTCCTCAGTCCCTCCTCCATCCTCCCTCTCTCCTCACAGTCCATCCTCCCTCTCTCCTCTCAGTCCCTCCTCCATCCTCCCTCTCTCCTCACAGTCCCTCCTCCTCACAGTTTCTCCGCCATCCTCCCTCTCTCCTCTCAGTCCCTCCGCCTTCCTCTCTCTCTCCTCTGAGTCCCTCCGCCATCCTCCCTCTCTTCTCTCAGTCCCTCCGCCATCCTCTCTCTCTCTCCTCTCAGTCCCTCCTCCATCCTCTCTCTCTCCTCTCAGTCCTTCCTCCATCCTCCCTCTCTCCTCAGAATACCTCCCTCCATCCTTCCTCTCTCCTCACAGTCCCTCTTCTGACGCGCCCCCTGGGCCTGCGCTGTGGTGCAAGGTTGCGCACGCGGGGAATACCCGGAGCCGGATCTGTTGGGGGTAGTAGTCCTTGTGGCGGTGACCCGGTCCGTGCCCAGGGTGTCAAACTAAATGGCAGTCTTTAGCAGTAGATGTTAGAGTGTTCGACTACGCCACCCGTTGAATGCGGCTATGAAGCCGCCGCTGCAGGGCAGACCGCTGGGGCCGGTGGTACGGATGTGCAGCGTGGATGGTATAACCCCCAACGGGAGGGGTATGGCCTCAGGGCAGCCGACGTGAATGATGGGGTTAGCAGAGTTGCACGCAGGCACCAGGAACCACTCAGAGACGGTGCGGTGTAGTTCAGGGTCTTTACTGGTGGCAAAAGTAGACCCTCCCGGAGTACTGGCTAGCGATCGTGGCCTGGTCAGTCTGTGAGCAGATAGGATCTCCCCTGGCCAGGCGGAGTTGTAGGCCTCCCCAACTAATTGTACTCTTCTGGCTACCTTGCTAGAGGCGGGTAAAAGTAGCCCACGTCCCTGAGTGTACCGTGTGGTGCTCACCCGTATGGCCGGTGACTCGGGGCCTTCTGGTAGCTTCCGCTCCACGACGGCGGTGCTGGTCCCTTGCGTGTGACCGTGCCTTCAGGTTTCTTGGCCAGAGGACCTGAAATCCCCTGCCGGTCGGTTTCTGCTGCTGGGTAAGGATTAGTCCCCACAGCCTCGGACTCCGGGTCCGGTGAGAACTCTTCAATCAGGGCGAGCTCTACAGCTTCCAGCCCCTGACTCCTTTTAGCACTGCTCCCACTGAGCTCCTGATCTTTCTCTCCTATAGCTGCTCCTCTCCAGACCAGACTATATCTCTGTCTGGGACTCTTCTTCTCCTCTTTCTCTCTTCTCTCTAATCCTGCCTCAGCCCCAGTTTTATATAGGGGAAGTTCTTCCCCTCCCAGGACTGGGCAGGAGGTGTGGCATGCATAGGATTCCTGGCCAGGAGACCTCCCACCTGCTCTCAGACGTAATATTGCTATCACTGTGGAAACCAGACCCCTGGGGTGCCACATTCCCCCCTAGTGAAATTTAGTACTCCGGGACTAAACATATTTTTGTAAACATAACAAGTATAAACAGAAACAGCATAATAAAGAAAAACACATTAGGATGGTCACGGGGTGTCCGCAACCGGGTGCAGTTTTTGAAGAAAACAAGGGTGTCCATTCCACCAAAGAACAGGGAGCCGTAACCAGGTAGGGGTCTGTCCTGCCCCGAGTCCTTAACAGTCTTTAGTCCATTCCTGGGTTACGCTCCAAACATATGTACAAAGGATTCCAGATAATCCCTAAACGACACCTATAAAATAACTAAAAATACACAATTATTTACAGGCAACAATAAACAGGTAAATAGAAATAAAGCAGTCTAAACACTTAGATCCTCCAACGTACGGGCAACTGGCCTCTAGTGGCTCTAGTGGACCTACGGAGCTGACTGACTGGTCCTGAGCTACGGGGTGTAGGAGCTGTCAAAGATAAACTGGGCAGCTGTCTACGGGCTCTTTGGCTCACTAGGGGTACGGCAGGCTCACTATAAGCAGAGGGTTGATCCTCCTGGTCTGCTTGTGTGGGGTCTTCTGCCTCCTGGACCGGCTGCTCTTCCAGCTCTACCTGTTTCTCCGTACGTACTTGAGATGCTGGTTGGAGGAAGGTGAGGACGGGTACCACAACAGCGCCATTGACTTGAGTCCAAGACCGAGGGAAGTCTCCGAGCACAGTACTGACCATATCTTCCCTTTCCTCTGCGGGTCGAGGGTCTTCCTGTTCTTCTTCAGGGTTCCGTAGCTGTTCGGGACACTTCTTCAGGTGATCTCGGGATACAATGGCTGTGGTTTCTCCTCCATCCTTACTGATTGTGCAGACTTTCGGGTTCTCATGGCTTGAGGGCAGTACGGTGTACGGGTCCTTCTCCCACTGGTCGTCCAACTTGTGGAGCCGTCTCTTCCTCTTCAAGACCTGCTCTCCAGGTACCAGGGGAACAGCGGGAGCATACTGGTTGTAAGTCTTCTCCTGTCTTTCTCTAGCTTGACAGAGACTTCGCTCCACGCTCTCCTGTACTTTCCGGTACTGCTGCTGCCTCTCTGTGTCCCAGTCTGCTTCTGGTGAAGTGTCCTCGGGTGTCAGGACTCCCATATCCAGGTCAACAGGCAGCTTACCAGGTCTTGCTCTCATTAGGTAAGCCGGGGTACAGTTGGTAGAACCTACAGGGATGTGGTTGTATAGGTCCACCAGATCAGGCAGTTTCTCAGGCCACAGACCACGTTCTTCCAGGGGCAATGTTTTCAAAAGGTCTATCACCACCTGGTTCATTTTCTCGCAGAGTCCATTGGTTTGTGGATGATAGGGTGTTGTTCTTATCTTCCGGCAGCCATACAGAGTGCAGAACTCCTGGAAGACCTCCGCTTCAAAGGCAGGTCCCTGGTCCATCAGCACCTGCTCTGGGTATCCGTGTGGACGGCAGAAGTGCTGCTGGAAGGCTCTAGCTGCTGTTTGAGCCGTTAAGTCCTTGACGGGGACGACAACCAAGAACCGGGAGTAGTGATCCACGATGGTTAACGCATAGACGTAGCCACTTCTGCTGGGGGTCAGTTTTACATGATCCAAGGCTACCAGTTCCAACGGCTGCTTGGTGACGATGGACTGCAGGGGAGTCTTCTGGCTAGCACGGTCCTTCCTTCTTAGGTTGCATGGGCCGCAGTCTCTGCACCACCTCTCGATGGTTCCTCTCATGCCTACCCAATGGAACCGCCCGCGCAGCAGGAACTCCAGCTTCTTCCATCCGAAGTGCCCAGCTCCGTTGTGGTATGCCTCCAGTACCATAGCCGCGTCTCTTCTTGGCACCACTACTTGCCAGATCAGTTCATGCGTCCGGGAGTTAATGTCACACTGTCACAGAATACTGGAGGTAGGGGGCCTAAGCTGACCCTAAGCTGGGGCCCTGACTAATCCCTCATCCTGGAGGTACTGTTAAAGGTACAGAGGTCCAGGCCGCCAGCGTAACCCCTACCTCCTGAGGATCCCTGCACCACAGTAATCTAGTCCTGAGAAGGACCCCGATCACAACAATTGGGAACCAGCGATAATATGCCCACACACAGTATTTAGACGAACGAGACAGTACAAGGGAAAAACCAAAACCACCTTGCATACAACTTCAACAAAACTACAACAGAGGGAACACCAACGGGAAAGGAGATAAATGATAAAGCGAGGAAAGGGAAATAACACTTTCAAATACACTTATCTCAGCAACTCCAAACACCACGATCCGCTCTGTAAGTCTGAATGAAAAGCTTTCACCGACACCTCACAAACAGACCTGCAGGAATATAAAGGAGTCTCACTAACGAAGCATTGATTGCAGCTGGGCGAGGCTGGACCTCAGCTAGCCCAGAGAGAGAGAGAATTAACTCCTTCACTGCCGAGAAAACACAAAGCACCAACAAGTCAGCTGCGAGAAGTCAGGCTGTGTACTCGTGACGATCTTCGTGGCAACACACCCGTGACAGTACCCCCCCTTCTACGAGGGGCCTCCGGACCCTCAGGGCCAGGTTTATCCGGGTGAGTCGTGTGGAAGGCCCGAACTAATCGGTCTGCGTTAATATCCGACGCAGGAACCCACATCCTCTCCTCAGGACCATACCCCTTCCAATGAACCAAGTACTGAAGGGACCGGCGATTAAAGCGTGAACCAATGACCCTCGATACCTGGAACTCCAAGTTACCATTGACAACCACAGGAGGGGGAGGTAAAGGTGATGGTACCACCGGCGCCACATACCTCTTAAGCAATGATCTGTGAAACACGTTGTGAATTTTAAACGTAGGGGGGAGGTCAAGACGGAATGCCACCGGATTAATAACAGAACTGATTCTGTACGGCCCGATGAACCTGGGACCCAGTTTCCAGGAGGGAACCTTAAGTTTAATATTCCTGGTAGACAACCATACCTGATCGTTCACACTTAGGTCCGGACCAGACACTCTCCTCCTATCAGCCATACGTTTGTATCGGTTCCCCATAGTATTCAGATTCTTCAGCACCCCTCTCCATACTGAAGCGAGAGATGAGGAAAATCGTTCCTCCTCCGGAACCCCCGAAGAGCCCCCCCTACTGAAAGTACAAAACTGGGGGTGAAAACCATATGCCCCAAAAAACGGGGACTTACCAGTGGACTCGCTTCGCCTATTATTGAGAGCAAACTCTGCCAGAGGTAGGAAAGAAGCCCAGTCCTCCTGGTTCTCTGACACAAAACACCGAAGATATGTCTCCAAGCTCTGGTTCATACGTTCCGTCTGACCATTGGTCTGAGGATGAAAAGCCGACGAGAATGACAAATGCATCCCCCGCCGTGCACAAAACGCCTTCCAGAACTTGGACACAAACTGAGACCCCCGATCAGACACCACCTCGGAGGGTACCCCGTGAAGCCTCACAATCTCCCCAATGAACACCTGCGCAAGAGTTTTAGCATTAGGGAGAGCCGGAAGAGCGATAAAATGTGCCATCTTGCTGAACCTGTCCACTACAACGAGTATGACCGTTTTACCCGAAGACGGAGGGAGGTCCGTAATAAAGTCCATAGACAGATGAGTCCAAGGACGCTCCGGGATCTTCAAAGGTAAGAGGGCCCCAGACGGACGGGTATGTGAGGTCTTAGAGCGCGCACAAACCCCACAGGACGCGACAAAAGTTACCACCTCTTTATGTAAGTTAGGCCACCAAAACCGACGCGAGAGGAGATCCACAGTTGCTTTACTCCCCGGGTGTCCTGCAAAAACTGAGTTATGGTGTGCCTCGATCACCTTTTGTCGCAACTGATCTGGAACGAACAGTCTCCCCGGAGGTCCAACAGGGGCGTCCCCCTGAGCCTCCAATATCTCCTCCTCCAGCTCAGAGCATACTGCCGAAACCACCACCCCCTCCTGAAGAACAGGAATCGGGTCGTCCGTATTCCCGGCCCCAGGGAAACTACGAGATAAGGCATCCGCCTTTACATTTTTAGACCCAGGACGATATGTAACGACGAAATTAAACCTGGTAAAAAACAATGACCACCTAGCTTGTCTGGGATTCAGACGTTTAGCGGACTCCAGATATAGCAGGTTCTTGTGATCGGTGATGACGGTGACCGGATGAACTGCCCCCTCCAAAAAATGGCGCCACTCCTCAAAAGCTAACTTAATGGCCAGGAGTTCCCTATTGCCGACATCGTAATTCCTCTCAGCGGACGACAATTTTTTAGAGAAAAAGGCGCACGGATGCCACTTACCAGGGGACGAACCCTGTGACAATACTGCTCCCACCCCTACCTCGGAAGCGTCTACCTCTACAAAGAATGGCTGAGACGCATCAGGTTGAATGAGTATGGGTGCCGAGGCAAAACATTTTTTCAAGGAGGAGAATGCTTGACAAGCCTTGTCAGACCACCTAGAAAAATCCGTCCCCTTTTTAGTCATGTCTGTGAGAGGCTTAACCACGGACGAGAAATTACGAATGAACTTCCGGTAATAGTTAGCAAACCCCAGGAAACGTTGTAGTGCCTTAAGATTCTCCGGCCGATCCCACTCAAGAACTGCCCGCACTTTCCCAGGGTCCATACGAAAACCGGACGCAGAAACCAGGAAGCCTAAAAACTGGAGTTCCTGTACGGCGAACACACACTTTTCCCACTTGGCATACAGTTTATTATCCCGCAAGATCTGTAACACCTGTCTAACATGCTCCTGATGAGACACCAGATCCGGCGAGTAAATTAAGATATCATCCAGATATATGACAACAAACTGTCCCACCAGGTGGCGAAAAATATCATTAACAAAGTGTTGAAACACCGCCGGGGCATTAGTCAGACCGAATGGCATGACAAGGTTCTCATAATGCCCCTCCGGAGTGTTAAAAGCCGTCTTCCACTCATCCCCCTCCTTCATCCTAATCAAATTGTACGCCCCCCTGAGATCCAACTTAGAGAACCATTTGGCGCCCACGATCTGATTAAAGAGATCGGGAATAAGTGGGAGCGGATACGGATCTCGGACCGTAATCCGATTAAGTTCACGGAAATCCAGGCAAGGGCGTAGGCCTCCATCTTTCTTCTTAACAAAGAAGAACCCCGCGGCCACCGGTGAAGATGAAGGTCTAATATGCCCCTTAGCCAGACTTTCAGAAATATAATCCTTCATGGCCTGCCTCTCAGGACCAGAAAGGTTATACAACCTAGCTTTAGGTAACTTGGCCTCAGGGAGCAGTTTTACAGAACAGTCATACTCGCGATGAGGAGGTAGTTCCTGACACCCATTCTCCGAGAATACATCCTCAAAGTCTGCCAGAAATGGAGGTAAGACCCAAGGAGTAACCGCACCGATGACCGTGTTCATGCAGTTTTTATTACAGAATTTACTCCATTGGCTTATCTCTCTGGTTTGCCAATTAATAACAGGGTTATGCTTAGCTAACCAAGGAAGGCCCAACACTATAGGAGTGGGAAGACCCTCCAACACGTAGCAAGACAACAGTTCTTTATGTATTGCCCCCACTTGAAGTTTTACGCCATGCACAGCTTGCAAAAAACTTCCCTGACCGAGAGGCCTGGCATCGATCGAGAATATGGGGATGGGTTTAGCCAACTCACTCAATCGCATACCTTGAACCCAGGCAAACCGAGCATCAACCAGATTAGCCCCGGCCCCACTATCCAGAAGAACAGATATCCTCTCAGTTCTCGTACCCACCACCACCTCCGCCGCTACGAGAAACTGAGACGAACCTAGGGACGAAATACCTACTCCCAGATTGCCGTCCACCACACAACCTGGGATCAACAGTTTTTTCGACGACTCTTTACTCAGCAAGGGGCGGGATGGACACCCCCCAATAAAATGTCCCTTTTTCCCGCAGAGGAAACACCTTCCTGTCTTATGGCGCACCACCGGTCCCCTTCCCCGAAATGATGTCCCTCCTAATTGCATAGGCTCCTCTGGACTGACCAGGGGAACCACCATATGAGGGGACCTTGTAAGAGGTGGAGACATTACAGGGGGTAGAGTTATCCCGCACCTCTCCCGAAGCCGTCTGTCAACGCGAATAGCAAGGGCCATAGCGGCTTCCAGTGACGCGGGAGAGTCATACTGTGCCAACACATCCTGTAATTTGTCGGATAAACCATGACAAAACTGGCTCCTAAGAGCCGGGTCATTCCACTGGGTGTCCGTGGCCCACCTACGGAACTCCGAACAGAATTCCTCCGCCGGACGATCTCCCTGCTGAATCCTACGTAACTTAGACTCAGCAAGGGAGATCCGATCTGGGTCATCATATACGAGTCCCAAAGCAGCGAAAAACCTATCCACTGACTGGAGAACTGGGGAGCTAGGGGGAAGAGAGAACGCCCAAGATTGTGGGTCCCCTTGTAGGAGCGAGATGACAATTCCCACCCTTTGTTCTTCACTGCCCGATGACCGAGGCCGCAGCCGAAAGTACAATTTGCATGCCTCCCGGAAAACAAAAAACTTGTCCCGCCCCCCAGTGAACCTGTCAGGGAGAGCTACTTTAGGTTCTGGTCCGGCTTGCTCCAGAGGATGCAAAACCTTGGACCTAACGTCCGCCAGCCCCATGGACAAACTCTGCAACTGCTGAGCTAGACCGGCTACTGGATCCATGGTAGCTGGAGAAAAACTAAGTTGGTCGGTGAAAATGTCACACTGTCACAGAATACTGGAGGTAGGGGGCCTAAGCTGACCCTAAGCTGGGGCCCTGACTAATCCCTCATCCTGGAGGTACTGTTAAAGGTACAGAGGTCCAGGCCGCCAGCGTAACCCCTACCTCCTGAGGATCCCTGCACCACAGTAATCTAGTCCTGAGAAGGACCCCGATCACAACAATTGGGAACCAGCGATAATATGCCCACACACAGTATTTAGACGAACGAGACAGTACAAGGGAAAAACCAAAACCACCTTGCATACAACTTCAACAAAACTACAACAGAGGGAACACCAACGGGAAAGGAGATAAATGATAAAGCGAGGAAAGGGAAATAACACTTTCAAATACACTTATCTCAGCAACTCCAAACACCACGATCCGCTCTGTAAGTCTGAATGAAAAGCTTTCACCGACACCTCACAAACAGACCTGCAGGAATATAAAGGAGTCTCACTAACGAAGCATTGATTGCAGCTGGGCGAGGCTGGACCTCAGCTAGCCCAGAGAGAGAGAGAATTAACTCCTTCACTGCCGAGAAAACACAAAGCACCAACAAGTCAGCTGCGAGAAGTCAGGCTGTGTACTCGTGACGATCTTCGTGGCAACACACCCGTGACAGTTAACCATTCTGCGGCACAACTTCCCCTTGTAAAGGAACAGTCGACTCTTCTCAGCCCACAGTTGCTTGGTCTCCTCCGGAGCGTCTGGGTCAAGGCGGGCATCTGGCTGAGTCAGCATCTCCTTCACCAGTCGGACGGCGGGGTCACTGTCTTGCGTTTCCGCCCAGTTGTAATGAGGTAAGGGGTTGAACGTAGCGGATTGCTTACCCCTTACACGGTGGGAATACTGGATAGTCCCATGACGGTGGAACGCGGGGAGTTCAACTTCTTCCAATTCCTCTGGATCTTCCCCTACGTCCGGTAGGTTTGGCATTCTGGACAAGGCATCCGCGTTGGTATTGGAGCGTCCTGCCCGGTATTTGATCGTAAATTCATAGTTGGACAGACGGGCCATCCATCTCTGCTCCAGGGCACCGAGTCTTGCAGTGTCCAGATGTGTCAACGGGTTGTTATCCGTGTACACGGTGAACCGGGAAGAGGCAAGGTAGTGCCTAAAGCGTTCGGTGACTGCCCACACCACTGCCAGGAACTCTAGCTTGAATGAGCTGTAATTCTCAGGGTTTCTTTCGGTGGGTCGCAGTTTTCGGCTGGCGTAAGCAATTACCCGTTCTTTCCCCTGCTGGATCTGGGACAGTACGGCTCCTAGCCCGATGTTACTTGCGTCGGTGTAGAGGATAAAGGGCTGGCTGTAATCAGGGTACGCCAGGATTTCATCCCCCGTGAGGGCCATCTTCAGCTGGCGGAAGGACTCTTCTTCCAGCTTCTCCCATTTGAAGGGTGGCTTCTGGTTCTTGGCCTTCCTGGACTGGCCTATCAGGAGGTCCTGCATAGGAGCTGCCTTTTTGGTGAAACCGGGAATGAATCTTCGGTAGTAGCCTACCAACCCGAGGAACTGCCGCACTTCCTTTACGCTGGAGGGTCTTGGCCATTCCTTAATCGCGGTGATCTTATCAGGGTCGGGAGCCACTCCGTCAGCACTCACCACGTGTCCCAGGTACTGCACCTTTGGTTTCAGGAGGTGACACTTGGAGGGTTTCACCTTTAGGCCGTAGTTTGCCAGGGCTTCGAACACTTCTGCCAGGTGTTTCAGGTGGTCCTCGTAGGTTTTGGAGTAGACGATGACATCGTCCAGGTATAACAGGACCGTCTCGAAGTTTCGGTGTCCCAGACAGCATTCCATCAATCGTTGGAAGGTTCCTGGTGCGTTGCAGAGTCCGAACGGCATGCAGGTAAACTCGCTAAGTCCCATCGGGGTGGTGAATGCAGTCTTCTCCCGGTCCGCCTCTGCTACAGGAACCTGCCAGTACCCGCTAGTGAGATCCAAAGTGGAGAAGAAGTTAGCAGATTTTAAAGCAGCCAAAGACTCCTCTATCCTTGGTAAGGGGTACGCATCTTTGTGTGTGATATGGTTGATTTTCCGGTAATCTACACACATTCTCATGGTGTTGTCCTTCTTTTTAACCAAGACTAGTGGAGCTGCCCAGGGGCTACAGCTATCCCTGATTACCCCAGCCTCCTTCATGTCTCTAAGCATCCCCTTGGCGTGTTGGTAGTGTGCAGGGGGTACGGGTCGGTATCTTTCCTTTATGGGAGGATGGTCTCCCGTGGGGATGTGGTGTTCTACCCCCTTTACTCGCCCGAAGTCTAACGGGTGTTTACTAAACACTCTCTCGTACTCTTGAACCACCCGATAGACTCCCTGTTTCTGGTGTGAGGGAGTGGAGTCAGTACCCAAATGTAGTTGCTGACACCAGTCCTCCATTGGTTTCTTAGAGCCGTTACCTTCCTCTAGGTGAGATGGAGGCAAGGGTTCCACTGACTGTACAGAATTTTGGTCGATGGTATACAATTTGGCTAGCGTGGCATACCGGGGCAGGTATACTTCCCTCTTCCCGATATTTATTATGCGAACGGGCACCCTCCCATAGCGTACATCAACCACCTCCCGTGCCGTCAAAATGGTGGGCCTACTGTCTGAGTAGACTGGTTCTACCATTGCCTGGTAATCTCTACCTCTCAGACCAATAGCTGCCCGGCACCAAATCATCATTTCACTTTTCGGGGGCATGGCAATAGGGAAAGGGTCACACATTCTCACGCTACCAATCTCACCACCGGAGAGTTCCACCTGTTGCCGCCGCATCAGTGCCCGGATCTCTTTTTGGAGCACTCGCTGCTGGCCGGAGCTGGCGTTCTTGGCAACCTGCTGTAAAATGAAAATCACCTCTGCAAGACAATTTTCAATCACATTAGTTCCTAGAGTTATCTTTGGGTGACTCTCGCGCTTGTCAATGTCTACAATGATCAGTCCCTGTGCTGCCAGTTCGACTCTACCGATTTTAATGGTCATCTCTTTAAATCCGATCTGTGGCACGGGCTGACCATTGCTGGCAATGATACTCAAGTCGTCGTCAGGGTAGCGGGTTATATCCGAGTCATTCCAGTACTGCTTGAAGAGCACGTACGGGATGGTGGTGACCTGTGACCCGGTGTCAAGTAGGGCACTCATAGGAATGCCATCCAGTACCACAGGCAAGACTGGACGTCCTCCCACGTATTTGTCACGCCAGTTCGATGGGCCTGGTGATCTTATTCCTAGGGGTTGGCCCTCTACCCCAGGTTGTGCCAGTTTAAAGGACAGTACCTTGCCATATGTCCGGGTTGATTGCAGCGGCGGCAGATGGGTTGTCCGTCCTCGTTGTATCGGTCGCTGGGTCTTCCTCTGGCCGGTGGGGTCCTCCTTGGTCGACGCCACGGGATGTCCTCCGGTCCGGATGCCAGCTGGATCTTCCCTGGAGCAGAAACCTGTAAAGACTGCACAGTTCGGGTTAGCGCAGCAACGCTTTTAGCTAGCTCTTGGACCTGATGGTGCAGGTCTGGAGCCGGGTCATTGTTCAAAGCCTGCGCGTCAGCTCCCACAGGCCCTGCCGACAAGGGCGCCGCCTCCTGGTGGTAAGCGGTAGTAGGGCGCCTGTGGGTCACCACGCCACCCGGTGCCGGTTCTCGGAGCACCCGGATGGCTCTGTCCTTGAACTGTGCAAAGTCCAGATGAGGATCCTGTAAGGCCATTGCCCGCAACTGGGTTCGGTGGGCATTGCAATATAGTCCCTCTATAAATTGTTCGGTCAACAGCCTGTCTTCGTTTCCCACGCCGTCAGGGTCGGTCTGCTTAATGGCTCTCAGGGCCTCTTGTAGGTTTAGTGCATAGTCCCTTATATTCTCATGTGCTCGCTGTTTGCACCCGTAGAATCTAAGCTTAATCTCGGCTGAGGTGCGGGTATCAAAGGTGTCCTTCAGCCAGGTTAATATCCCTGCGACAGTCCTCCTCCCAGGTGGCCAGGACTTTACCTCCCTTTGGGCTGCCCCGGTTAGTTGGGCCACCAGGATGCTCACTTTTTGCTCTTCTGTGAGGGGGTACACCTGGAAGAGGCTATCCAGCTTTTCTCTAAAGTCATTCAGGGTATGTGACTCCCCTGAGTACTGGGGTAGCCAGGCTGCCCCCGGGATATAGGGCATGGTGAAAGGCATGACCGCCGCAGCGGCGGCGCTGGCGGTGGCTGTGGCAGTGAAGCTCTCCTCCGTATCTGACATCCTCCTCCCCCCTAGTGGACCGTGGCCTACCTTGCGATGATCCTCTTCCGTAGGCCGCGGTTCCGCAGTGGATCGTCAGGGTTGAGGACCTTCCGTCGCGCTCCTGTGACGTCGGCGTCTGCTGGGCTCCTTCCAGGACCTTACGCAACGTCCGGACGTGAGGCGGAGCTTCAGTTCTCGCGCGCTTTCGGAGTCCACGCCCCTCTTCTTCCCACGCGGCGTCTTCAAGATGGCGTCCAACGGCGGGAAAACTCCACGGATGGCGGGAAGAAGGCAGAAGATGGCGCCGGATGGCGGGAAAACTTCACGGATGGCGGGAAGAAGGCAGAAGATGGCGCCGGATGGCGGGAATCTTCACCACAGGTAAGTTTAAAAGTCTCTTTTTCAGGCACGCATTACCCGGTGGTTGCGGGCACGTAATCTTGCCGACTACGCCAAAGTTGACGCGCCCCCTGGGCCTGCGCTGTGGTGCAGCGTTGCGCACGCGGGGAATACCCGGAGCCGGATCTGTTGGGGGTAGTAGTCCTCGTGGCGGTGACCCGGTCCGTGCCCAGGGTGTCAAACTAAATGGCAGTCTTTAGCAGTAGATGTTAGAGTGTTCGACTACGCCACCCGTTGAATGCGGCTATGAAGCCGCCGCTGCAGGGCAGACCGCTGGGGCCGGTGGTACGGATGTGCAGCGTGGATGGTATAACCCCCAACGGGAGGGGTATGGCCTCAGGGCAGCCGACGTGAATGATGGGGTTAGCAGAGTTGCACGCAGGCACCAGGAACCACTGAGACGGTGCGGTGTAGTTCAGGGTCTTTACTGGTGGCAAAGGTAGACCCTCCCGGAGTACTGGCTAGCGATCGGGGCCTGGTCAGTCTGTGAGCAGATAGGATCTCCCCTGGCCAGGCGGAGTTGTAGGCCTCCCCAACTAATTGTACTCTTCTGGCTACCTTGCTAGAGGCGGGTAAAAGTAGCCCACGTCCCTGAGTGTACCGTGTGGTGCTCACCCGTATGGCCGGTGACTCGGGGCCTTCTGGTAGCTTCCGCTCCACGACGGCGGTGCTGGTCCCTTGCGTGTGACCGTGCCTTCGGGTTTCTTGGCCAGAGGACCTGAAATCCCCTGCCGGTCGGTTTCTGCTGCTGGGTAAGGATTAGTCCCCACAGCCTCGGACTCCGGGTCCGGTGAGAACTCTTCAATCAGGGCGAGCTCTACAGCTTCCAGCCCCTGACTCCTTTTAGCACTGCTCCCACTGAGCTCCTGATCTTTCTCTCCTATAGCTGCTCCTCTCCAGACCAGACTATGTCTCTGTCTGGGACTCTTCTTCTCCTCTTTCTCTCTTCTCTCTAACCCTGCCTCAGCCCCAGTTTTATATAGGGGAAGTTCTTCCCCTCCCAGGACTGGGCAGGAGGTGTGGCATGCATAGGATTCCTGGCCAGGAGACCTCCCACCTGCTCTCAGAGTAATATTGCTATCACTGTGGAAACCAGACCCCTGGGGTGCCACACTTCCATCCTCCCTCTCTCCTCACAGTCCCTCCTCCATCCTCCCTCTCTTCTCACAGTCCCTCCTCCATCCTCCCTCTCTTCTCACAGTCCCTCCTCCATCCTCCCTCTCTCCTCACAGTCCCTCCTCCATCCTCCTTCTCTCCTCACAGTCCCTCCTCCATCCTCCCTCTCTCCTCACATTCCCTCCTCCATCCTCCCTCTCTCCTCACAGTCCCTCCTCCATCCTCCCTCTCTCCTCAGAATACCTCCCTCCATCCTCCCTCTCTCCTCACAGTCCCTCTTCCATCCTCCCTCTCTCCTCACAGTCTCTCCTCCATCCTCCCTCTCCCCTCACAGTCCCTCCTCCATCCTCCCTCTCTCCTCTCAGTCCCTCCTCCTTCCTCCCTCTCTCCTCACAGTCCCTCCTCCATCCTCCTTCTCTCCTCACAGTCCCTCCTCCATCCTCCCTTTCTCCTCAGTCTCTCCTCCATCCTCCTTCTCTCTTCACAGTACCTCCTCCATCCTCCCTCTCTCATCAGTCTCTCCTCCATCCTCCCTCTCTCCTCACAGTCCCTACTCCATCCTCCCTCTCTCCTCACAGCTCCTCCTCCATCCTCCTTCTATCCTCACAGTCCCTCCTCCATCCTCCCTCTCTCCTCACAGTCCCTCCTCCATCCTCCCTCTCTCCTCACAGTCCCTCCTCCATCCTCCCTCTCTCCTCACAGTCCCTCCTCCATCCTCCCTCTCTCCTCACAGTCTCTCCTCCATCCTCCCTCTCCCCTCACAGTCCCTCCTCCATCCTCCCTCTCTCCTCTCAGTCCCTCCTCCATCCTCCCTCTCTCCTCACAGTCCCTCCTCCATCCTCCCTCTCTCCTCACAGTCCCTCCTCCATCCTCCCTCTCTCCTCAGAATACCTCCCTCCATCCTCCCTCTCTCCTCACAGTCCCTCTTCCATCCTCCCTCTCTCCTCACAGTCTCTCCTCCATCCTCCCTCTCCCCTCACAGTCCCTCCTCCATCCTCCCTCTGTCCTCTCAGTCCCTCCTCCATCCTCCCTCTCTACTCACAGTCCCTCCTCCATCCTCCTTCTCTCCTCACAGTCCCTCCTCCATCCTCTCTTTCTCCTCAGTCTCTCCTCCATCCTCCTTCTCTCTTCACAGTACCTCCTCCATCCTCCCTCTCTCATCAGTCTCTCCTCCATCCTCCCTCTCTCCTCACAGTCCCTACTCCATCCTCCCTCTCTCCTCACAGTTCCTCCTCCATCCTCCTTCTATCCTCACAGTCCCTCCTCCATCCTCGCTCTCTCCTCACAGTCCCTCCTCCATCCTCCCTCTCTCCTCACAGTCCCTCCTCCATCCCCCCTCTCTCCTCACAGTCCCTCCTCCATCCTCCCTCTCTCCTCACAGTCTCTCCTCCATCCTCCCTCTCCCCTCACAGTCCCTCCTCCATCCTCCCTCTCTCCTCTCAGTCCCTCCTCCATCCTCCCTCTCTCCTCACAGTCCCTCCTCCATCCTCCTCTCCTCACAGTCCCTCCTCCATCCTCCCTCTCTCCTCTGTCTCTCCTCCATCCTCCCTCTCTCCTCACAGTCCCTCCTCCATCCTCCTTCTCTCCTCACAGTCCCTCCTCCATCCTCCCTCTCTCATCAGTATCTCCTCCATCCTCTCTCTCTCCTCACAGTCCCTCCTCCATCCTACTTCTCTCCTCATAGTACCTCCTCCATCCGCCCTCTCTCCTCACAGTCGCTCCTCCATCCTCTCTCCTCACAGTCCCTCCTCCATCCTCCCTCTCTCCTCACAGTCCGTCCTCCATACTCCTTCTACCCTCACAGTCCCTACTCCATCCTCCCTCTCTCCTCAGTCTCTCCTCCATCCTCCCTCTCTCCTCACAATCCCTCCTCCATCCTCCTTCTATCCTCACAGTCCCTCCTCCATCCTCCCTCTCTCCTCACAGTCCCTCCTCCATCCTCTCTCTCTCCTCACAGTCCCTCCTCCATCCTTCTTCTCTCCTCACAGTCCCTCCTCCATCCTCCCTCTCTCCTCAGTCTCTCCTCCATCCTTCCTCTCTCCTCACAGTCCCTCCTCCATCCTCCTTCTCTCCTCAGTCCCTCCTCCATCCTCCCTCTCTCCTCACAGTCCCTACTCCATCCTCCCTCTCTCCTCACAGTTCCTCCTCCATCCTCCTTCTATCCTCACAGTCCCTTCTCCATCCTCCCTCTCTCCTCACAGTCCCTCCTCCATCCTCCCTCTCTCCTCACAGTCCCTCCTCCATCCTCCCTCTCTCCTCACAGTCCCTCCTCCATCCTCCCTCTCTCCTCACAGTCTCTCCTCCATTCTCCCTCTCCCCTCACAGTCCCTCCTCCATCCTCCCTCTCTCCTCTCAGTCCCTCCTCCATCCTCCCTCTCTCCTCACAGTCCCTCCTCCATCCTCCTTCTCTCCTCATAGTCCCTCCTCCATCCTCCCTCTCTCCTCTGTCTCTCCTCCATCCTCCCTCTCTCCTCACAGTCCCTCCTCCATCCTCCTTCTCTCCTCACAGTCCCTCCTCCATCCTCCCTCTCTCATCAGTATCTCCTCCATCCTCCCTCTCTCCTCACAGTCCCTCCTCCATCCTCCTTCTCTCCTCATAGTACCTCCTCCATCCGCCCTCTCTCCTCACAGTCGCTCCTCCATCCTCTCTCCTCACAGTCCCTCCTCCATCCTCCCTCTCTCCTCACAGTCCGTCCTCCATACTCCTTCTCCCCTCACAGTCCCTACTCCATCCTCCCTCTCTCCTCAGTCTCTCCTCCATCTTCCCTCTCTCCTCACAGTCCCTCCTCCATCCTCCTTCTATCCTCTCAGTCCCTCCTCCATCCTCCCTCTCTCCTCACAGTCCCTCCTCCATCCTCTCTCTCTCCTCACAGTCCCTCCTCCATCCTCCTTCTCTCCTCACAGTCCCTCCTCCATCCTCCTTCTATCCTCACAATCCCTCCTCCATCCTCCCTCTCTCCTCAGTCTCTCCTCCATCCTCCCTCTCTCCTCACAGTCCCTCCTCCATCCTTCTTCTCTCCTCACAGTCCCTCCTCCATCCTCACTCTCTCCTCAGTCTCTCCTCCATCCTTCCTCTCTCCTCACAGTCCCTCCTCCATCCTCCTTCTCTCCTCAGTCCCTCCTCCATCCTCCCTCTCCCCTCACAGTCCCTCCTCCATCCTCCCTCTCTCCTCTCAGTCCCTCCTCCATCCTCTTTCTATCCTCACAGTCCCTCCTCCATCCTCCCTCTCTCCTCACAGTCCCTCCTCCATCCTCCCTCTCTCCTCACAGTCCCTCCTCCATCCTCCCTCTCTCTTCACAGTCCCTCCTCCATCCTCCCTCTCTCATCAGTCTCTCCTCCATCCTCCCTCTCTCCTCACAGTCCCTCCTTCATCCTCCTTCTCTCCTCACAGTACCTCCTCCATCCTCCCTCTCTCCTCACAGTCCCTCCTCCATCCTCCCTCTCTCATCAGTCTCTCCTCCATCCTCCCTCTCTCCTCTCAGTCCCTCCTCCATCCTCCCTCTCTCCTCACAGTCCCTCCTCCATCCTCCCTCTCTCCTCACAGTTGCTCCGCCATCCTCCCTCTCTCCTCTCAGTCCCTCTGCCTTCCTCCCTCTCTCCTCTCAGTCCCTCCGCCATTCTCCCTCTCTTCTCTCAGTCCCTCCGCCATCCTCTCTCTCTCTCCTCTCAGTGCCTCCTCCATCCTCTCTCTCTCCTCTCAGTCCCTCCTCCATCCTCCCTCTCTCCTCAGAATACCTCCCTCCATCCTCCCTCTCTCCTCACAGTCCCTCTTCCATCCTCTCTCTCTCCTCACAGTCCCTCCTCCATCCTCCCTCTCTTCTCACAGTCCCTCCTCCATCCTCCCTCTCTCCTCACAGTCCCTCCTCCATCCTCCTTCTCTCCTCACAGTCCCTCCTCCATCCTCCCTCTCTCCTCACATTCCCTCCTCCATCCTCCCTCTCTCCTCACAGTCCCTCCTCCATCCTCCCTCTCTCCTTAGAATACCTCCCTCCATCCTCCCTCTCTCCTCACAGTCCCTCTTCCATCCTCCCTCTCTCCTCACAGTCCCTCCTCCATCCTCCCTCTCTCCTCACAGTCCCTCCTCCATCCTCCCTCTCTCCTCACAGTCTCTCTTCCATCCTCCCTCTCCCCTCACAGTCCCTCCTCCATCCTCCCTCTCTCCTCTCAGTCCCTCCTCCATCCTCCCTCTCTCCTCACAGTCCCTCCTCCATCCTCCTTCTCTCCTCACAGTCCCTCCTCCATCCTCCCTTTCTCCTCAGTCTCTCCTCCATCCTCCTTCTCTCTTCACAGTACCTCCTCCATCCTCCTTCTCTCCTCACAATCCCTCCTCCATCCTCCCTCTCTCATCAGTCCCTCCTCCATCCTCCCTCTCTCCTCACAGTCCCTCCTCCATCCTCCCTCTCTCCTCACAGTCTCTCCTCCATCCTCCCTCTCCCCTCACAGTCCCTCCTCCATCCTCCCTCTCTCCTCACAGTCCCTCCTCCATCCTCCCTCTCTCCTCAGTCTCTCCTCCATCCTTCCTCTCTCCTCACAGTCCCTCCTCCATCCTCCTTCTCTCCTCAGTCCCTCCTCCATCCTCCCTCTCTCCTCACAGTCCCTACTCCATCCTCCCTCTCTCCTCACAGTTCCTCCTCCATCCTCCTTCTATCCTCACAGTCCCTTCTCCATCCTCCCTCTCTCCTCACAGTCCCTCCTCCATCCTCCCTCTCTCCTCACAGTCCCTCCTCCATCCTCCTTCTCTCCTCACAGTCCCTCCTCCATCCTCCCTCTCTCCTCACAGTCTCTCCTCCATCCTCCCTCTCCCCTCACAGTCCCTCCTCCATCCTCCCTCTCTCCTCTCAGTCCCTCCTCCATCCTCCCTCTCTCCTCACAGTCCCTCCTCCATCCTCCTTCTCTCCTCACAGTCCCTCCTCCATCCTCCCTCTCTCCTCTGTCTCTCCTCCATCCTCCCTCTCTCCTCACAGTCCCTCCTCCATCCTCCTTCTCTCCTCACAGTCCCTCCTCCATCCTCCCTCTCTCATCAGTATCTCCTCCATCCTCCCTCTCTCCTCACAGTCCCTGCTCCATCCTCCTTCTCTCCTCATAGTAGCTCCTCCATCCGCCCTCTCTCCTCACAGTCGCTCCTCCATCCTCTCTCCTCACAGTCCCTCCTCCATCCTCCCTCTCTCCTCACAGTCCGTCCTCCATACTCCTTCTCCCCTCACAGTCCCTACTCCATCCTCCCTCTCTCCTCAGTCTCTCCTCCATCCTCCCTCTCTCCTCACAGTCCCTCCTCCATCCTCCTTCTATCCTCACAGTCCCTCCTCCATCCTCCCTCTCTCCTCACAGTCCCTCCTCCATCCTCTCTCTCTCCTCACAGTCCCTCCTCCATCCTCCTTCTCTCCTCACAGTCCCTCCTCCATCCTCCTTCTATCCTCACAGTCCCTCCTCCATCCTCCCTCTCTCCTCAGTCTCTCCTCCATCCTCCCTCTCTCCTCACAGTCCCTCCTCCATCCTTCTTCTCTCCTCACAGTCCCTCCTCCATCCTCCCTCTCTCCTCAGTCTCTCCTCCATCCTTCCTCTCTCCTCACAGTCCCTCCTCCATCCTCCTTCTCTCCTCAGTCCCTCCTCCATCCTCCCTCTCTCCTCACAGTCCCTCCTCCATCCTCCCTCTCTCCTCTCAGTCCCTCCTCCATCCTCCCTCTCTCCTCACAGTCCCTCCTCCATCCTCCCTCTCTCCTCACAGTCCCTCCTCCATCCTCCCTCTCTCCTCACAGTCCCTCCTCCATCCTCCCTCTCTCTTCACAGTCCCTCCTCCATCCTCCCTCTCTCATCAGTCTCTCCTCCATCCTCCCTCTCTCCTCACAGTCCCTCCTCCATCCTCCTTCTCTCCTCACAGTACCTCCTCCATCCTCCCTCTCTCCTCACAGTCCCTCCTCCATCCTCCCTCTCTCATCAGTCTCTCCTCCATCCTCCCTCTCTCCTCTCAGTCCCTCCTCCATCCTCCCTCTCTCCTCACAGTCCCTCCTCCATCCTCCCTCTCTCCTCACAGTCGCTCCGCCATCCTCCCTCTCTCCTCTCAGTCCCTCTGCCTTCCTCCCTCTCTCCTCTCAGTCCCTCCGCCATTCTCCCTCTCTTCTCCCAGTCCCTCCGCCATCCTCTCTCTCTCTCCTCTCAGTGCCTCCTCCATCCTCTCTCTCTCCTCTCAGTCCCTCCTCCATCCTCCCTCTCTCCTCAGAATACCTCCCTCCATCCTCCCTCTCTCCTCACAGTCCCTCTTCCATCCTCCCTCTCTCCTCACAGTCCCTCCTCCATCCTCCCTCTCTTCTCACAGTCCCTCCTCCATCCTCCCTCTCTCCTCACAGTCCCTCCTCCATCCTCCTTCTCTCCTCACAGTCCCTCCTCCATCCTCCCTCTCTCCTCACATTCCCTCCTCCATCCTCCCTCTCTCCTCACAGTCCCTCCTCCATCCTCCCTCTCTCCTTAGAATACCTCCCTCCATCCTCCCTCTCTCCTCACAGTCCCTCTTCCATCCTCCCTCTCTCCTCACAGTCCCTCCTCCATCCTCCCTCTCTCCTCACAGTCCCTCCTCCATCCTCCCTCTCTCCTCACAGTCTCTCCTCCATCCTCCCTCTCCCCTCACAGTCCCTCCTCCATCCTCCCTCTCTCCTCTCAGTCCCTCCTCCATCCTCCCTCTATCCTCACAGTCCCTCCTCCATCCTCCTTCTCTCCTCACAGTCCCTCCTCCATCCTCCCTTTCTCCTCAGTCTCTCCTCCATCCTCCTTCTCTCTTCACAGTACCTCCTCCATCCTCCTTCTCTCCTCAAAATCCCTCCTCCATCCTCCCTCTCTCATCAGTCTCTCCTCCATCCTCCCTCTCTCCTCACAGTCCCTCCTCCATCCTCCTTCTCTCCTCACAGTCCCTCCTCCATCCTCCTTCTCTCCTCACAGTACCTCCTCCATCCTCCCTCTCTCCTCACAGTCCCTCCTCCATCCTCTCTCCTTACAGTCCCTCCTCCATCCTCCCTCTCTCCTCACAGTCCGTCCTCCATACTCCTTCTCCCCTCACAGTCCCTACTCCATCCTCCCTCTCTCCTCAGTCTCTCCTCCATCCTCCCTCTCTCCTCACAGTCCCTCCTCCATCCTCCTTCTATCCTCACAGTCCCTCCTCCATCCTCCCTCTCTCCTCACAGTCCCTCCTCCATCCTCCCTCTCTCCTCACAGTCCCTCCTCCATCCTCCCTCTCTCCTCACAGTCCCTCCTCCATCCTCCCTCTCTCATCAGTCTCTCCTCCATCCTCCCTCTCTCCTCACAGTCCCTCCTCCATCCTCCTTCTCTCCTCACAGTACCTCCTCCATCCTCCCTCTCTCCTCACAGTCCCTCCTCCATCCTCCCTCTCTCATCAGTCTCTCCTCCATCCTCCCTCTCTCCTCACAGTCCCTCCTCCATCCTCCTTCCCTCCTCACAGTCCCTCCTCCATCCTCCTTCCCTCCTCACAGTCCCTCCTCCATCCTCCTTCTCTCCTCACAGTACCTCCTCCATCCTCCCTCTCTCCTCAGAATACCTCCCTCCATCCTCCCTCTCTCCTCAGAATACCTCCCTCCATCCTCCCTCTCTCCTCACAGTCCCTCTTCCATCCTCCCTCTCTCCTCACCGTCCCTCCTCCATCCTCCCTCTCTTCTCACAGTCCCTCCTCCATCCACCCTCTCTTCTCACAGTCCCTCCTCCATCCTCCCTCTCTCCTCACAGTCCCTCCTCCATCCTCCTTCTCTCCTCACAGTCCCTCCTCCATCCTCCCTCTCTCCTCACAGTCCCTCCTCCATCCTCCCTCTCTCCTCA
The DNA here is from genome assembly GCF_046119375.1 of Phyllobates terribilis. NCBI lineage: Eukaryota > Metazoa > Chordata > Amphibia > Anura > Dendrobatidae > Phyllobates > Phyllobates terribilis. Next base: position 411,686,317 of record NW_027362769.1, on the reverse strand, counting down.
CAGTCCCTCCTCCATCCTCCCTCTCTCCTCAGAATACCTCCCTCCATCCTCCCTCTCTCCTCACAGTCCCTCTTCCATCCTCCCTCTCTCCTCACAGTCCCTCCTCCATCCTCCCTCTCTCCTCACAGTCCCTCCTCCATCCTCCCTCTCTCCTCACAGTCTCTCCTCCATCCTCCCTCTCCCCTCACAGTCCCTCCTCCATCCTCCCTCTCTCCTCTCAGTCCCTCCCCCATCCTCCCTCTCTCCTCACAGTCCCTCCTCCATCCTCCTTCTCTCCTCACAGTCCCTCCTCCATCCTCCATCCTCCCTTTCTCCTCAGTCTCTCCTCCATCCTCCTTCTCTCTTCACAGTACCTCCTCCATCCTCCTTCTCTCCTCACAGTCCCTCCTCCATCCTCCCTCTCTCATCAGTCTCTCCTCCATCCTCCCTCTCTCCTCACAGTCCCTCCTCCATCCTCCTTCTCTCCTCACAGTACCTCCTCCATCCTCCCTCTCTCCTCACAGTCCCTCCTCCATCCTCTCTCCTCACAGTCCCTCCTCCATCCTCCCTCTCTCCTCACAGTCCGTACTCCATACTCCTTCTCCCCTCACAGTCCCTCCTCCATCCTCCCTCTCTCCTCAGTCTCTCCTCCATCCTCTCTCTCTCCTCTCAGTCCCTCCTCCATCCTCCTTCTATCCTCACAGTCCATCCTCCCTCTCTCATCACAGTCCCTCCTCCATCCTCCCTCTCTCCTCACAGTCCCTCCTCCATCCTCCCTCTCTCCTCACAGTCCCTCATCCATCCTCCCTCTCTCCTCACAGTCTCTCCTCCATCCTCCCTCTCCCCTCACAGTCCCTCCTCCATCCTCCCTCTCTCCTCTCAGTCCCTCCTCCATCCTCCCTCTCTCCTCACAGTCCCTCCTCAATCCTCCTTCTCTCCTCACAGTCCCTCCTCCATCCTCCCTCTCTCCTCAGTCTCTCCTCCATCCTCCCTCTCTCCTCACAGTCCGTCCTCCATCCTCCTTCTCTCCTCACAGTCCCTCCTCCATCCTACCTCTCTCCTCTGTCTCTCCTCCATCCTCCCTCTCTCCTCACAGTCCCTCCTCCATCCTCCTTCTCTCCTCACAGTCCCTCCTCCATCCTCCCTCTCTCATCAGTCTCTCCTCCATCCTCCTTCTCTCCTCACAGTCCCTCCTCCATCCTCCCTCTCTCATCAGTCCCTCCTCCATCCTCCCTCTCTCATCAGTCTCTCCTAAAGCCTCCCTCTCTCCTCACAGTCCCTCCTCCATCCTCCTTCTCTCCTCACAGTACCTCCTCCATCCTCCCTCTCTCCTCAGAATACCTCCCTCCATCCTCCCTCTCTCCTCAGAATACCTCCCTCCATCCTCCCTCTCTCCTCACAGTCCCTCTTCCATCCTCCCTCTCTCCTCAACGTCCCTCCTCCATCCTCCCTCTCTTCTCACAGTCCCTCCTCCGTCCACCCTCTCTTCTCACAGTCCCTCCTCCATCCTCCCTCTCTCCTCACAGTCCCTCCTCCATCCTCCTTCTCTCCTCACAGTCCCTCCTCCATCCTCCCTCTCTCCTCACATTCCCTCCTCCATCCTCCCTCTCTCCTCACAGTCCCTCCTCCATCCTCCCTCTCTCCTCAGAATACCTCCCTCCATCCTCCCTCTCTCCTCACAGTCCCTCTTCCATCCTCCCTCTCTCCTCACAGTCCCTCCTCCATCCTCCCTCTCTCCTCACAGTCCCTCCTCCATCCTCCCTCTCTCCTCACAGTCTCTCCTCCATCCTCCCTCTCCCCTCACAGTTCCTCCTCCATCCTCCCTCTCTCCTCTCAGTCCCTCCTCCATCCTCCCTCTCTCCTCACAGTCCCTCCTCCATCCTCCTTCTCTCCTCACAGTCCCTCCTCCATCCTCCCTTTCTCCTCAGTCTCTCCTCCATCCTCCTTCTCTCTTCACAGTACCTCCTCCATCCTCCTTCTCTCCTCACAGTCCCTCCTCCATCCTCCCTCTCTCATCAGACTCTCCTCCATCCTCCCTCTCTCCTCACAGTTCCTCCTCCATCCTCCTTCTCTCCTCACAGTACCTCCTCCATCCTCCCTCTCTCCTCACAGTCCCTCCTCCATCCTGTCTCCTCACAGTCCCTCCTCCATCCTCCCTCTCTCCTCACAGTCCGTCCTCCATACTCCTTCTCCCCTCACAGTCCCTCCTCCATCCTCCCTCTCTCCTCAGTCTCTCCTCCATCCTCTCTCTCTCCGCTCAGTCCCTCCTCCATCCTCCTTCTATCCTCACAGTCCATCCTCCCTCTCTCCTCACAGTCCCTCCTCCATCCTCCCTCTCTCCTCACAGTCACTCCTCCATCCTCCCTCTCTCCTCACAGTCCCTCCTCCATCCTCCCTCTCTTCTCACAGTCTCCCCTCCATCCTCCCTCTCCCCTCACAGTCCCTCCTCCATCCTCCCTCTCTCCTCTCAGTCCCTCCTCCATCCTCCCTCTCTCCTCACAGTCCCTCCTCCATCCTCCTTCTCTCCTCACAGTCCCTCCTCCATCCTCCCTCTCTCCTGTCTCTCCTCCATCCTCCCTCCCTCCTCACAGTCCCTCCTCCATCCTCCCTCTCTCATCAGTCTCTCCTCCATCCTCCATCTCTCCTCACAGTCCCTCCTCCATCCTCCTTCTCTCCTCATAGTACCTCCTCCATCCTCCCTCTCTCCTCACAATCCCTCCTCCATCCTCTCTCCTCACAGTCCCTCCTCCATCCTCTCTCCTCACAGTCCCTCCTCCATCCTCCCTCTCTCCTCACAGTCCCTCCTCCATACTCCTTCTCCCCTCACCGTCCCTACTCCATCCTCCCTCTCTCCTCAGTCTCTCCTCCATCCTCCCTCTCTCCTCACAGTCCCTCCTCCATCCTCCTTCTATCCTCACAGTCCCTCCTCCATCCTCCCTCTCTCCTCACAGTCCCTCCTCCATCCTCCCTCTCTCCTCACAGTCCCTCCTCCATCCTCCTTCTCTCCTCACAGTCCCTCCTCCATCCTCCTTCTATCCTCACAGTCCCTCCTCCATCCTCCCTCTCTCCTCAGTCTCTCCTCCATCCTCCCTCTCTCCTCACAGTCCCTCCTTCATCCTTCTCTCCTCACAGTCCCTCCTCCATCCTCCCTCTCTCCTCAGTCTCTCCTCCATCCTTCCTCTCTCCTCACAGTCCCTCCTCCATCCTCCTTCTCTCCTCAGTCCCTCCTCCAACCTCCCTCTCTCCTCACAGTCCCTCCTCCATCCTCCCTCTCTCCTCTCAGTCCCTCCTCCATCCTCCCTCTCTCCTCACAGTCCCTCCTCCATCCTCCCTCTCTCCTCACAGTCGCTCCGCCATCCTCCCTCTCTCCTCTCAGTTCCTCCGCCTTCCTCTCTCTCTCCTCTCAGTCCCTCCGCCATCCTCCCTCTCTTCTCTCAGTCCCTCCGCTATCCTCTCTCTCTCTCCTCTCAGTCCCTCCTCCATCCTACCTCTCCCCTCAGAATACCTCCCTCCATCCTCCCTCTCTCCTCACAGTCCCTCTTCCATCCTCCCTCTCTCCTCACAGTCCCTCCTCCATCCTCCCTCTCGTCTCACAGTCCCTCCTCCATCCTCCCTCTCTCCTCACAGTCCCTCCTCCATCCTCCTTCTCTCCTCACAGTCCCTCCTCCATCCTCCCTCTCTCCTGACATTCCCTCCTCCATCCTCCCTCTCTCCTCACAGTCCATCCTCCATCCTCCCTCTCTCCTTAGAATACCTCGCTCCATCCTCCCTCTCTCCTCACAGTCCCTCTTCCATCCTCCCACTCTCCTCACAGTCCCTCCTCCATCCTCCCTCTCTCCTCACAGTCCCTCCTCCATCCTCCCTCTCTCCTCACAGTCCCTCCTCCATCCTCTCTCTCTCCTCACAGTCTCTCCTCCATCCTCCCTCTCCCCTCACAGTCCCTCCTCCATTCTCAGTCCCTCCTCCATCCTCCCTCTCTCCTCACAGTCCCTCCTCCATTCTTCTTCTCTCCTCTCAGTCCCTCCTCCATCCTCCCTTTCTCCTCAGTCTCTCCTCCATCCTCCTTCTCTCTTCACAGTACCTCCTCCATCCTCCTTCTCTCCTCACAGTCCCTCCTCCATCCTCCCTCTCTCATCAGTCTCTCCTCCATCCTCTCTCTCTCCTCACAGTCCTTCCTCCATCCTCCTTCTCTCCTCACAGTACCTCCTCCATCCTCCCTCTCTCCTCCAGTCCCTCCTCCATCCTCTCTCCTCACAGTCCCTCCTCCATCCTCCCTCTCTCCTCACAGTCATTCCTCCATACTCCTTCTCCCCTCACAATCCCTACTCCATCCTCCCTCTCTCCTCAGTCTCTCCTCCATCCTCCTTCTATCCTCACAGTCCCTCCTCCATCCTCCCTCTCTCCTCACAGTCCCTGCTCCATCCTCCCTCTCTCCTCACAGTCCCTCCTCCATCCTCCCTCTCTCCTCACAGTCCCTCCTCCATCCTCCCTCTCTCATCAGTCTCTCCTCCATCCTCCTTCTCTCCTCACAGTCCCTCCTCCATCCTCCTTCTCTCCTCACAGTCCCTCCTCCATCCTCCTTCTCTCCTCACAGTCCCTCCTCCATCCTCCCTCTCTCCTCAGTCTCTCCTCCATCCTCCCTCTCTCCTCACAGTCCCTCCTCCATCCTCCTTCTCTCCTCACAGTACCTCCTCCATCCTCCCTCTCTCCTCACAGTCCCTCCTCCATCCTCCCTCTCTCATCAGTCTCTCCTCCATCCTCCCTCTCTCCTCACAGTCCCTCCTCCATCCTCCTTCTCTCCTCACAGTACCTCCTCCATCCTCCCTCTCTCCTCACAGTCCCTCCTCCATCCTCACTCCTCACAGTCCCGCCTCCATCCTCCCTCTCTCCTCACGGTCCCTCCTCCATCCTCCTTCTCTCCTCACAGTCCCTCCTCCATCCTCCTATCCTCAAAGTCCCTCCTCCATCCTCCCTCTCTCCTCAGTCTCTCCTCCATCCTCCCTCTCTCCTCACAGTCCCTCCTCCATCCTCCTTCTCTCCTCACAGTCCCTCCTCCATCCTCCCTCTCTCCTCAGTCTCTCCTCCATCCTCCCTCTCTCCTCACAGTCCCTCCTCCATCCTCCTTCTCTCCTCACAGTCCCTCCTCCATGCTCCCTCTCTCATCAGTCTCTCCTCCATCCTTCCTCTCTGCTCAGAGTCCCTACTCCATCCTCCTTCTCTCCACACAGTCCCTCCTCCATCCTCCCTCTCTCCTCACAGTCCCTCCTCCATCCTCCCTCTCTCATCAGTCTCTCCTCCATCCTCCCTCTCTCCTCACAGTCCCTCCTCCATCCTCCTTCTCTCCTCACAGTCCCTCCTCCATCCTCCCTCTCTAATCAGTCTCTCCTCCATCCTTCCTCTCTCCTCACAGTCCCTCCTCCATCCTCCTTCTCTCCTCACAGTCCCTCCTCCATCCTCTCTCCTCACAGTCCCTCCTCCATCCTCCCTCTCTCCTCACAGTCCGTTCTCCATACTCCTTCTCCCCTCACAGTCCCTACTCCATCCTCCCTCTCTCCTCAGTCTCTCCTCCAACCTCCATCTCTCCTCACAGTCCCTCCTCCATCCTCCTTCTATCCTCACAGTCCCTCCTCCATCCTCCCTCTCTCCTCACAGTCCCTCTTCCATCCTCCCTCTCTCCACACAGTCCCTCCTCCATCCTCCCTCTCTCCTCACAGTCCCTCCTCCATCCTCCCTCTCTCCTCACAGTCTCTCCTCCATCCTCCCTCTCCCCTCACAGTCCCTCCTCCATTCTCAGTCCCTCTCTCCTCTGTCTCTCCTCCATCACAGTCCCTCCTCCATCCTCCTTCTCTCCTCACAGTCCCTCCTCCATCCTCCCTCTCTCATCAGTCTCTCCTCCATCCTCCCTCTCTCCTCACAGTCCCTCCTCCATCCTCCTTCTCTCCTCATAGTACCTCCTCCATCCTCCCTCTCTCCTCACAGTCCCTCCTCCATCCTCTCTCCTCACAGTCCCTCCTCCATCCTCCCTCTCTCCTCACAGTCCGTCCTCCATACTCCTTCTCCCCTCACAGTCCCTACTCCATCCTCCTTCTCTCCTCAGTCTGTCCTCCATCCTCCCTCTCTCCTCACAGTCCCTCCTCCATCCTCCTTCTATCCTCACAGTCCCTCCTCCTTCCTCCCTCTCTCCTCTCAGTCCCTCCTCCATCCTCCCTCTCTCCTCACAGTCCCTCCTCCACCCTCCTTCTCTCCTCACAGTCCCTCCTCCATCCTCATTCTATCCTCACAGTCCTTCCTCCATCCTCCCTCTCTCCTCAGTCTCTCCTCCATCCTCCCTCTCTCCTCACAGTCCCTCCTCCATCCTCCCTCTCTCCTCACAGTCCCTCCTCCATCCTTCTTCTCTCCTCACAGTCCCTCCTCCATCCTCCCTCTCTCATCAGTCTCTCCTCCATCCTCCCCCTCTCCTCACAGTCCCTCCTCCATCCTCCTCTCCTCACAGTACCTCCTCCATCCTCCCACTCTCCACACAGTCCCTCCTCCATCCTCTCTCCTCACAGTCCCTCCTCCATCCTCCCTCTCTCCTCACAGTCCATCCTCCATACTCCTTCTCCCCTCACAGTCCCTCCTCCATCCTCCCTCTCTCCTCAGTCTCTCCTCCATCCTCCCTCTCTCCTCACAGTCCCTCCTCCATCCTCCTTCTCTCCTCACAGTCCCTCCTCCATCCTCCCTCTCTCCTCACAGTCCCTCCTCCTTCCTCCCTCTCTCCTCTCAGTCCCTCGTCCATCCTCCCTCTCTCCTCACAGTCCCTCCTCCATCCTCAGTCTCTCCTCACAGTCCTTCATCCAACCTCCCTCTCTCCTCACAGTCTCCTCATCCTCCTTCTCTCCTCACAGTCTCTCCTCCATCCACCCTATCTCCTCACAGTCCCTCCTCCATCTTCCCTCTCTCCTCACAGTCCCTCCGCCAACATTCCTCTCTCCTCACAGTCCCTCCTCCATCCTCCCTCTCTCCTCACAGTCTCTCCTCCATCCTCTCTCTCTCCTCACAGTCCCTCCACCATCCTCCCTCTCTCCTCTCATTCCCTCCTCCATCCTCCGTCACTCCCTCCGCCATCCTTCCTCTCTCCTCACAGTCCCTCTTCCATCCTCCCTCTCTCCTCTCAGTCCCTCCGCCATCCTCCCTCTCTCCTCACAGTCCCTCCTCCATCCTCCCTCTCTACTCACAGTCCTTCCTTCATCCCCCCTCTCTCCCCTCAGTCCCTCCGCCATCTTCCCTCTCTCCTCTCAGTCGCTCCGCCATCCTCTCTCTCTCCTCTCAGTCTCTCCGCCATCCTCCCTCTCTGCTCTCAGTCCCTCCGCCATCCTCTCTCTCTCCTCTCAGTCCCTCCTCCACCCTCCATGTCTCCTCTCAGTCCCTCCATCCTCCCTCTCTCCTCTCAGTCCCTCCGCCATCCTCCCTCTCTCCTCTCAGTCCGTCCTCCATCCTCCCTCTCTCCTCTCAGTCCCTCCTCCATCCTCCCTCTCTCTTCACAGTCTCTCCTCCATCCTCCCTCTCTCCTCTCAGTCCCTCCGCCATCCTCTCTCTCTCCTCTCAGTCCCAACTCCATCCTCTTTCTCTCCTCATAGTACCTCCTCCATCCTCCCTTTCTCCTCACAGTCCCTCCTCCATCCTCTCTCCTCACAGTCCCTCCTCTATCCTCCCTCTCTCCTCACAGTCCCTCCTCCATCCTCCCTCTCTCCTCACAGTCCGTCCTCCATACTCCTTCTCCCCTCACAGTCCCTACTCCAACCTCCCTCTCTCCTCAGTCTCTCCTCCATCCTCCCTCTCTCCTCACAGTCCCTCCTCCATCCTCCTTCTATCCTCACAGTCCCTCCTCCTTCCTCCCTCTCTCCTCAGTCCCTCCTCCATCCTCCCTCTCTCCTCACAGTCCCTCCTCCATCCTCCTTCTCTCCTCACAGTCCCTCCTCCATCCTCCTTCTATCCTCACAGTCCCTCCTCCATCCTCCCTCTCTCCTCAGTCTCTCCTCCATCCTCCCTCTCTCCTCACAGTCCCTCCTCCATCCTCCTTATCTCCTCACAGTCCCTCCTACATCCTCCCTCTCTCCTCAGTCTCTCCTCCATCCTCCCTCTCTCCTCACAGTCCCTCCTCCATCCTCCTTCTCTCGTCACAGTCCCTCCTCCATCCTCCCTCTCTCATCAGTCTCTCCTCCATCCTCCCTCTCTCCTCACAGTCCCTCCTCCATCCTCCTTCTCTCCTCACATTACCTCCTCCATCCTCCCTCTCTCCTCACAGTCCCTCCTCCATCCTCTCTCCTCACAGTCCATCCTCCATCCTCCCTCTCTCCTCACAGTCCATCCTCCATACTCCTTCCCCCCTCAAAGTCCCTCCTCCATCCTCCCCCTCTCCTCACAATCCCTCCTCCATCCTCCCTCTCTCCTCACAGTCCCTTCCTCTATCCTCCCTCTCTCCTCAGAATACCTCCCTCCATCCTCCCTCTCTCCTCACATTCTCTCCTCCATCCTCCCTCTCTCCTCACAGTACCTCCTCCATCCTCCCTCTCTCCTCAGAATACCTCCCTCCATCCTCCCTCTCTCCTCACAGTCCATCTTCCATCCTCCCTCTCTCCTCACAGTCCCTCCTCCATCCTCCCTCTCTCCTCACAGTCCCTCCTTTGTCCTCCCTCTCTCCTCACAGTCCCTCCTCCATCCTCCCTCTCTCCTCACAGTCCCTCCTCCATCCTCCCTCTCTCCTCACAATTCCTCCTCCATCCTCCCTCTCTCCTCACAATCCCTCCTCCATCCTCCCTCTCTCCTCACAGTCCCTCCTCTATCCTCCCTCTCTCCTCAGAATACCTCCCTCCATCCTCCCTCTCTCCTCACATTCTCTCCTCCATCCTCCCTCTCTCCTCACAGTCCCTCCTCCATCCTCCCTCTCTCCTCCGAATACCTCCCTCCATCCTCCCTCTCTCCTCACAGTCCCTCCTCCATCCTCCCTCTCTCCTCACAGTCCCTCCTTTGTCCTCCCTCTCTCCTCACAGTCCCTCTTCCATCCTCCCTCTCTCCTCACAGTCCCTACTCCATCCTCCCCCTCTCCTCACAGTCCCTTCTCCATCCTCCCTCTCTCCTCACAATTCCTCCTCCATCCTCCCTCTCTCCTCACAGTCCCTCCTCCATCCTCCCTCTCTCCTCAGAATACCTCCCTCCATCCTCCCTCTCTCCTCACATTCTCTCCTCCATCCTGCCTCTCTCCTCACAGTACCTCCTCCATCCTCCCTCTCTCCTCAGAATACCTCCCTCCATCCCCCCTCTCTCCTCACACTCCATCTTCCCTCCTCCCTCTCTCCTCACAGTCCCTCCTCCATCCTCCCTCTCTTCTCACAGTCCCTCCTCCATCCTCCCTCTCTCCTCACAGTCCCTCCTCCATCCTCGCTCTCTCCTCAGAATACTTCCCTCCATCCTCCCTCTCTCCTCACAGTCCCTCTTCCATCCTTCCTCTCTCCTCACAGTCCCTCCTCCATCCTCCCTCTCTCCTCACAGTCCCTCCTCCATCCTCCCTCTCTCCTCACAGTCCCTCCTCCATCCTCCCTCTCTCCTCACAGTCCCTCCTCCATCCTCCCTCTCCCCTCACAGTCCCTCCTCCATTCTCCCTCTCTCCTCAGAAAACCTCCCTCCATCCTCCCTCTCCAATCACATGACTCCAATCACATCCCAACTCATTCCCTCACATTTTCTGAATCAGTGAATTGAAATCTCCTCCCTATCTCCTCTCAGCCCTTCCCTCCATCCTTCCTCTCTTTTCACAGTCCCTCCTCCATCCTCTCTCCTCACAGTCCCTCCTCCATCCTCCCTCTCTCCTCACCGTCCGTCCTCCATACTCCTCCTCCCCTCACAGTCCCTACTCCATCCTCCCTCTCTCCTCAGTCTCTCTTCCATCCTCCCTCTCTCCTCACAGTCCCTAATCCATCCTCCTTCTATCCTCACAGTCCCTCCTCCATCCTTCCTCTCTCCTCACAGTCCCTCCTCCATCCTCCCTCCCTCTCTCCTCACAGTCCCTCCTGCATCCTCCTTCTCTCCTCTCAGTCCCTCCGGCATCCTCCCTCTCACCTCTCAGTCGCTCCGCCATCCTCTCTCTCTCCTCTCAGTCTCTCCGCCATCCTCCCTCTCTGCTCTCAGTCCCTCCGCCATCCTCTCTCTCTCCTCTCAGTCCCTCCTCCATCCTCCCTGTCTCCTCTCAGTCCCTCCATCCTCCCTCTCTCCTCACAGTCCCTCCGCCATCCTCCCTCTCTCCTCTCAGTCCGTCCTCCATCCTCCCTCTCTCCTCTCAGTCCCTCCTCCATCCTCCCTCTCTCCTCACAGTCCCTCCTCCATCCTCCCTCTCTTCTCTCAGTCCCTCCGCCATCCTCTCTCTCTCCTCTCAGTCCCTCCTCCATCCTCCTTCTCTCCTCACAGTCCCTCCTCCCTCCTCCTTCTCTCCTCTCAATCCCTCCTCTATCCTCCCTCTCTCCTCACAGTCCCTCCTTTGTCCTTCCTCTCTCCTCACAGTCCCTCCTCCATCCTCCCTCTCTCCTCACAGTCCCTCCTCCATCCTCCCTCTCTCCTCACAGTCCCTCCTCCATCCTCCCCCTCTCCTCACAATCCCTCCCTCCATCCTCCCTCTCTCCTCACAGTCCCTCCTCTATCCTCCGTCTCTCCTCAGAATACCTCCCTCCATCCTCCCTCTCTCCTCACATTCTCTCCTCCATCCTCCCTCTCTCCTCACAGTACCTCCTCCATCCTCCCTCTCTCCTCAGAATACCTCCCTCCATCCTCCCTCTCTCCTCACAGTCCATCTTCCATCCTCCCTCTCTCCTCACAGTCCCTCCTCCATCCTCCCTGTCTCCTCACAGTCCCTCCTTTGTCCTCCCTCTCTCCTCTCAGTCCCGCCTCCATCCTCCCTCTCTCCTCACAGTCCCTCCTCCATCCTCCCTTTCTCCTCACAGTCCCTCCTCCATCCTCCCTCTCTCCTCACAATCCCTCCTCCATCCTCCCTCTCTCCTCACAGTCCCTCCTCTATCCTCCCTCTCTCCTCAGAATACCTCCCTCCATCCTCCCTCTCTCCTCACATTCTCTCCTCCATCCTCCCTCTCTCCTCACAGTCCCTCCTCCATCCTCCCTCTCTCCTCCGAATACCTCCCTCCATCCTCCCTCTCTCCTCACAGTCCCTCCTCCATCCTCCCTCTCTCCTCATAGTCCCTCCTTTGTCCTCCCTCTCTCCTCACAGTCCCTCTTCCATCCTCCCTCTCTCCTCACAGTCCCTCCTCCATCCTCCCTCTCTCCTCACAGTCCCTCCTCCATCCTCCCTCTCTCCTCACAATTCCTCCTCCATCCTCCCTCTCTCCTCACAGTCCCTCCTCCATCCTCCCTCTCTCCTCAGAATACCTCCCTCCATCCTCCCTCTCTCCTCACATTCTCTCCTCCATCCTGTCTCTCTCCTCACAGTACCTCCTCCATCCTCCCTCTCTCCTCAGAATACCTCCCTCCATCCTCCCTCTCTCCTCACAGTCCATCTTCCATCCTCCCTCTCTCCTCACAGTCCCTCCTCCATCCTCCCTCTCTTCTCACAGTCCCTCCTCCATCCTCCCTCTCTCCTCACAGTCCCTCCTCCATCCTCCCTCTCTCCTCAGAATACCTCCCTCCATCCTCCCTCTCTCCTCACAGTCCCTCTTCCATCCTTCCTCTCTCCTCACAGTCCCTCTTCCATTCATCCTCTCTCCTCACAGTCCCTCCTCCATCCTCCCTCTCTCCTCACAGTCCCTCCTCCATCCTCCCTCTCCCCTCACAGTCCCTCCTCCATCCTCCCTCTCTCCTCACAGTCCCTCCGCCAACCTCCCTCTCTCCTCACAGTCCCTCCTCCATCCTCCCTCTCTCCTCACAGTCTCTCCTCCATCCTCTCTCTCTCCTCACAGTCCCTCCACCATCCTCCCTCTCTCCTCTCCGTCCCTCCTCTATCCACCCTCACTCCCTCCGCCATCCTCCCTCTCTCCTCACAGTCCCTCCTCCATCCTCCTTCTCTCCTCATAGTACCTCCTCCATCCTCCCTCTCTCCTCAGTCTCTCCTCCTTCCTCCCTCTCTCCTCACAGTCCCTCCTCCATCCTCCCTCTCTCCTCAGGATACCTCCCTCCATCCTCCCTCTCTCCTCGCATTCTCTCCTCCATCCTGCCTCTCTCCTCACAGTACCTCCTCCATCCTCCCTCTCTCCTCAGAATACCTCCCTCCATCCTCCTTCTCTCCTCACTGTCCATCTTCCATCCTCCCTCTCTTCTCACAGTCCCTCCTCCATCCTCCCTCTCTCCTCACAGTCCCTCCTCCATCCTCCCTCTCTCCTCAGAATACCTCCCTCCATCCTCCCTCTCTCCTCACAGTCCCTCTTCCATCCTTCCTCTCTCCTCACAGTCCCTCCTCCATCCTCCCTCTCTCCTCACAGTCCCTCCTCCATCCTCCCTCTCTCCTCACAGTCCCTCCTCCATCCTCCCTCTCTCCTCACAGTCCCTCCTCCATTCTCCCTCTCTCCTCAGAAAACCTCCATCCATCCTCCCTCTCCAATCATATGACTCCAATCACATCCCAACTCATTCCCTCACATTTTCTGAATCAGTGAATTGAAATCTCCTCCCTCTCTCCTCTCAGCCCTTCCCTCCATCCTTCCTCTCTCCTCACAGTCCCTCCTCCATCCTCCCTCTCTCCTTACAGTCTGTCCTCCATACTCCTCCTCCCCTCACAGTCCCTACTCCATCCTCCCTCTCTCCTCAGTCTCTCCTCCATCCTCCCACTCTCCTCACAGTCCCTCCTGCATCCTCCTTCTATCCTCACAGTCCCTCCTCCATCCTTCCTCTCTCCTCACAGTCCGTCCTCGATCCTCCCTCTCTCCTCACAGTCCCTCCTCCATCCTCCTTCTCTCCTCACAGTCCCTCCTCCATCCTCCCTCTCTCCTCAGTCTCTCCTCCATCCTCCCTCTCTCCTCACAGTCCCTCCTCCATCCTCCCTCTCTCCTCACAGTCCCTCCGCCATCCTCCTTCTCTCCTCACAGTCCCTCCTCCATCCTCCTTCTCTCCTCACAGTCCCTCCTCCATCCTCCCTCTCTCCTCACAGTCCCTCCTCCATCCTCCCTCTCTCCTCTCAGTCCCTCCTCCATCCTCCCTCTCTCCTCACAGTCCCTCCTCCATCCTCCCTCTCTCCTCACAGTCCTTCATCCAACCTCCCTCTCTCCTCACAGTCTCCTCATCCTCCTTCTCTCCTCACAGTCTCTCCTCCATCCTCCCTATCTCCTCACAGTCCCTCCTCCATCTTCCCTCTCTCCTCACAGTCCCTCCGCCAACCTCCCTCTCTCCTCACAGTCCCTCCTCCATCCTCCCTCTCTCCTCACAGTCTCTCCTCCATCCTCTCTCTCTCCTCACAGTCCCTCCACCATCCTCCCTCTCTCCTCTCCGTCCCTCCTCTATCCACCCTCACTCCCTCCGCCATCCTCCCTCTCTCCTCACAGTCCCTCCTCCATCCTCCTTCTCTCCTCATAGTACCTCCTCCATCCTCCCTCTCTCCTCACAGTCCCTCCTCCATCCTCTCTCCTCACAGTCCCTCCTCCATCCTCCCTCTCTCCTCACAGTCCGTCCTCCATACTCCTTCTCCCCTCACAGTCCCTACTCCATCCTCACTCTCTCCTCAGTCTCTCCTCCATCCTCCCTCTCTCCTCACAGTCCATCCTCCATCCTCCTTCTATCCTCACAGTCCCTCCTCCTTCCTCCCTCTCTCCTCACCGTCCCTCCTCCATCCTCCCTCTCTCCTCACAATTCCTCCTCCATCCTCCCTCTCTCCTCACTGTCCCTCCTTCATCCTCCCTCTCTCCTCAGGATACCTCCCTCCATCCTCCCTCTCTCCTCGCATTCTCTCCTCCATCCTGCCTCTCTCCTCACAGAACCTCCTCCATCCTCCCTCTCTCCTCAGAATACCTCCCTCCATCCTCCTTCTCTCCTCACTGTCCATCTTCCATCCTCCCTCTCTTCTCACAGTCCCTCCTCCATCCTCCCTCTCTCCTCAGAATACCTCCCTCCATCCTCCCTCTCTCCTCACAGTCCCTCCTCCATCCTCCCTCTCTCCTCACAGTCCCTCCTCCATCCTCCCTCTCACCTCAGAATACCTCCCTCCATCCTCCCTCTCTCCTCACAGTCCCTCTTCCATCCTTCCTCTCTCCTCAGTCCCTCCTCCATCCTCCCTCTCTCCTCACAGTCCCTCCTCCATCCTCCCTCTCTCCTCACAGTCCCTCCTCCATCCTCCCTCTCCCCTCACAGTCCCTCCTCCATTCTCCCTCTCTCCTCAGAAAACCTCCCTCCATCCTCCCTCTCCAATCATATGACTCCAATCACATCCCAACTCATTCCCTCACATTTTCTGAATCAGTGAATTGAAATCTCCTCCCTCTCTCCTCTCAGCCCTTCCCTCCATCCTTCCTCTCTCCTCACAGTCCCTCCTCCATCCTCTCTCCTCACAGTCCCTCCTCCATCCTCCCTCTCTCCTCACAGTCCGTCCTCCATACTCCTCCTCCCCTCACAGTCCCTACTCCATCCTCCCTCTCTCCTCAGTCTCTCCTCCATCCTCCCTCTCTCCTCCCAGTCCCTCCTTCATCCTCCTTCTATCCTCACAGTCCCTCCTCCATCCTTCCTCTCTCCTCACAGTCCCTCCTCCATCCTCCCTCTCTCCTCACAGTCCCTCCTCCATCCTCCTTCTCTCCTCACAGTCCCTCCTCCATCCTCCCTCTCTCCTCAGTCTCTCCTCCATCCTCCCTCTGTCCTCACAGTCCCTCCTCCATCCTCCCTCTCTCCTCACAGTTCCTCCTCCATCCTCCTTCTCTCCTCACAGTCCCTCCTCCATCCTCCTTCTCTCCACAGTCCCTCCTCCATCCTCCCTCTCTCCTCACAGTCCCTCCTCCATCCTCCCTCTCTCCTCTTAGTCCCTCCTCCATCCTCCCTCTCTCCTCACAGTCCCTCCTCCATCCTCCCTCTCTCCTCACAGTCCTTCATCCAACCTCCGTCTCTCCTCACAGTCTCCTCATCCTCCTTCTCTCCTCACAGTCTCTCCTCCATCCTCCCTATCTCCTCACAGTCCCTCCTCCATCTTCCCTCTCTCCTCACAGTCCCTCCGCCAACCTCCCTCTCTCCTCACAGTCCCTCCTCCATCCTCCCTCTCTCCTCACAGTCTCTCCTCCATCCTCTCTCTCTCCTCACAGTCCCTCCACCATCCTCCCTCTCTCCTCTCCGTCCCTCCTCCATCCTCCCTCACTCCCTCCGCCATCCTCCCTCTCTCCTCACAGTCCCTCCTCCATCCTCCTTCTCTCCTCATAGTACCTCCTCCATCCTCCCTCTCTCCTCACAGTCCCTCCTCCATCCTCTCTCCTCACAGTTCCTCCTCCATCCTCCCTCTCTCCTCACAGTCCCTCCTCCATCCTCCCTCTCTCCTCACAGTACCTCCTCCATCCTCCCTCTCTCCTCAGTCTCTCCTCCATCCTCCCTCTCTCCTCACAGTCCCTCCTCCATCCTGCTTCTCTCCTCACAGTACCTCCTCCATCCTCCCTCTCTCCTCACAGTCCCTCCTCCATACTCTCTCCTCACAGTCCCTCCTCCATCCTCCCTCTCTCCTCACAGTCCATCCTCCTACTCCATCTCCCCTCACAGTCCCTCCTCCATCCTCCTTCTCTCCTCACAGTCTCTCCTCCATCCTCCCTATCTCCTCACAGTCCCTCCTCCATCTTCCCTCTCTCCTCACAGTCCCTTCGCCAACCTCCCTCTCTCCTCACAGTCCCTCCTCCATCCTCCCTCTCTCCTCACAGTCTCTCCTCCATCCTCTCTCTCTCCTCACAGTCCCTCCACCATCCTCCCTCTCTCCTCTCAGTCCCTCCTCCATCCTCCCTCACTCCCTCCGCCATTCTACCTCTCTCCTCACAGTCCCTCCTCCATCCTCCTTCTCTCCTCATAGTACCTCCTCCATCCTCCCTCTCTCCTCACAGTCCCTCCTCCATCCTCTCTCCTCACAGTCCCTCCTCCATCCTCCCTCTCTCCTCACAGTCCGTCCTCCATACTCCTTCTCCCCTCACAGTCCCTACTCCATCCTCCCTCTCTCCTCAGTCTCTCCTCCATCCTCCCTCTCTCCTCACAGTCCATCCTCCATCCTCCTTCTATCCTCACAGTTCCTCCTCCTTCCTCCCTCTCTCCTCACAGTCCCCCCTCCATCCTCCCTCTCTCCTCACTGTCCCTCCTCCATCCTCCTTCTCTCCACACAGTCCCTCCTGCATCCTCCTTCTATCCTCACAGTCCCTCCTCCATCCTCCCTCTCTCCTCAGTCTCTCCTCCATCCTCCCTCTCTCCTCACAGTCCCTCCTCCATCCTCCCTCTCTCCTCACAGTCTCTCCTCCATCCTCCCTCTCTCCTCGGTCTCTCCTCCATCCTCCCTCTCTCCTCACAGTCCCTCCTCCATCCTCCCTCTCTCCTCACAGTCCCTCCTCCATCCTCCCTCTCTCCTCAGTCTCTCCTCCATCCTCCCTCTCTCCTCACAGTCCCTCCTCCATCCTCCCTCTCTCCTCACAGTCCCTCCTCCATCCTCCCTCTCTCCTCAGTCTCTCCTCCATCCTCCCTCTCTCCTCACAGTCCCTCCTCCATCCTCCTTCTCTCCTCACAGTACCTCCTCCATCCTCCCTCTCTCCTCACAGTCCCTCCTCCATACTCTCTCCTCACAGTCCCTCCTCCATCCTCACTCTCTCCTCACAGTCCATCCTCCTACTCCTTCTCCCCTCACAGTCCCTCCTCCATCCTCCTTCTCTCCTCACAGTCTCTCCTCCATCCTCCCTATCTCCTCACAGTCCCTCCTCCATCTTCCCTCTCTCCTCACAGTCCCTTCGCCAACCTCCCTCTCTCCTCACAGTCCCTCCTCCATCCTCCCTCTCTCCTCAGTCTCTCCTCCATCCTCTCTCTCTCCTCACAGTCCCTCTACCATCCTCCCTCTCTCCTCTCAGTCCCTCCTCCATCCTCCCTCACTCCCTCCTCCATTCTCCCTCTCTCCTCACAGTCCCTCCTCCATCCTCCTTCTCTCCTCATAGTACCTCCTCCATCCTCCCTCTCTCCTCACAGTCCCTCCTCCATCCTCTCTCCTCACAGTCCCTCCTCCATCCTCCCTCTCTCCTCACAGTCCATCCTCCATACTCCTTCTCCCCTCACAGTCCCTACTCCATCCTCCCTCTCTCCTCAGTCTCTCCTCCATCCTCCCTCTCTCCTCACAGTCCATGCTCCATCCTCCTATCCTCGCAGTCCCTCCTCCTTTCTCCCTCTCTCCTCACAGTCCCTCCTCCATCCTCCCTCTCTCCTCACAGTCCCTCCTTCATCCTCCTTCTCTCCTCACAGTCCCTCCTCCATCCTCCTTCTCTCCTCACAGTCCCTCCTTCATCCTCCTTCTATCCTCACAGTCTCTCCTCCATCCACCCTCTCTCCTCAGTCTCTCCTCCATCCTCCCTCTCTCCTCACAGTCCCTCCTCCATCCTCCCTCTCTCCTCACAGTCCCTCCTCCATCCTCCCTCTCTCCTCAGTCTCTCCTCCATCCTCCCTCTCTCCTCACAGTCCCTCCTCCATCCTCCCTCTCTCCTCACAGTCCCTCCTCCATCCTCCCTCTCTCCTCAGTCTCTCCTCCATCCTCCCTCTCTCCTCACAGTCCCTCCTCCATCCTCCCTCTCTCCTCACAGTCCCTCCTCCATCCTCCCTCTCTCCTCAGTCTCTCCTCCATCCTCCCTCTCTCCTCACAGTCCCTCCTCCATCCTCCTTCTCTCCTCACAGTACCTCCTCCATCCTCCCTCTCTCCTCACAGTCCCTCCTCCATACTCTCTCCTCACAGTCCCTCCTCCATCCTCCTTCTCTCCTCACAGTACCTCCTCCATCCTCCCTCTCTCCTCACAGTCCCTCCTCCATACTCTCTCCTCACAGTCCCTTCTCCATCCTCCCTCTCTCCTCACAGTCCATCCTCCTACTCCTTCTCCCCTCACAGTCCCTCCTCCATCCTCCTTCTCTCCTCACAGTCTCTCCTCCATCCTCCCTATCTCCTCACAGTCCCTCCTCCATCTTCCCTCTCTCCTCACAGTCCCTTCGCCAACCTCCCTCTCTCCTCACAGTCCCTCCTCCATCCTCCCTCTCTCCTCACAGTCTGTCCTCCATCCTCTCTCTCTCCTCACAGTCCCTCCACCATCCTCCCTCTCTCCTCTCAGTCCCTCCTCCATCCTCCCTCACTCCCTCCGCCATTCTCCCTCTCTCCTCACAGTCCCTCCTCCATCCTCACAGTCCCTCTGTTATGTTCTGCTACCAGAGCTAAGGAAAGAGAGGAGATCTGTACCTACGATAGAACTCAGCTGAATCCCTACGATGTAACAGGGAACCTGATCCTGCGATCAGACCTGCTAAAGTCCTAAGCTAGTCTGTACGGAGACCTATAGATGTGGGGAAGGAATCCCTACAAGTACTAAGGACTGGGAGGAAAATGGGACACCTCCTAACAGAAATAGTAGCAGACAGACGAACAAACAAAATATATAGAACATAGAGGTCCGTAGACCAGGCAAACTAACAGAGTTAGATACAGAGCACAGGCTAGCTAGAAAGTAGTTATACAATGAAGTCCATCAAAGCCAGAAGGGCGGAGCAGGATTAAATAGGCCAACAAGGTCATGTGACCAGCAAAGGAAAAACCTAAGAGCAAGGTTCTAACAGTACCCCCCTTTCTAAGAGGATCCTCCGGATCCCCTAGGACCAGGCTTATCAGGAAATCTCCTGTGAAACGCTCTGATAAGTCTGGACGCGGAAACATCATCCGACCTCACCCAAGAGTTATCCTCGGGTCCGAAACCTTTCCAGGCCACAAGATACTGCAAACTACCTCTATACCGTCTAGAGTTAAGGATGCGAGAAATTTCATATTCCCCGTCCTCCACCACCGGAGGAACAGAGGCAGAGGCGTCACAATCCGATACAACAGCTTTTTTCAACAGAGAGACATGAAATACCGGATTAATTCTCCAGGAGGTAGGAACCTCCAACCTAACAGCAGATTGGTTGACAACCTGAAGCACCTTAAAGGGCCCTACAAACTTGGGACCCAATTTCTTAGAAGGAATCCTCAACCGCAGATTCCTAGAGGACAACCAAACCATGTCACCAACAGCGAACAAAACCTCCTGTCGTTTCCTATCAAAGTAGTCTTTAGATTTTCTGTTGGCCTCCTGAAGATTACCACGCACATCCGTCCAAACTCTCTCCAAATCACCGGAAAAATTCTCCTCCTCAGGCACGGCAGATCCCAACTTGGAGAACGACCCAAACGACGGATGTCTCCCAGAACAACAAAAAAAAGGCGAACAACCAGCAGAAGAAGATGTATGATTGTTCAGAGCAAATTCAGCAAGTGGCAGAAACTCAGACCACCCCTCTTGATTGTCTGCCACAAAACAACGCAAGAACTGCTCAACATCCTGGTTTTTCCTTTCTGTCTGGCCATTAGATTCAGGATGATATCCGGACGAGAACGACAAATGAACTCCCAACCTGTCACAAAAGGCACGCCAAAAACGAGCCACGAACTGAGGACCCCTATCAGAAACAATGTCAGTAGGAACGCCATGAAGTCTGACAATTTCCTTGACAAAGGCCTTAGCGAGAGTTTTAGCGCAGGGCAGTTTGACGAAGGGAACCAAGTGACACATCTTGCTAAAACGGTCCACGACCACCCAGATGACAGTAAAACCCTCAGAGGGGGGAAGGTCAGTTATAAAGTCCATAGCCAAATGTGTCCAAGGAGCACTGGGAACCTCCAAAGGACAAAGCAACCCCGCAGCAGGAGTATGTGAGGACTTAGATCTAGCACATATAGTACATTGACGCACCCACTTAATGACTTCCTTCTGCCATCCAGGCCACCAAAAACTGCGACCCACCAGTCTCTTGGTCTCAGAGATTCCGGGATGACCTGCCAACCGAGATTCGTGACACTCAACAAACAAATCTCTCCTAAAGGTCCCAGGCACAAACAACCTCCCATGAGGAGTGTTAGATGGGGCATTCTCCTGTGCTTTAAGAATCTCATCTTCCAAAACGGAGTCCAAAGCAGCTATCACAACACCTTCTTGTAAAATGTTCTCCTCTTTCTCAGCACCGACTATGGGAGAAAAACTGCGAGACAAGGCATCCGCCTTAACATTCTTAGTACCAGGGATGTAAGTAACGGAGAAATTAAACCGCGAGAAAAACAGTGCCCACCTAGCCTGACGGGCATTCAGGCGCTTGGCAGCATCAAGATATATCAGATTTTTATGATCCGTAAGAACCTGAACGGGAAATTCCGCACCTTCCAAGAAGTGGCGCCAGTGTTCAAATGCGAGTTTAATAGCCAATAATTCCCGATTACCAATATCGTAATTCAGTTCAGTCTCCGAAAAATTTTTTTAAAAAAAGGCACAGGGATGTAATCCATCCCCGTTATCCTGAGACAATACTGCGCCAACCCCCACAGAGGAAGCATCAACCTCAACCAAAAACGGCCTAGTAACATCAGGCTGCATAAGGATGGGAGCAGAGGTGAACCTCTCCTTGAGATACACAAAAGCTTCAATGGACTCAGAAGACCACTGAACCGCATCAGCACCTTTCCTGGTGAGATCAGTCAGAGGTTTGACAATACTAGAAAAATTTTTTATGAATTTTCTGTAATAATTGGCGAAACCTAAAAACCTCTGTATCAATTTCAAACCAATAGGCCTAGGCCATTCCTGCACAGCCTGAACCTTAACCGGATCCATCTCAAAACCTTCGCTGGAGATAATGTAGCCCAAAAAACTAATTCTCTGTACAGCGAACTCACATTTCTCCAGCTTAGCAAAAAGCGAATTGTCCATTAACAACTGTAATACCTCACGTACGCTCCACCAATGAGACTCCAGATCCGGCGAATAAATCAAAATGTCATCCAAATACACAACCACATTTTTGCCGATCAAAGGTCTAAGGATGTCATTAATAAGATTCTGAAAAAATGCAGGAGCATTAGTAAGACCAAAAGGCATAACCAGATTCTCAAAATGACCCACAGGAGTGTTAAAAGCAGTCTTCCATTCATCACCCTCCTTCATGCGCAACAGATTGTATGCCCCCTTAAGGTCAATTTTAGAGAACCACTTGGCCCCCACTAACTGGTTAAACAGATCAGGAATCAATGGCAGTGGGTAAGGATTGCGTACAGTAATTTTGTTAATCTCACGAAAATCCAGACAAGGACGTAAACCGCCGTCCTTTTTTTTTACAAAAAAAAATCCAACCGCCACAGGAGACTTAGAGGGCCTAATGTGACCGGCGGCCAAACTTGTCTGTATGTATTCCTCCAAAGCCTTCCTCTCAGGAATAGTAAGGTTAAATAAACGACTTTTAGGAAGAGTCGCTCCAGGGACAAATTCAATAGAACAATCATAGTCTCTATGGGAAGGCAAAACCTGCGATTCCTTCTCAGAAAAAACTCTCCAAAAATCCTGAATAGGAACAGGCAATTCTCCCCTATCCAAAGCTGCAATACGCCCGTTACAACACTTGTCATAACATTTATGGCTCCAGGATTTAATTTCACTGGTAGACCAATCCAGTACAGGATTGTGAAATTTTAACCAGGGCAATCCCAATATTACTGGAGAAGGCAAGTTATTCAAAACTACCAAATCCAATTTCTCATGGTGAACACCATTAATAGTGAGAGGAAATTCACAGACCTTGAGAGTAATATTCTTCAAAGGGGAACCATCCACAGAAACCACAGCAATGGGGGATGATAAAGGTTCGGGTTTTAAATTGAGTCTTTCCAAGAATCCCCCATCAATTACATTCAGAGTAGACCCACAATCAACAAACACCTGAAATTCCATTAATTTTTCCTGAGCAATCGTGGAAGCAGCTAAAAATACACCCTTGGAATTTAAACAGGCAATACGGGCATGACTGACCATTTTTTTTTCTTTCTTCATACGAAGCTCACAGCCTTTAATCAAATGACCAGATTTTCCGCAATAGAAACACAAGCCTTCAGAAAATCGACGGTCTTTTTCTTGAGAGCGAGGTGCCACCGATCCAATCTCCATCGGTTCACCACTGTTAGTACACACATTCTCATAACCAGAAACTGACATAGCAGAGGATTTGCTCTCATTAACCCTTGCACGCAGTCTCCTATCCACCCGTATAGCTAACTGCATAGCCTGTTGCAAATCTTCAGGTGTAGGATAAGCAATTAGCAGGTCTTTAACCCTTTCATTGAGCCCAGCAAGAAATAGACTTTTCAGGGCAGAATCGTTCCACCCTGTTTGAGTAGACCATCGACGGAAATGAGTACAATATTTTTCCACATTACCTGATCCCTGTTTCAAACGTCTCAACTCAGTCTCAGCTGATGCGACACGGTCAGGATCATCATATAATAGTCCCAAAGCAGAAAAAAAACTATCCACTGATCTGAAGCATGTATCACTAGGTTGCAAAGAAAAGGCCCACTCCTGAGGCTCTTTGCGCAAAAGTGACATTATGAACCCTATGCGCTGGGATTCATCCCCAGAGGACTTGGGTCTCAAACGAAAATACAATAAGCAAGCATTTTTAAATGAAAAAAATTCTCGGTGTTCACCAAAAAATAAATCCGGCAAACATACCTTAGGCTCCAAGAAATGTGTTCCAGGACAGTTACTCACGTGCTGACGGAGCTCGGCCACCTCCAGAGAGAGTCCCTGCAGGCGATGAGCCAAATCCTGAACCGACACCATGATGGAACAGAAAAATCTTTCCTTAGAGAATTTGCAGGCTGGACTTACTGTTATGTTCTGCTACCAGAGCTAAGGAAAGAGAGGAGATCTGTCCCTACGATAGAACTCAGCTTTATCCCTACGATGTAACAGGGAACCTGATCCTGCGATCAGACCTGATAAAGTCCTAAGCTAGTCTGTACGGAGACCTATAGATGTGGGGAAGGAATCCCTACAAGTACTAAGGACTGGGAGGAAAATGGGCTAGCTAGAAAGTAGTTATACAATGAAGTCCAGCAAAGCCAGAAGGGCGGAGCAGCATTAAATAGGCCAACAAGGTCATGTGACCAGCAAAGGAAAAAACCTAAGAGCAAGGTTCTAACACCCTCCTCCATCATCCCTCTCTCCTCACAGTCCCTCCTTCATCCTCCTTCTCTCCTCACAGTCCCTCCTCCATCCTCCTCTCCTCACAGTCCCTCCTTCATCCTCCTTCTATCCTCACAGTCTCTCCTCCATCCTCCCTCTCTCCTCAGTCTCTCCTCCATCCTCCCTCTCTCCTCACAGTCCCTCCTCCATCCTCCCTCTCTCCTCACAGTCCCTCCTCCATCCTCCCTCTCTCCTCAGTCTCTCCTCCATCCTCCCTCTCTCCTCACAGTCCCTCCTCCATCCTCCCTCTCTCCTCACAGTCCCTCCTCCATCCTCCCTCTCTCCTCAGTCTCTCCTCCATCCTCCCTCTCTCCTCACAGTCCCTCCTCCATCCTCCCTCTCTCCTCACAGTCCCTCCTCCATCCTCCCTCTCTCCTCAGTCTCTCCTCCATCCTCCCTCTCTCCTCACAGTCCCTCCTCCATCCTCCCTCTCTCCTCACAGTCCCTCCTCCATCCTCCCTCTCTCCTCAGTCCCTCCTCCATCCTCCCTCTCTCCTCACAGTCCCTCCTCCATCCTCCTTCTCTCCTCACAGTACCTCCTCCATCCTCCCTCTCTCCTCACAGTCCCTCCTCCATACTCTCTCCTCACAGTCCCTCCTCCATCCTCCTTCTCTCCTCACAGTACCTCCTCCATCCTCCCTCTCTCCTCACAGTCCCTCCTCCATACTCTCTCCTCACAGTCCCTTCTCCATCCTCCCTCTCTCCTCACAGTCCATCCTCCTACTACTTCTCCCCTCACAGTCCCTCCTCCATCCTCCTTCTCTCCTCACAGTCTCTCCTCCATCCTCCCTATCTCCTCACAGTTCCTCCTCCATCTTCCCTCTCTCCTCACAGTCCCTTCGCCAACCTCCCTCTCTCCTCACAGTCCCTCCTCCATCCTCCCTCTCTCCTCACAGTCTCTCCTCCATCCTCTCTCTCTCCTCACAGTCCCTCCACCATCCTCCCTCACTCCTCTCAGTCCCTCCTCCATCCTCCCTCACTCCCTCCGCCATTCTCCCTCTCTCTTCACAGTCCCTCCTCCATCCTCCTTCTCTCCTCATAGTACCTCCTCTATCCTCCCTCTCTCCTCACAGTCCCTCCTCCATCCTCTCTCCTCACAGTCCCTCCTCCATCCTCCCTCTCTCCTCACAGTCCGTCCTCCATACTCCTTCTCCCCTCACAGTCCCTACTCCATCCTCCCTCTCTCCTCAGTCTCTCCTCCATCCTCCCTCTCTCCTCACAGTCCATCCTCCATCCTCCTTCTATCCTCACAGTACCTCCTCCATCCTCCCTCTCTCCTCACAGTCCCTCGTCCATACTCTCTCCTCACAGTCCCTCCTCCATCCTCCCTCTCTCCTCACAGTCCATTCTCCTACTCCTTCTCCCCTCACAGTCCCTCCTCCATCCTCCTTCTCTCCTCACAGTCTCTCCTCCATCCTCCCTATCTCCTCACAGTCCCTCCTCCATCTTCCCTCTCTCCTCACAGTCCCTTCGCCAACCTCCCTCTCTCCTCACAGTCCCTCCTCCATCCTCCCTCTCCCCTCACAGTCTCTCCTCCATCCTCTCTCTCTCCTCACAGTCCCTCCACCATCCTCCCTCTCTCCTCTCAGTCCCTCCTCCATCCTCCCTCACTCCCTCCGCCATTCTCCCTCTCTCCTCACAGTCCCTCCTCCATCCTCCTTCTCTCCTCATAGTACCTCCTCCATCCTCCCTCTCTCCTCACAGTCCATCCTCCATCCTCCATCTATCCTCACAGTACCTCCTCCATCCTCCCTCTCTCCTCACAGTCCCTCCTCCATACTCTCTCCTCACAGTCCCTCCTCCATCCTCCCTCTCTCCTCACAGTCCATTCTCCTACTCCTTCTCCCCTCACAGTCCCTCCTCCATCCTCCTTCTCTCCTCACAGTCTCTCCTCCATCCTCCCTATCTCCTCACAGTCCCTCCTCCATCTTCCCTCTCTCCTCACAGTCCCTTCGCCAACCTCCCTCTCTCCTCACAGTCCCTGCTCCATCCTCCCTCTCCCCTCACAGTCTCTCCTCCATCCTCCCTCTCTCCTCACAGTCCCTCCACCATCCTCCCTCTCTCCTCTCAGTCCCTCCTCCATCCTCCCTCACTCCCTCCGCCATTCTGCCTCTCTCCTCACAGTCCCTCCTCCATCCTCCTTCTCTCCTCATAGTACCTCCTCCATCCTCCCTCTCTCCTCACAGTCCCTCCTCCATCCTCTCTCCTCACAGTCCCTCCTCCATCCTCCCTCTCTCCTCACAGTCCCTCCTCCATACTCCTTCTCCCCTCACAGTCCCTACTCCATCCTCCCTCTCTCCTCAGTCTCTCCTCCATCCTCCCTCTCTCCTCACAGTCCATCCTCCATACTCCTTCTATCCTCACAGTCCCTCCTGCTTCCTCCCTCTCTCCTCACAGTCCCTCCTCCATCCTCCCTCTCTCCTCACAGTCCCTCCTTCATCCTCCTTCTCTCCTCACAGTCCCTCCTCCATCCTCCTTCTATCCTCACAGTCCCTCCTCCATCCTCCCTCTCTCCTCAGTCTCTCCTCCATCCTCCCTCTCTCCTCACAGTCCCTCCTCCATCCTCCCTCTCTCATCACAGTCCCTCCTCCATCCTCCCTCTCTCCTCAGTCTCTCCACCATCCTCCCTCTCTCCTCACAGTCCCTCCTCCATCCTCCTTCTCTCCTCACAGTCCCTCCTCCATCCTCCCTCTCTCATCAGTCTCTCCTCCATCCTCCCTCTGTCCTCTCAGTCCCTCCTCCATCCTCCCTCTCTCCTCACAGTCCCTCCTCCATCCTCCCTCTCTCCTCACAGTCCTTCATCCAACCTCCCTCTCTCCTCACAGTCTCCTCATCCTCCTTCTCTCCTCACAGTCTCTCCTCCATCCTCCCTATCTCCTCACAGTCCCTCCTCCATCTTCCCTCTCTCCTCACAGTCCCTCCGCCAACCTCCCTCTCTCCTCACAGTCCCTCCTCCATCCTCCCTCTCTCCTCACAGTCTCTCCTCCATCCTCTCTCTCCTCACAGTCCCTCCACCATCCTCCCTCTCTCCTCTCAGTCCCTCCTCCATCCTCCCTCTCTCCTCACAGTCCCTCTTCCATCCTCCCTCTCTCCTCTCAGTCCCTCCGCCATCCTCCCTCTCTCCTCACAGTCCCTCCTCCATCCTCCCTCTCTACTCACAGTCCTTCCTTCATCCTCCCTCTCTCCTCTCAGTCCCTCCCCATCCTCTCTCTCTCCTCTCAGTCTCTCCGCCATCCTCCCTCTCTCCTCTCAGTCCCTCCGCCATCCTCTCTCTCTCCTCTCAGTCCCTCCTCCATCCTCCCTGTCTCCTCTTAGTCCCTCCTCCATCCTCCCTCTCTCCTCTCAGTCCCTCCGCCATCCTCCCTCTCTCCTCTCAGTCCGTCCTCCATCCTCCCTCTCTCCTCTCAGTCCCTTCTCCATCCTCCCTCTCTCCTCACAGTCCCTCCTCCATCCTCCCTCTCTCCTCTCAGTCCCTCCGCCATCCTCTTTCTCTCCTCTCAGTCCCTCCTCCATCCTCCTTCTCTCCTCACAGTCCCTCCTCCCTCCTCCGTCTCTCCTCACAGTCCCTCCTCTATCCTCCCTCTCTCCTCACAGTCCCTCCTTTGTCCTCCCTCTCTCCTCATAGTACCTCCTCCATCCTCCCTCTCTCCTCACAGTCCCTCCTTCATCCTCCCTCTCTCCTCACAGTCCCTCCTCCATCCTCCCTCTCTCCTCACAGTCCGTCCTCCATACTCCTTCTCCCCTCACAGTCCCTACTCCATCCTCCCTCTCTCCTCAGAATACCTCCCTCCATCCTCCCTCTCTCCTCAGAATACCTCCCTCCATCCTCCCGCTCTTTTCACAGTCCCTCCTCCATCCTCCCTCTCTCCTCACAGTCCCTCCTTTGTCCTCCCTCTCTCCTCACAGTCCCTCCTCCATCCTCCCTATCTCCTCACAGTCCCTCCTCCATCCTCCCTCTCTCCTCACAATTCCTCCTCCATCCTCCCTCTCTCCTCACAGTCCCTCCTCCATCCTCCCTCTCTCCTCAGAATACCTCCCTCCATCCTCCCTCTCTCCTCCATCCTCCCTCTCTCCTCACAGTACCTCCTCCATCCTCCCTCTCTCCTCAGAATACCTCCCTGCATCCTCCCTCTCTCCTCACAGTCCATCTTCCATCCTCCCTCTCTCCTCACAGTCCCTCCTCCATCCTCCCTCTGTCCTCACAGTCCCTCCTTTGTCCTCCCTCTCTCCTCACAGTCCCTCCTCTATCCTCCCTCTCTCCACACAGTCCCTCCTCCATCCTCCCTCTCTCCTCACAGTCCCTCCTCCATCCTCCCTCTCTCCTCACAATCCCTCCTCCATCCTCCCTCTCTCCTCACAGTCCCTCCTCTATCCTCCCTCTCTCCTCAGAATACCTCCCTCCATCCTCCCTCTCTCCTCACATTTTCTCCTCCATCCTCCCTCTCTCCTCACAGTCCCTCCTCCATCCTCCCTCTCTCCTCCGAATACCTCCCTCCATGCTCCCTCTCTCCTCACAGTCCCTCCTCCATCCTCCCTCTCTCCTCACAGTCCCTCCTTTGTCCTCCCTCTAGCCTCACAGTCCCTCCTCCATCCTCCCTCTCTCCTCACAGTCCCTCCTCCATCCTCCCTCTCTCCTCACAGTCCCTCCTCCATCCTCCCTCTCTCCTCACAGTCCCTCCTCCATCCTCCCTCTCTCCTCACAGTCCCTCCTCCATCCTCCCTCTCTCCTCACAATTCCTCCTCCATCCTCTCTCTCTCCTCACAGTCCCTAATCCATCCTCCCTCTCTCCTCAGAATACCTCCCTCCATCCTCCCTCTCTCCTCACATTCTCTCCTCCATCCTGCCTCTCTCCTCACAGTACCTCCTCCATCCTCCCTCTCTCCTCAGAATACCTCCCTCCATCCTCCTTCTCTCCTCACAGTCCCTCCTCCATCCTCTCTCCTCACAGTCCCTCCTCCATCCTCCCTCTCTCCTCACAGTCCGTCCTCCATACTCCTTCTCCCCTCACAGTCCCTACTCCATCCTCCCTCTCTCCTCAGTCTCTCCTCCATCCTCCCTCTCTCCTCACAGTCCATCCTCCATCCTCCTTCTATCCTCACAGTACCTCCTCCATCCTCCCTCTCTCCTCACAGTCCCTACTCCATACTCTCTCCTCACAGTCCCTCCTCCATCCTCCCTCTCTCCTCACAGTCCATCCTCCATACTCCTTCTCCCCTCACAGTCCTGCCTCCATCCTCCCTCTCTCCTCAGTCTCTCCTCCATCCTCCCTCTCTCCTCACAGTCCCTCCTCCATCCTCCTTCTCTCCTCACAGCCCTCCTCCATCCTCCCTCTCTCCTCATAGTCTCTCCTCCATCCTCCCTCTGTCCTCTCAGTCCCTCCTCCATCCTCCCTCTCTCCTCACAGTCCCTCCTCCATCCTCCGTCTCTCCTCACAGTCCTTCATCCAACCTCCCTCTCTCCTCACAGTCTCCTCATCCTCCTTCTCTCCTCACAGTCTCTCCTCCATCCTCCCTATCTCCTCACAGTCCCTCCTCCATCTTCCCTCTCTCCTCACAGTCCCTCCGCCAACCTCCCTCTCTCCTCACAGTCCCTCCTCCATCCTCCCTCTCTCCTCACAGTCTCTCCTCCATCCTCTCTCTCTCCTCACAGTCCCTCCACCATCCTCCCTCTCTCCTCTCAGTCCCTCCTCCATCCTCCCTCTCTCCTCACAGTCCCTCTTCCATCCTCCCTCTCTCCTCTCAGTCCCTCCGCCATCCTCCCTCTCTCCTCACAGTCCCTCCTCCATCCTCCCTCTCTACTCACAGTCCTTCCTTCATCCTCCCTCTCTCCTCTCAGTCCCTCCCCATCCTCTCTCTCTCCTCTCAGTCTCTCCGCCATCCTCCCTCTCTCCTCTCAGTCCCTCCGCCATCCTCACTGTAACATACCTGGCGGCGTCCTTGCATGGTGGTCCATCTCCCACTGTGCAAGAGGGCGCACTTGATCTCCTGTCCAGAATGTCTCTCTGGCTTCCCTCCATGCTGTCTGTTTGTGTCTGTTTCTGCTGCTTAAGGGCGGCGCCCGATCACTTCCTGCCTTTTGTACCTGCTGTGGGTCACACCCCTTGTGCGTCCTCAGCCTATTGCTGTCTGTCACTTGGTATATAGCTCAGCAGCTCCCTTCTATCCCTGCCTGAGCATAGTGTTTCCTTCAGTGTGTGCTTGCACTCTGAAGGTGCCAGGTCCCGTCTCTTGTCTCCTGCTTTTTGTATCAGTTCCCGTGTCTGAACTGAGTCCTGTATGTCCCCTGCTTTTCGGTATTAGTTCCCGTGTCTGAACTGAGTCCTTTCTGTGTTCTCTTGTCTGTCCTGTCTGAACACGCTCCTAGCCTGTTCCTCCTGCCTTCTAGGGGCCGATTACCTAGACCCGTTCCTGTATCTTGTCTGACCTGTCTGAACACGCTCCTAGCCTGTTCCTCTCGCCTTCTAGTGGCCGTTTTCCTAGACCCGCTCCTGTGTCTGGTCTGTCCTGTCTGAACACGCTCCTTGCCTGTTCGCTCCGCCTTCTAGTGGCCGATTTCCTAGACCCGCTCCTGTGTCTGGTCTGTCCTGTCTGAACACGCTCCTTGCCTGTTCGTTCCGCCTCTCTGGGGGCCGTATTCCCAGACCCGCTCCTGTATCCCTCTGCAGTGTCGGTCTCCTCCGTACACTCAGTTCCAGTCTGAACTCTCTCCTGTCCTTTACCTGTTTTGCCTCTATGTCCGTTCCCTTCCTTTTTCTGCAGAGTCTGAACTCGTACCTAACTCCTGCTTGTTGTCTCTGCAAGTACTGTGTGAGTATCTGGCTCTGTCTTTCCCTTCCTGTCTGTTCCGTGTGAACAGAGCCCTGTCCTCCCTGCTCAGCCTTGTCTGCACTCTAGCTGTGCTTGCCTGTAACCCTCTGCCTGTATTGTTCCTTAGTCCCGGTGTGTACTGGGTCCTGTCCCGCCTGTGTTCCTACCTGCTAGTGCCTCCATGTCTGCACTCTAGCTGTGCTTGCCTTTACCCCCCTGCCTGCATACCCGCCTGCCTGCATACCAGTCGTGCCTGCCTATACCCACCAGTCTGTGTGCCAGCCTACCAGCCTGTTCCTGTATTCCCCTGTGTGGGTCAACAGCCGTGTCCGGGGTCTGTCCTGGAGTAGCACCTGGTCCCTCTGCTCGGTTCCTCCTTGGTGCACTGGCGTCGTATGCCGTCGTGCGACCCTGGTCGGATCGGGTGAATACCTAGTCACGCCCCTCCAGGCATTCACTCTCCGGCACGGTCCAGTGGAATCACTACCAATCACACGCACACGCCGCTTAGCCCGGGCGTGTGCATAACACTCTCTCTCTCCTCTCAGTCCCTCCTCCATCCTCCCTGTCTCCTCTTAGTCCCTCCTCCATCCTCCCTCTCTCCTCTCAGTCCCTCCGCCATCCTCCCTCTCTCCTCTCAGTCCGTCCTCCATCCTCCCTCTCTCCTCTCAGTCCCTTCTCCATCCTCCCTCTCTCCTCACAGTCCCTCCTCCATCCTCCCTCTCTCCTCTCAGTCCCTCCGCCATCCTCTTTCTCTCCTCTCAGTCCCTCCTCCATCCTCCTTCTCTCCTCACAGTCCCTCCTCCCTCCTCCGTCTCTCCTCACAGTCCCTCCTCTATCCTCCCTCTCTCCTCACAGTCCCTCCTTTGTCCTCCCTCTCTCCTCATAGTACCTCCTCCATCCTCCCTCTCTCCTCACAGTCCCTCCTCCATCCTCCCTCTCTCCTCACAGTCCCTCCTCCATCCTCCCTCTCTCCTCACAGTCCGTCCTCCATACTCCTTCTCCCCTCACAGTCCCTACTCCATCCTCCCTCTCTCCTCAGAATACCTCCCTCCATCCTCCCTCTCTCCTCAGAATACCTCCCTCCATCCTCCCGCTCTTTTCACAGTCCCTCCTCCATCCTCCCTCTCTCCTCACAGTCCCTCCTTTGTCCTCCCTCTCTCCTCACAGTCCCTCCTCCATCCTCCCTATCTCCTCACAGTCCCTCCTCCATCCTCCCTCTCTCCTCACAATTCCTCCTCCATCCTCCCTCTCTCCTCACAGTCCCTCCTCCATCCTCCCTCTCTCCTCAGAATACCTCCCTCCATCCTCCCTCTCTCCTCCATCCTCCCTCTCTCCTCACAGTACCTCCTCCATCCTCCCTCTCTCCTCAGAATACCTCCCTGCATCCTCCCTCTCTCCTCACAGTCCATCTTCCATCCTCCCTCTCTCCTCACAGTCCCTCCTCCATCCTCCCTCTGTCCTCACAGTCCCTCCTTTGTCCTCCTTCTCTCCTCACAGTCCCTCCTCCATCCTCCCTCTCTCCTCACAATCCCTCCTCCATCCTCCCTCTCTCCTCACAGTCCCTCCTCTATCCTCCCTCTCTCCTCAGAATACCTCCCTCCATCCTCCCTCTCTCCTCACATTTTCTCCTCCATCCTCCCTCTCTCCTCACAGTCCCTCCTTTGTCCTCCCTCTAGCCTCACAGTCCCTCCTCCATCCTCCCTCTCTCCTCACAGTCCCTCCTCCATCCTCCCTCTCTCCTCACAGTCCCTCCTCCATCCTCCCTCTCTCCTCACAGTCCCTCCTCCATCCTCCCTCTCTCCTCACAGTCCCTCCTCCATCCTCCCTCTCTCCTCACAATTCCTCCTCCATCCTCTCTCTCTCCTCACAGTCCCTCCTCCATCCTCCCTCTCTCCTCAGAATACCTCCCTCCATCCTCCCTCTCTCCTCACATTCTCTCCTCCATCCTGCCTCTCTCCTCACAGTACCTCCTCCATCCTCCCTCTCTCCTCAGAATACCTCCCTCCATCCTCCCTCTCTCCTCACAGTCCCTCCTCCATCCTCTCTCCTCACAGTCCCTCCTCCATCCTCCCTCTCTCCTCACAGTCCGTCCTCCATACTCCTTCTCCCCTCACAGTCCCTACTCCATCCTCCCTCTCTCCTCAGTCTCTCCTCCATCCTCCCTCTCTCCTCACAGTCCATCCTCCATCCTCCTTCTATCCTCACAGTACCTCCTCCATCCTCCCTCTCTCCTCACAGTCCCTACTCCATACTCTCTCCTCACAGTCCCTCCTCCATCCTCCCTCTCTCCTCACAGTCCATCCTCCATACTCCTTCTCCCCTCACAGTCCCGCCTCCATCCTCCCTCTCTCCTCAGTCTCTCCTCCATCCTCCCTCTCTCCTCACAGTCCCTCCTCCATCCTCCTTCTCTCCTCACAGCCCTCCTCCATCCTCCCTCTCTCCTCACAGTCTCTCCTCCATCCTCCCTCTGTCCTCTCAGTCCCTCCTCCATCCTCCCTCTCTCCTCACAGTCCCTCCTCCATCCTCCCTCTCTCCTCACAGTCCTTCATCCAACCTCCCTCTCTCCTCACAGTCTCCTCATCCTCCTTCTCTCCTCACAGTCTCTCCTCCATCCCCCCTATCTCCTCACAGTCCCTCCTCCATCTTCCCTCTCTCCTCACAGTCCCTCCGCCAACCTCCCTCTCTCCTCACAGTCCCTCCTCCATCCTCCCTCTCTCCTCACAGTCTCTCCTCCATCCTCTCTCTCTCCTCACAGTCCCTCCACCATCCTCCCTCTCTCCTCTCAGTCCCTCCTCCATCCTCCCTCTCTCCTCACAGTCCCTCTTCCATCCTCCCTCTCTCCTCTCAGTCCCTCCGCCATCCTCCCTCTCTCCTCACAGTCCCTCCTCCATCCTCCCTCTCTACTCACAGTCCTTCCTTCATCCTCCCTCTCTCCTCTCAGTCCCTCCCCATCCTCTCTCTCTCCTCTCAGTCTCTCCGCCATCCTCCCTCTCTCCTCTCAGTCCCTCCGCCATCCTCTCTCTCTCCTCTCAGTCCCTCCTCCATCCTCCCTGTCTCCTCTTAGTCCCTCCTCCATCCTCCCTCTCTCCTCTCAGTCCCTCCGCCATCCTCCCTCTCTCCTCTCAGTCCGTCCTCCATCCTCCCTCTCTCCTCTCAGTCCCTTCTCCATCCTCCCTCTCTCCTCACAGTCCCTCCTCCATCCTCCCTCTCTCCTCTCAGTCCCTCCGCCATCCTCTTTCTCTCCTCTCAGTCCCTCCTCCATCCTCCTTCTCTCCTCACAGTCCCTCCTCCCTCCTCCGTCTCTCCTCACAGTCCCTCCTCTATCCTCCCTCTCTCCTCACAGTCCCTCCTTTGTCCTCCCTCTCTCCTCATAGTACCTCCTCCATCCTCCCTCTCTCCTCACAGTCCCTCCTCCATCCTCCCTCTCTCCTCACAGTCCCTCCTCCATCCTCCCTCTCTCCTCACAGTCCGTCCTCCATACTCCTTCTCCCCTCACAGTCCCTACTCCATCCTCCCTCTCTCCTCAGAATACCTCCCTCCATCCTCCCTCTCTCCTCAGAATACCTCCCTCCATCCTCCCGCTCTTTTCACAGTCCCTCCTCCATCCTCCCTCTCTCCTCACAGTCCCTCTTTAACGGGTCCGGGAGGCGGAACCTCTGAGCTACTATACAAGGGGGCGGCCCTTGTAAGGGAGCGGGTGGCAGTCTCTGGGTGAACGGACAGGGAGTTACGGCAAGTGATCAGGGCAGTCTCTGGGTAAGGGGTAGGTACGACCTGTGATGGCAGAGCCTCCGGGTAGGCTAGCAGGCAGATGGTAGATGTGTGCTCCCAGGTGAGCAAGCGAGAGTCTCTGGAATAGCAGGTGGTCACGGCACGTGACGGCGGAACCTCCGGGCTGGCAGGCAGGTAGGTAACGGAGAAGCGCTCCCAGGTGAGCGGGCAAGAGTCTCTGGAATAGCTGGTGGTCACCGCACGTGACAACGGGACCTCCGGGCTGGCAAGCAGGCAGGTAACGGAGATGCGCTCCCAGGTGAGCGGGCAAGAGTCTCTGAGATAGCTGGTGGTCACAGCACGTGACAACGGAGCCTCCGGGCTGGCAAGCAGGCAGATAACGGAGAAGCGCTCCCAGGTGAGCGGGCAAGCTGGTCCATAGACAGACTGACCGGAGTAGTAAGGCAGACCGTCGGACCTCAGGCAAGCAGGCAGGTAGCTGATATGCGCTCCCAGGTGAGCGGGCAGGCTGGTCCTTTAGACAGACTGACAGGAGTAGTAAGGCAGACCGTCGGACCTCAGACTGGCAGACAGGTAACAGGTATTCAGGCAGGAATCAGGCAGGTAACTGGCAGGTAACTGGCAGGAAACTGGCAGGTAACTGGCAACGGGACCTGAGGGCTGAAGCACAGGTGAGACACAGGTGCAAACAACATTGCTCGGGCACCTCCATTTTGGAGGAGGTGCCTTATATATGATGAAGTCCTCCGGCCATTGGCCGGGGACTCCTTAGGACGGCGCGCGCGGCCCCTTTAAGAGGAGGGGAGCGCGCGCGCGCGCGCCCTAAGCACAGGGGCCGGGAAGGAGCGCGCGCTGAGAGCAGAGCGGGAGGAGGACGCCGGGAAGGAGCGCGCGCTGACAGCAGAGCGGGGAGAGGACGCCGGGCACGGAGCAGAGCGGTGAGGGGAGCAGCGTCCCTGCCTAGCAGAGGGCAGGGACGCCAGCGCTACAGTACCCCCCCCTTTAGGCCCCCCCTTTTTTAGGCCAGACAGAAATTTAGCTAGGATGAGAGGGGCATGGATGTTCTCCCGGGGCTCCCACGTTCTCTCCTCAGGACCAAACCCCTTCCAATCTACCAGAAAAAAGGTCTTTCCTCTTACCCTTTTGGTGGCAAGAATGTTCTCTACATCAAACTCGTCCTCAGCAGAAACCGGAGCAGGAGGCGTACCTGTAGACTTGGAAAAAGAGTTAAGCACCACAGGTTTGAGGAGAGACACATGGAAGGAGTTAGGGATCCGTAAGTTGGCCGGGAGTTTCAATTTATAGGCCACCGGGTTGATCTGACTGATGACCTCCAGTGGACCGATGAACCGAGGCCCTAACTTATAGGAAGGGATCTTGAGCCGGACATATTTGGACGAGAGCCAGACTTTATCCCCAGGGCGGAATTGAGGAGGGTCCAGACGTTTTTTGTCAGCGTGTCTTTTCATACGCTCGGATGACAGAAGGAGTGCGGACCGGGTACTCTCCCATATGGAGGAAAATTTGTTAACACGAGATTCCGCAGCCGGATTGTCCGCCGAGGTGGAGACGGGAAACGGGATCCGAGGATGCTGACCGTAGACTACAAAAAACGGGGATTTGGAGGAAGACTCGCTCTCGTGATTGTTGTACGAGAATTCGGCCCATGGCAGGAGATCCACCCAGTCAGAATGGTGGGCATTAACGAAGTGCCGAAGGTAACTGGTCAGGTTCTGATTGATCCGCTCCACTTGACCATTAGACTGTGGGTGGTAAGCGGAGGAGAAGTCCAGGGTGACGTCCAGCAATTTACAAGTGGCTCTCCAGAAACGGGAAGTGAACTGTACCCCACGATCCGACACGATGTGACGGGGCAGGCCATGAAGACGGAAGATGTGGCGGATAAAGTCTTTAGCCAGCTCGGGTGCAGACGGAAGACCTGGCAGTGGAATGAAGTGAGCCATCTTGGAGAAGCGGTCAGCGACCACCCAAATGACCGTACAACCGGCAGAGACGGGCAGATCAGTAATGAAGTCCATCGCTATATGCTGCCAGGGGGCAGCAGGTACTGGCAGAGGTAGGAGGCGGCCGGCCGGCAGGTGTCTCGGAACTTTGTTGCGGGCGCAGGACACACAGGCAGAAACAAAGTCTATTACATCCTTGTGCAGGTTAGGCCACCAGTAGTGCCGGGTAATAAGCTGGAGGGTCTTTTTCTGACCGGCGTGGCCAGCTAGTTTAGACGAATGACCCCAGTGTAGGATCTTCTCCCGATCAGGTACTGGTACGAACGTCTTACCAGGAGGAAGACGATTTAGACTCACGGGAGCCACCTGCATTACTCTGGCGGGATCGATGATATGTTTCGGATCCTCCTCGAGATCAGACACCAGAAAGGACCGAGACAAGGCGTCCGCCTTGACGTTTTTGTCAGCCGGGCGAAAATGAAGGACAAAATCAAAACGAGCAAAAAACAAGGACCACCGGGCTTGGCGCGGGTTAAGTCTCTGGGCATGCTGGAGGTAAGCCAAGTTCTTGTGGTCAGTGTAAATTATTACCGGGTGAAGAGCCCCCTCGAGCAGGTAACGCCACTCCTCCAATGCCAGTTTGATGGCCAATAACTCTCGGTCTCCTATGGAATAGTTGCGCTCAGAGGAGGAGAAGAGTTTAGAGAAGAAGCCACAAGTTACCATCCTCCCGGAAGATGATTTTTGAGTAAGTACCGCTCCGGCTCCAGAGGAGGAGGCGTCAACTTCCAGGAAGAACTGCTTGTTGCCATCTGGGCGATGCAGCACCGGGGCGGAAGAGAAGGCCTGTTTAAGGGAAAGAAAGGCCTCCTCTGCTTCGGGTGGACACTCTTTGGGATTAGTACCTTTACGGGTGAGCGCAGAAATTGGGGCCGTCCGGGAAGAGAAGTGTGGTATGAAGAGGCGGTAGTAGTTGGCGAAGCCCAGGAATCGCTGAATGGCCTTCAACCCCTCCGGTCGGGGCCATTTGTCGATGGCAGACAGTTTCTCAGGATCCATTTGTAGGCCGGTCTGAGAGTTAATGTAGCCCAGAAACGGAAGCGAGGTCTGCTCAAAGAGGCACTTCTCAAATTTAGCGTAGAGATGGTTCTGCCTTAGCCTGAGCAGGACCTGACGAACATCCCTCCGGTGAGTCTGGAGATCCGGAGAGAAGACCAAGATGTCGTCCAGGTACACCACTACGCAGGAGTAGAGAAGGTCCCGGAAGATGTCATTGACCAACTCTTGAAAGACGGCAGGAGCGTTACAGAGACCAAAGGGCATTACCAGGTATTCATAGTGGCCGTCCCGGGTGTTGAATGCCGTCTTCCATTCATCCCCCTGACGAATACGAACCAGGTTGTACGCCCCACGAAGGTCCAGTTTGGTGAAGATCCTAGCCCCCCTCAGACGATCAAATAATTCTGGAATGAGCGGAAGGGGGTACTTATTCTTCACCGTGATCAGGTTTAGGCCTCTATAGTCTATACAGGGACGGAGAGAGCCGTCCTTCTTTTTGACGAAAAAGAAGCCTGCTCCCGCCGGGGAGGTAGATTTCCGGATGAATCCTCTGGCCAGATTCTCCTCAATATATTCGGACATTGACCGGGTCTCAGCAGCGGATAAAGGATAGATACGCCCACGGGGAGGAGTAGTACCGGGTAGCAGATCGATGGGACAGTCGTATGGTCTATGTGGTGGTAATGTCTCTGCCTCCTTTTTATTAAAGACATCTGCATAAGACCAATAAGGAATCGGAAGTCCAGGTAGATTAGCTGGGGTAGGAGAGGGACGGACGGGATGGACGGGAACCAGGCAGGTTTTATGACAGTCTTGTCCCCAGCGAAGGACCTCTCCGGTTTGCCAGTCTAGCACGGGTGCATGTCTCTGGAGCCAGGGCAGACCTAGCAAGAGGGCGTGAGAGAGTCCAGGCAGAACATGAAAGGAGATATTTTCAGAATGCAGCATTCCCACCTGCAGGGTAATGGATTCGGTGATGAGTTGAATGGGGCGAGGTAAGAGGCCCCCATCCACGGCAGCGACAGACAAGGGTACAGCCAGAGGTTTGGTGGGGATGCGGTATTTCTCAACCAGGGACTGTGAAATAAGGTTCCCGGCTGCTCCAGAGTCAAGTTGGGCTAGTTCGAAATAACGGTTCTCCCCGTAGATGATCGAAACTGACAACAGAAGGGATGGAGAGGATTTATTCTTGTCTAGGTGGACCTCTCTGAGCGAACCTAGACACAGGCGTTTCCCGACCTCTCCGGGCAGGCACGGATCCGGTGCTCCTTACTGCCACAGTAGAAGCAGCTCCCCTCGGCACGGCGTGAGTCCTGACGGGTTTTGACCATCTTGGTCTGGTCGACCTGCATAGGCTCAGGAGAATGTACCTGGGGAGAGATGGAGGGAATGACGGGTTTCTGGAAAGTAGGAGCTAAACGTGGAATCCTTCTCTCACGGGTGACCTCTTTGGCACGCTCCTGGAACCGTAGGTCAATCCGGGTGGCAAGAGTTATTAAGTCATCGAGAGTGGTAGGAATGTCCCGACCGGCAAGTTCATCTTTAATACGGCCGGACAGACCCTCCCAGAAGACGGAAACCAGAGTGTCGTTATCCCAGGCCAGCTCCGAGGCAAGGGTACGGAACCGTATGGCATATTGGCCCACGGTGAGACTCCCCTGACGGAGGCGAAGCAACGATGATGCAGATGAGGTCTTCCGTCCGGGTTCGTCGAAGACTTTCCGGAAAGCCGTGAGAAAAGCAGGCAAGTTGGACACCAGGGGGTCTCCTCTCTCCCATAGAGGATTCAGCCAGGCCAGGGCCTCCCCGGTGAGATGGGACATGATGAAGGCAATTTTGGCCCGGTCGGAGTTAAACTGGTAGGACAAAAGTTCAAAGTGCAGGGTGCACTGATTTAAGAAGCCCCGAGCCTGGACGGGGTCGCCTCCGAAGCGAGGAGGTGCAGAAAGCCGGGGTCCGGGGTAGGATACCATAGTATTAGTGGGCAGCGGAGCTGCCGGATTGCAAGATATGGCACTGGCGGAGGTTGTTGGTGGATCAGACAGAGTGTTCAGGCGAGTATTAACATTCCGCAGGTGACCCAGGATGGCCTCCTGTTGGGACCTCTGACGGGACAGTTCAAGACAGAGGTCCGAGAGCGAGGGAGCTTGGGTGCCACCGGGTTCCATGGCCCGAGCAAACTGTAACGGGTCCGGGAGGCGGAACCTCTGAGCTACTATACAAGGGGGCGGCCCTTGTAAGGGAGCGGGTGGCAGTCTCTGGGTGAACGGACAGGGAGTTACGGCAAGTGATCAGGGCAGTCTCTGGGTAAGGGGTAGGTACGACCTGTGATGGCAGAGCCTCCGGGTAGGCTAGCAGGCAGATGGTAGATGTGTGCTCCCAGGTGAGCAAGCGAGAGTCTCTGGAATAGCAGGTGGTCACGGCACGTGACGGCGGAACCTCCGGGCTGGCAGGCAGGTAGGTAACGGAGAAGCGCTCCCAGGTGAGCGGGCAAGAGTCTCTGGAATAGCTGGTGGTCACCGCACGTGACAACGGGACCTCCGGGCTGGCAAGCAGGCAGGTAACGGAGATGCGCTCCCAGGTGAGCGGGCAAGAGTCTCTGAGATAGCTGGTGGTCACAGCACGTGACAACGGAGCCTCCGGGCTGGCAAGCAGGCAGATAACGGAGAAGCGCTCCCAGGTGAGCGGGCAAGCTGGTCCATAGACAGACTGACCGGAGTAGTAAGGCAGACCGTCGGACCTCAGGCAAGCAGGCAGGTAGCTGATATGCGCTCCCAGGTGAGCGGGCAGGCTGGTCCTTTAGACAGACTGACAGGAGTAGTAAGGCAGACCGTCGGACCTCAGACTGGCAGACAGGTAACAGGTATTCAGGCAGGAATCAGGCAGGTAACTGGCAGGAAACTGGCAGGTAACTGGCAACGGGACCTGAGGGCTGAAGCACAGGTGAGACACAGGTGCAAACAACATTGCTCGGGCACCTCCATTTTGGAGGAGGTGCCTTATATATGATGAAGTCCTCCGGCCATTGGCCGGGGACTCCTTAGGACGGCGCGCGCGGCCCCTTTAAGAGGAGGGGAGCGCGCGCGCCCTAAGCACAGGGGCCGGGAAGGAGCGCGCGCTGAGAGCAGAGCGGGAGGAGGACGCCGGGAAGGAGCGCGCGCTGACAGCAGAGCGGGGAGAGGACGCCGGGCACGGAGCAGAGCGGTGAGGGGAGCAGCGTCCCTGACTAGCAGAGGGCAGGGACGCCAGCGCTACACCCTCCTTTGTCCTCCCTCTCTCCTCACAGTCCCTCCTCCATCCTCCCTATCTCCTCACAGTCCCTCCTCCATCCTCCCTCTTTCCTCACAATTCCTCCTCCATCCTCCCTCTCTCCTCACAGTCCCTCCTCCATCCTCCCTCTCTCCTCAGAATACCTCCCTCCATCCTCCCTCTCTCCTCCATCCTCCCTCTCTCCTCACAGTACCTCCTCCATCCTCCCTCTCTCCTCAGAATACCTCCCTGCATCCTCCCTCTCTCCTCACAGTCCATCTTCCATCCTCCCTCTCTCCTCACAGTCCCTCCTCCATCCTCCCTCTGTCCTCACAGTCCCTCCTTTGTCCTCCCTCTGTCCTCACAGTCCCTCCTCCATCCTCCCTCTCTCCACACAGTCCCTCCTCCATCCTCCCTCTCTCCTCACAGTCCCTCCTCCATCCTCCATCTCTCCTCCCAATCCCTCCTCCATTCTCCCTCTCTCCTCACAGTCCCTCCTCTATCCTCCCTCTCTCCTCAGAATACCTCCCTCCATCCTCCCTCTCTCCTCACATTTTCTCCTCCATCCTCCCTCTCTCCTCACAGTCCCTCCTCCATCCTCCCTCTCTTCTCCGAATACCTCCCTCCATCCTCCCTCTCTCCTCACAGTCCCTCCTCCATCCTCCCTCTCTCCTCACAGTCCCTCCTTTGTCCTCCCTCTCTCCTCACAGTCCCTCCTCCATCCTCCCTCTCTCCTCACAGTCCCTCCTCCATCCTCCCTCTCTTCTCACAGTCCCTCCTCCATCCTCCCTCTTTCCTCACAGTCCCTCCTCCATCCTCCCTCTCTCCTCACAGTCCCTCCTCCATCCTCCCTCTCTCCTCACAATTCCTCCTCCATCCTCTCTCTCTCCTCACAGTCCCTCCTCCATCCTCCCTCTCTCCTCAGAATACCTCCCTCCATCCTCCCTCTCTCCTCACATTCTCTCCTCCATCCTGCCTCTCTCCTCACAGTACCTCCTCCATCCTCCCTCTCTCCTCAGAATACCTCCCTCCATCCTCCCTCTCTCCTCACAGTCCCTCCTCCATCCTCTCTCCTCACAGTCCCTCCTCCATCCTCCCTCTCTCCTCACAGTCCGTCCTCCATACTCCTTCTCCCCTCACAGTCCCTACTCCATCCTCCCTCTCTCCTCAGTCTCTCCTCCATCCTCCCTCTCTCCTCACAGTCCATCCTCCATCCTCCTTCTATCCTCACAGTACCTCCTCCATCCTCCCTCTCTCCTCACAGTCCCTCCTCCATACTCTCTCCTCACAGTACCTCCTCCATCCTCCCTCTCTCCTCACAGTCCCTCCTCCATACTCTCTCCTCACAGTCCCTCCTCCATCCTCCTTCTCTCCTCACAGTCTCTCCTCCATCCTCCCTATCTCCTCACAGTCCCTCCTCCATCTTCTCTCTCTCCTCACAGTCGCTTCGCCAACCTCCCTCTCTCCTCACATTCCCTCCTCCATCCTCCCTCTCCCCTCACAGTCTCTCCTCCATCCTCTCTCTCTCCTCACAGTCCCTCCACCATCCTCCCTCTCTCCTCTCAGTCCCTCCTCCATCCTCCCTCACTCCCTCTGCCATTCTCCCTCTCTCCTCACAGTCCCTCCTCCATCCTCCTTCTCTCCTCATAGTACCTCCTCCATCCTCCCTCTCTCCTCACAGTCCCTCCTCCATCCTCTCTCCTCACAGTCCCTCCTCCATCTCTCCTCACAGTCCGTCCTCCATACTCCTTCTCCCCTCACAGTCCCTACTCCATCCTCCCTCTCTCCTCAGTCTCTCCTCCATCCTCCCTCTCTCCTCACAGTCCATCCTCCATCCTCCTTCTATCCTCACAGTCCCTCCTCCTTCCTCCCTCTCTCCTCACAGTCCCTCCTCCATTCTCCCTCTCTCCTCACAGTCCCTCCTCCATCCTCCTTCTCTCCTCACAGTCCCTCCTCCATCCTCCTTCTATCCTCACAGTCCCTCCTCCATCCTTCCTCTCTCCTCAGCCTCTCCTCCATCCTCCCTCTCTCCTCACAGTCCCTCCTCCATCCTCCCTCTCTCATCAAAGTCCCTCCTCCATCCTCCCTCTCTCCTCAGTCTCTCCTCCATCCTCCCTCTCTCCTCACAGTCCCTCCTCCATCCTCCTTCTCTCCTCACAGTCCCT
This sequence comes from Phyllobates terribilis, assembly GCF_046119375.1. NCBI lineage: Eukaryota > Metazoa > Chordata > Amphibia > Anura > Dendrobatidae > Phyllobates > Phyllobates terribilis. The sequence goes on along the minus strand of NW_027362769.1, from coordinate 411,644,110 downwards.
CCTCCATCCTCCCTATCTCATCAGTCTCTCCTCCATCCTCCCTCTCTCCTCACACTCCCTCCTCCATCCTCCTTCTCTCCTCACAGTCCCTCCTCCATACTCTCTCCTCACAGTCCCTCCTCCATCCTCCCTCTCTCCTCACAGTCCATCCTCCATACATCTTCTCCACCCACAGTCCTGCCTCCATCCTCCCTCTCTCCTCAGTCTCTCCTCCATCCTCCCTCTCTCCTCACAGTCCCTCCTCCATCCTCCTTCTCTCCTCACAGCCCCTCCTCCATCCTCCCTCTCTCCTCACAGTCTCTCCTCCATCCTCCCTCTGTCCTCTCAGTCCCTCCTCCATCCTCCCTCTCTCCTCACAGTCCCTCCTCCATCCTCCCTCTCTCCTCACAGTCCTTCATCCAACCTCCCTCTCTCCTCACAGTCTCCTCATCCTCCTTCTCTCCTCACAGTCTCTCCTCCATCCTCCCTATCTCCTCACAGTCCCTCCTCCATCTTCCCTCTCTCCTCACAGTCCCTCCGCCAACCTCCCTCTCTCCTCACAGTCCCTCCTCCATTCTCCCTCTCTCCTCAGAAAACCTCCCTCCATCCTCCCTCTCCAATCACATGACTCCAATCACATCCCAACTCATTCCCTCACATTTTCTGAATCAGTGAATTGAAATCTCCTCCCTCTCTCCTCTCAGCCCTTCCCTCCATCCTTCCTCTCTCCTCTCAGTCCCTCCTCCATCCTCTCTCCTCACAGTCCCTCCTCCATCCTCCCTCTCTTCTCACAGTCCATCCTCCATACTCCTCCTCCCCTCACAGTCCCTACTCCATCCTCCCTCTCTCCTCCATCCTCCCTCTCTCCTCACAGTCCCTCCTCCATCCTCCTTCTATCCTCACAGTCCCTCCTCCATCCTCCCTCTCTCCTCACAGTCCCTCCTCCATCCTCCCTTTCTCCTCACATTCCCTCCTCCATCCTCCTTCTCTCCTCACAGTCCCTCCTCCATCCTCCTTCTATCCTCGCATCCCTCCTCCATCCTCCCTCTCTCCTCAGTCTCTCCTCCATCCTCCCTCTCTCCTCACAGTCCCTCCTCCATCCTCCTTCTCTCCTCACAGTCCCTTCTTCATCCTCCTTCTCTCCTCACAGTCCCTCCTCCATCCTCCCTCTCTCCTCACAGTCCCTCCTCCATCCTCCCTCTCTCCTCTCAGTCCCTCCTCCATCCTCCCTCTCTCCTCACAGTCCCTCCTCCATCCTCCCTCTCTCCTCACAGTCCCTCCTCCATCTTCCCTCTCTCCTCACAGTCCCTCCGCCAACCTCCCTCTCTCCTCACAGTCCCTCCTCCATCCTCCCTCTCTCCTCACAGTCTCACCTCCATCCTCTCTCTCTCCTCACAGTCCCTCCTCCATCCTCCCTCTCTACTCACAGTCCTTCCTTCATCCTCCCTCTCTCCTCTCAGTCCCTCCGCCATCCTCCCTCTCTCCTCTCAGTCTCTCCGCCATCCTCTCTCTCTCCTTTCAGTCTCTCCGCCATCCTCCTTCTCTCCTCTCAGTCCCTGCGCAATCCTCTCTCTCCTCTCAGTCCCTCCTCCATCCTCCCTGTCTCCTCTCAGTCCGTCCTCCCTCTCTCCTCTCAGTCCCTCCTCCATCCTCCCTCTCTCCTCACAGTCCCTCCTCCATCCTCCCTCTCTCCTCTCAGTCCCTCCGCCATCCTCTCTCTCTCCTCTCAGTACCTCCTCCATCCTCCTTCTCTCCTCACAGTCCCTCCTCCCTCCTCCCTCTCTCCTCACAGTCCCTCCTCCATCCTCCCTCTCTCCTCACAGTCCCTCCTTTGTCCTCCCTCTCTCCTCACAGTCCCTCCTCCATCCTCCCTCTCTCCTCACAGTCTCTCCTCCATCCTCCCTCTCTCCTCACAGTCTCTCCTCCATTCTCCTTCTCTCCTCACAATCCCTCCTCCATCCTCCCTCTCTCCTTACAGTCCCTCCTCTATCCTCCCTCTCTCCTCAGAATACCTCCCTCCATCCTCCCTCTCTCCTCACATTCTCTTCTCCATCCTCCTTCTCTCCTCACAGTCCCTCCTCCATCCTCCCTCTCTCCTCACAGTCCCTCCTTTGTCCTCCCTCTCTCCTCACAGTCCCTCCTCCATCCTCCCTCTCTCCTCACAGTCCCTCCTCCATCCTCCCTCTCCTCACAGTCCCTCCTCCATCCTCCCTCTCTCCTCACAGTCCCTCCTTTGTCCTCCCTCTCTCCTCACAGTCCCTCCTCCATCCTCCCTCTCTCCTCACAGTCCCTCCTCCATCCTCCCTCTCTCTTCACAGTCCCTCCTCCATCCTCCTTCTCTCCTCAGAATACCTCCCTCCATCCTCCCTCTCTCCTCACATTATCTCCTCCATCCTCCCTCTCTCCTCACAGTACCTCCTCCATCCTCCCTCTCTCCTCAGAATACCTCCTTCCATCCTCCCTCTCTCCTCACAGTCCATCTTCCATCCTCCCTCTCTCCTCACAGTCCCTCCTCCATCCTCCCTCTCTTCTCACAGTCCCTCCTCCATCCTCCCTCTCTTCTCACAGTCCCTCCTCCATCCTCCCTCTCTCCTCACAGTCCCTCCTCCATCCTCCCTGTCTCCTCAGAATACCTCCCTCCATCCTCCCTCTCTCCTCACAGTCCCTCTTCCATCCTTCCTCTGTCCTCACAGTCCCTCCTCCATCCTCCCTCTCTCCTCACAGTCCCTCCTCCATCCTCCCTCTCTCCTCACAGTCCCTCCTCCATCCTCCCTCTCTCCTCACAGTCCCTCCTCCATCCTCCCTCTCCCCTCACAGTCCCTCCTCCATTCTCCCTTTCTCCTCAGAAAACCTCCCTCCATCCTCCCTCTCCAATCACATGACTCCAATCACATCCCAACTCATTCCCTCACATTTTCTGAATCAGTGAATTGAAATCTCCTCCCTCTCTCCTCTCAGCCCTTCCCTCCATCCTTCCTCTCTCCTCACAGTCCCTCCTCCATCCTCCCTCTCTCCTCACAGTCCCTCTTCCATCCTCCCTCTCTTCTCACAGTCCGTCCTCCATCCTCCCTGTCTTCTCACAGTCCTTCCTCCATCCTCACTCTCTCCTCACAATCCCTCCTCCATCCTCCTTCTCTCCTCACAGTACCTCCTTCATCCTCTCTCTCTCCTCACAGTCCCTCCTCCCTCTCTCCGTGCAGTCCCTCCTCCATCCTCCCTCTCTCCTCACAGTCCCTCCTCCATCCTCCCTCTCTCCTCACAGTCCATCCTCCATCCTCCCTCTCCTCACAGTCCATCCTCCCTCTCTCCTCACAGTCCTTCTCTCCATCTTCCCTCTCCTAGTTCTTCCTTCATCCTTCCCCTCTCCTCACAGTCCCTTCTCCATCCTCCCACATTTCTCACAGTCACTACTCTTCCCTCCTCACAGTTCTTCCCTCCATCCTCCCTCTCTCTCTGTTCCCTTGCCTTCTGTGAGATACAGATCACACACCACCTTTCTCTTTGGCTCCCCTCAGACAGCAAACAACTTCTCCACAATCCCCCTGAGGCTCTGCTAAACACTCCCTGTCTCCTGTGACTGTTTTAACCCCTCTAGCTGCTGGATTCTTCTGGAGTACAACACTTTCTGTCTCCTGTGCCAGCGTTGCTTCTGACAGTTGCTGGATGCTTTTGAAGCAACAGCACTACTTCTGCATGTCACACTCTTCCCTGCTGTTTGAATGCCGTCCTCGACATTCTTCTTAATTGGTCAATCTGACCAATTCTGAGACAGTGGTGAAAGTTGAATAACTTTATATACAAATTGGCATTGTCAAATTGGTATAACATTTATAAACATTGATAACAACCTATTATTATGACCTTTTTCTTGTAGGACGCCTATAAGAAATAAACAATTAAAACAATCAGCATCTCTTCAGCTGGAGCTTTTCGTACATCTTCAACCAGCTCTCTCTCACTAGGCTTTAACAGTTCTTTGTTTCTACAAAGTCTTTTAAGGAAAATCAAAGCATGAAAACAAGTCTTTCCACCAGGCAACATTTTCCATACTGCCTCTCAGTGGTGAATACCACTCCAGTGGGTTTTACCTGGTCCATAGGCCGAGATACCTGTTTCCAGTCGACAGTCCTTGGCTCTTAACTCGGTTCACCAAGTGTCTCATACGTCAACATCACGGGCCTCCTCATGTCTCGAGTCGACATCCTCCTGGTGGGTTGTTCCTCAGATACCACTGGTTCTTCCGTCACAGAAGTTTCTTCCGCCGCACTCATTTCCCATGTTTCCTCAGATGCTCTTGGAGCTGCCTCTGTAAGTTCCTGTACTTCTCCTGAATCGCCTGTTTCCGCTCCTCCTGAGTCATGGCTGCATCGGCGGCCTGGTATCCATACTCGGTCCCGAGCCGCCCCGCGGCCGGGTGCCCACACACGGTCCCCAGCAGCCTGGGGGCGGCCGGGTGTCCATAAACGGTCCCCAGCCGCCCCTATATGTCCCAGTGTGCCTTATACACAAGCCCGCATACCAAAACATTACCTGTGCCCTCCCCAGTGCATTTAGTGGGAAGGACAGCCTAATCACAAACACGTGGACAAGTGAATGTGGCCAGGGATGGTCCATCTCACTGACGCCTTCACACTGGGTTAATATTGTGGAAGCCAGGACACAGTTGGACACTGGGATGCAACACGTCCTCCAGACATAGAGGATTGCGGGTCCTGGGTCAATCAGGCTTCAACACAAAGTTCAGAAGGTAGACAGCAGCAGTGGTCGGCCTCCTACACAACGAGTAAATTATTGATGATCATGAGGCCATCCATCTCCTTAGCTTTCTGTTCCTTGGAATGTAAGTGCATGTATGTAGTAGCGGCTAGGCCTGAGGTGGTCAGCGGTTTGGCGCATATCCTACCTCCTCCGAGGATTGCTGGATGTTTTCCTGCTACTATCCCAGTTCTATGACTCCCGTTAAAACAAAGCTTCAGGTGATAAATGATGGATGAGGTGGTCGCAAAGGAGAAAGAGCAGGAGGAACAGGGACCATTCACATCAATATCAGGCCAGTCAACCACACATGTCTTGTAGGATATGTTTCTGTATCAAAAGGAGATGTTCGACTACACAGTTATAGGGCATACAGTGAGTGCAATGCCAACCAAAAATTTTGAGGTACTCCAATGCCCCTTGGAAGTGACATGGAGGTCAGCGGGCCTTAACTAAACCGTTTTTTCCATTTATAGCAACTGGGCCTCCTGTACACTGTTAGCCTAAGCAGTGAATGGAAGGCTTTCCAAAAATTATGAGGAACTGCAATGCCCCTTGAAACAAACGTGGATTACAATGTACTAAAAACCTTCTACCCATTATTGGGGAGTGGGTCTCCTTTAGTGTTCACCTATGCATTGAAAAGCAAAAGCTGACTAAAATTAGGAGGAAATGCAATGCCCGTTGGAAGAGTCATGGAGGTTAGAGGTAATTAAAAACAACATTTCAATGCCCCTTGGAAGAGCTGTGGAGTTCAGAGTGGTTTAGCAAGACAGTTTTAATGCCCCTTGGAAGAGACGTGGAGGTCAGAGTGGTTTAACACGATGGTTTTAATGCCCTTTGGAAGAGATGTGGAGGTCACAGTAGCTTAAGAAGACGGTTTTAATGCCCCTTGGAAGAGTGGTGGAGGTCACAGTAGCTTAACAAGACGGTTTTAATGCCCCTTGGAAGAGACATGGAGGTCACAGTAGCTTAACAAGATGTTTTAATGCCCCATGGAAGAGACGTGGAGGTCACAGTAGCTTAACAAGACGGTTTTAATGCCCCATGGAAGAGACGTGGAGGTCACAGTAGCTTAACAAGACGGTTTTAATGTCCCTTGGAAGAGACGTGGAGTTCAGAGTGGTTTAACAAGATGGTTTTAATGCCCCATGGAAGAGACGTGGAGGTCACAGTAGTTAACAAGACGGTTTTAATGCCCCTTGGAAGAGTGGTGGAGGTCACAGTAGCTTAAGAAGACGGTTTTAATGCCCCTTGGAAGAGACGTGGAGGTCAGAGTGGTTTAACAAGATGGTTTTAATGCCCCTTGGAAGAGATGTGGAGGTCACAGTAGCTTAACAAGATAGTTTTAATGCCCCTTGGAAGAGACGTGGAGGTCACAGTAGCTTAACAAGACAGTTTTAATGCCCTTTGGAAGAGACGTGGAGTTCAGAGTGGTTTAACAAGACGGTTTTAATGCCCCTTGGAAGAGACGTGGAGGTCACAGTAGCTTAACAAGACGCTTTTAATGGCCCTTGGAAGAGACGTGGAGTTCAGAGTGGTTTAACAAGACGGTTTTAATGCCCCTTGGAAGAGAGGTGGAGTTCAGAGTGGTTTAACACGATGGTTTTAATGCCCCTTGGAAGAGACGTGGAGGTCCCAGTGGAATAAAAAGACGGATTTAATGCCCCTTGGAAGAGACGTGCAGTTCAGAGTGGTTTAGCAAGACGGTTTTAATGCCCCTTGGAAGAGACATGGCGGTCACAGTAGCTTAACAGGATGGTTTTAATGCCCCTTGGAAGAGACGTGGAGTTAAGAGAGGTTTAGCAAGACGGTTTTAATGTCCCTTGGAAGAGACGTGGAGGTCACAGTAGCTTAACAAGACGGTTTTAATGCACCTTGGAAGAGATGTGGAGATCACAGTGGAATAAAAATACAATATCAATGACACTTGGAAGAGACGTGGAGGTCACAGTAGCTTAACAAGATGATTTTAATGCCCCTTACAAGAGCCATGCAGTACAGCATATTAAAAACATTATTCCCATTATTGGGGAGTGGGTTTCCCATAGTCTTTGCTTATGCCTTCCAAGCAAAAGCTGCCAAAAATTAGGACGGAGGAACTTGCAATGCCCCTTACAAGAGCCATGCAGTACAGCATATTAAAACATTATTCCCATTATTGGGAAGTGGGTCTCCCATAGTCTTTGCCTATGCCTTCCAACCAAAAGCTGCCAAAAATTAGGACGGAGGAACTTGCAATGCTGGCAACACGGACCACGGTTACCCTGGTGGTATAGTGGTGGTGGAGGCTGAGGATAAGGAGAAGAGCAAAACACAGCCGAAATGAGGAAGCGTATATCCATGTGTGGGTGTGAAGCGGTGCATGGGAATACACCTCCCGAAATAACACAGTGGATTTGACTTTATGTTACTCAGCTGTCATTTGGTGGTGATCAGAAGTCTGGCCCAATCCAGCCCTTGTTCATTTTGATAAGGGTCAGCTTATCAGCATTGTCATTTGACAGGCGAGTGCGCTTATCAGTTATAATCCCCCCAGCGGCACTAAAAACACGCTCCGATAACACGCTAGCGGCAGGGCAGGCCCTCCAAGGCATACAGAGCGAGTTCATTCCAAGTGTCCAGCTTGGATACCCAATAATTAAAAGGCACAGAGGAATCACGGAGGACGCTGGTACGGTTGGCAAGGTACTCCCTCACCATCTTTTGAAACTTTCCACTCCTTGTGAGAGTACCCCGCGCCTCAGGGCCTGTAAGCTGGGCGGGTCTCAGAAAACTGTCCCAGAACGTTGACAGTGCTCCCCTGCCTCTGCTGGATTGGAGTTGCGTCTCTCTCGCCTGTACGCCTTGGTTGGGCAACAAACTGTTACCTCTGCCACTAGCGTGTTCAGATGGGAATTTTTTTAACAGTTCTGCAGCAAGGGCCTTCTGGTACTGCCCCATTTTTGTAGACCTCTCCACCTCAGGAATAAGAGAGTGAAAGTTCTCCTTGTAGCGGGGGTCTAAAAGTGTCACCAACCAGTAATGACTGTTACCCAACATTTTGACAACGCGAGGGTCACGATTAAGGCAGCGTAACATAAAGTCAGCCATGCGTGCCAGACTACTAACAGGCAAGAATTCCGTGTCCTCACCAAGAGGACTTCTCTCTACTCCTCCATCTATGGAGATATTACTTCTCTCTACTCCTCCATCTATGAGGACATTACTTCTCTCTACTCCTCCATCTATGGAGACATTACTTCTCTCTACTCCTCCATCTATGAGGACATTACTTCTCTCTACTGCTCCATCTATGAGGACATTACTTCTCTCTACTACTCCATCTATGGAGACATTACTTCTCTCTACTCCTCCATCTATGAGGACATTACTTCTCTCTTCTCCTCCATCTATGAGGACATTACTTCTCTCTACTGCTCCATCTATGAGGACATTACTTCTCTCTACTCCTCCATCTATGGAGACATTACTTCTCTCTACTCCTCCATCTATGAGGACATTACTTCTCTCTACTCCTCCATCTATGAGGACATTACTTCTCTCTACTCCTCCATCTATGAGGACATTACTTCTCTCTACTCCTCCATCTATGAGGACATTACTTCTCTCTACTGCTCCATCTATGAGGACATTACTTCTCTCTACTCCTCCATCTATGGAGACATTACTTCTTTCTACTCCTCCATCTATGAGGACATTACTTCCCTCTACTCCTCCATCTATGAGGAGATTACTTCCCTCTACTCCTCCATCTATGAGGACATTACTTCTCTCTACTCTATCTATGAGGATATTATTTCTCTCTACTCCTCTATGAGGACATTACTTCTCTCTACTCCTCCATCTATGTGGACATTACTTCTCTCTACTCCTCCATCTATGAGGACATTACTTCTCTCTACTCCACCATCAATGAGGACATTACTTCCCTCTACTCCTCCATCTATGAGGACATTACTTCCCTCTACTCCTCCATCTATGAGGACATTACTTCCCTCTACTCCTCCATCTATGAGGACATTACTTCCCTCTACTCCTCCATCTATGAGGACATTGCTTCCCTCTACTCCACTATCTATCGCGACGTCATATACTAATCAGTGTCTTCTCTTATCTCAGTTCTGCTCCATTTCTGATACCGCTTTAGTTCCTCATCTATAGACTAAGGCCGCAAATATTTCCGTTTTTTTCCAGATATCTTGAGTTAATCTGTCACAAAATGTGCGCTCCACTATTAGTTGAATAACATTTTTTATTTCCTTTTTATGAATTTTTTCGCATTTATTGCTAATCTTGACCAGCTCTGGTAACTATTTGGGAAATGGACGACGTTTAGGCGAAAGGGGGCATGGGCGACTGGCAGATAATTTAATCATGTTTTTTTTTCATGATTGTAGTGTAAATTGTAGCAGAAATATTCTCCAGGAATTTTGGATTACATTTTTTGCTGAAAGATGCACCAAATTCATAAAGAAGCAAATGCTGTCGTGCAAAACACCAGGCTTGGTGAACCTGGATCTACATGCTGAATATTCCGTCATCATCTGGTAGAGGTCTCATTGGTTTCTCCTCCTGCAGAATATTTGAGATTACGATGAAGCTGCAGATAGGATCGGATTCTCAGGTACAAAGTTCATAAGTCAAAGTTCTCGTGAGGCACAGGAGTGGTGAAGAATAGTGTGGATAATAAAATGACCTGGTCTCTGGAGTGGTCTTCTTTTTTCTAAGCTCTTGAACTACTTGTCCATGTCATTGGATTCATCACTGATGAGCCTAAGATAGTTGCAATGGAGGAGCTTGGGAAAGCAGAGCGATAAGGCTTGAAGAAGGGTGATGGTCACAGAGCTTTAGCAGATGCAAGTTGTGCATAGTGCAGCCTTGTGGGCTGCCATTATAGGCTCCGCTGTCTCCAGAGCTGTAGCCAGGCTTTAATTCACCATTGTGGATACGTTCAGTCTCATGTCCTGTCTATATAGTAAATACTGTGGCCATGATCAGGTGGGTTGTTGGTAACCTCTTGGTCCTTCCTTGCTTGGCCCTAACCAATAGCTACTCCACATCTCTCATCTACAGTACAGACCAAAAGTTTGGACACACCTTCTCATTTAAAGATTTTTCTGTATTTTCATGACTATGAAAATTGTACATTCACACTGAAGGCATCAAAACTATGAATTATCACATGTGGAATTATATACTTAACAAAAAAGTGTGAAACAACTGAAAATATGTCTTATATTCTAGGTTCTTCACAGTAGCCACCTTTTGCTTTGATGACTGCTTTGCACACTCTTGGCATTCTCTTGATGAGCTTCAAGAGGTAGTCACCGGAAATGGTTTTCACTTCACAGGTGTGCCCTGTCAGGTTTAATAAGTGGGATTTCTTGCCTTATAAATGGGGTTGGGACCATCAGTTGTGTTGTGCAGAAGTCAGGTGGATACACAGCTGATAGTCCTACTGAATAGACTGTTAGCTGTTTTTTTCTTGCCATAATACAAATTCTAAGTAAAGAAAAATGAGTGGCCATCATTACTTTAAGAAATGAAGGTCAGTCAGTCCGAAAAATTGGGAAAACTTTGAAAGTGTCCCCAAGTGCAGTTGCAAAAACCATCAAGCGCTACAAAGAAACTGGCTCACATGAGGATAGCCCCAGGAAAGGAAGACCAAGAGTCACCTCTGCTTCTGAGGATAAGTTCATCCGAGTCACCAGCCTCAGAAATTGGAGGTTAACAGCAGCTCAGATTAGAGACCAAGTCAATGCCACACAGAGTTCTAGCAGCAGACACATCTCTACAACAACTGTTAAGAGGAGACTTTGTGCAGCAGGCCTTCATGGTAAAATAGCTGCTAGGAAAACAGGCAACAAGCAGAAGAGACTTGTTTGGGCTAAAGAACACACGGAACGGACATTAGACCAGTGGAAATCTGTGCTTTGGTCTGATGAGTCCAAATTTGAGATCTTTGGTTCCAACCACCGTGTCTTTGTGCGACGCAGAAAAGGTGAACGGATGGACTCTACATGCCTGGTTCCCACCGTGAAGCATGGAGGAGGAGGTGTGATGGTGTGGGGGGGCTTTGCTGGTGACACTGTTGGGGATTTATTCAAAATTGAAGGCATACTGAACCAGCATGGCTACCACAGCATCTTGCAGCGGCATGCTATTCCATCCGGTTTGCGTTTAGTTGGACCATCATTTATTTTTCAACAGGACAATGACCCCAAACACACCTCCAGGCTGTGTAAGGGCTGTTTGACCAAGAAGGAGAGTGATGGGGTGCTACGCCAGATGACCTGGCCTCCACAGTCCCAGACCTGAACCCAATCGAGATGGTTTGGGGTGAGCTGGACCGCAGAGTGAATGCAAAAGGGCCAACAAGTACTAAGCATCTCTGGGAACTCCTTCAAGATTGTTGGAAGACCATTTCCGGTGACTACCTCGTGAAGCTCATCAAGAGAATGCCAAGAGTGTGCAAAGCAGTCATCAAAGCAAAAGGTGGCTACTTTGAAGAACCTAGAATATAAGACATATTTTCAGTTGTTTCACACTTTTTTGTTAAGTATATAATTCCACATGTGGTAATTCATAGTTTTGATGCCTTCAGTGTGAATGTACAATTTTCATAGTCATGAAAATACAGAAAAATCTTTAAATGAGAAAGTGTGTCCAAACTTTTGGTCTGTACTGTACATATATGAGCTAAAGAATGTTAACATAAAAAAACCCATGACCGTCTGTACCCCCAAAAAGTCTGTGCTTGACAGTCTACAGCCTTGAGAACTCGAAAACATGCAAGCAAGCAAATTCAGAAACTGAACGGTGTCAGAAGAAAGATTCACATGAAACCTGAGGGCAACGTGTGCTGATATGGAAAGTTTCCTCCTCTCGAAACTTGGACAAAGTTCACGGCTGCTAATCCTTGCATCAGCTCTGAAAATGTCTCTGCACACCAAGCGCTATTCTCCTCCTTGTAGTTTTTTCTTTCAAGAGTCTAACCCAAAAATTAATTTTATTACCACAATATATATACAGTGGGTACGGAAAGTATTCAGACCCCTTTACATTTTTCACTCTTTGTTTCATTGCAGCCATTTGGTAAATTCTAAAAAGTTCATTTTTTCCTCAGTAAAGTCCACTCTGCCCCATCTTAACTGAAAAAAACAGAAATGTAGAAATTTTTGGAAATTTAAAAAAAAAAGAAAAACTGAAATATCACATGGTCATAAGTATTCAGACCCTTTGCTCAGTATTGAGTAGAAGCCCCCTTTTGAGCTAGTACAGCCATGAGTCTTCTTGGGAATGATGCAACAAGTTTTTCACACCTGGATTTGGGGATTCTCTGCCATTCTTCCTTGCAGATCCTCTCCAGTTCCGTCAGGTTGGATGGTGAACGTTGGTGGACAGCCATTTTCAGGTCTCTCCAGAGATGCTCAATTGGGTTGAGGGCAGGGCTCTGGCTGGGCCAGTCAAGAATGGTCACAGAGTTGTTCTGAAGCCTCTCCTTTGTTATTTTAGCTGTGTGCTTAGGGTTATTGTCATGTTGGAAGGTGAACCTTCGGCTAAGTCTGAGGTCCAGAGCACTCTGGAAGAGGTTTTCATCCAGGATATCTCTGTACTTGGCCACATTCATGTTTTCTTCAATTGCAACCAGTCGTCCTGTCCCTGCAGCTGAAAAACACCCCCATAGCATGATGCTGGCACCACCATGTTTCACTGTTGGGATTGTATTGGGCAGGTGATTAGCAATGCCTGATTTTCTCCACACATACCGCTTAGAATTATCACCTAAAACTTCTATCTTCGTCTCATCAGACCAGAGAATCTTATTTCTCATAGTCTGAGAGTCCTTCACGTGTTTTTGAGCAAACTCTATGTGGGCTTTCATATGCCTTGCACTGAGGAGAGGCTTCCGTCGGGCCACTCTGCCATAATGGCTGACTGGTGGAGGGCTGCAGTGATAGTTGACTTTGTGGAACTTTCTCCCATCTCCCTACTGCATCTCTGGAGCTCAGCCACAGTGATCTTGGGGTTCTTCTTTACCTCTCTCACCAAGGCTCTTCTCCCACGATTGCTCAGCTTGGCTGGACGGCCAGGTCTAGGAAGACTTCTGGTGGTCATAAACATCTTCCATTTAAGGATTATGGAGGCCGCTGTGCTCTTAGAAACCTTGAGTAATGCAGAAATTCTTTTGTAACCTTGGCCAGATCTGTGCCTTGCCACAATTCTGTCTCTGAGCTCCTTGGGCAGTTCCTTTGAGCTCATGATTTTCATTTGGTCTGACATGCACTGTGAGCGGTGAGGTCTTATATAGACAGGTGTGTGCCTTTCCAAATCAAGTCCTATCAGTTTAATTAAACACAGCTGGACTCCAATGAAGGAGTAGAACCATCTCAAGGAGGATCACAAGGAAATGGACAGCATGTGACTTAAATATGAGTGTCTGAGCAAAGGGTCTGAGTACTTATGACCATGTGATATTTCAGTTTTTCTTTTTTAATAAATTTGCAAACATTTTTACATTTCAGTTTTTTTTCAGTCCAGATGGGGTGCAGAGTGGACTTTAATGAGAAAAAAAATGAACTTTTTAGAATTTACCAAATGACTGCAATGAAACAAAGAGTGAAAAATTTAAAGGGGTCTGAATACTTTCTGTACCCACTGTATAATAGAAGTCTCATGAATGGGACACTGGCCGATCGTGAGAGCAGCAGGACCGCAATTTTCATGGGCACCATAAAACTCTTTTTCCCATCCCCAACCCCTGCTAGACTTCTCCGTCCCCCTCTATATTCCTTTCTTCCAGACTCTTCTGTCCTCCTCTACACCTCTTTCCCGCAAACCCCTCTCTCCCCTCTATATTCCTATAGACTCCTCTGTTACCTCTTGGCCCTTCTGTGTTCACCTTCAGACTTCTGTGCCCCCGCCCGCACACTCGTCTGTTCTCTCTCACGCTCCTCTCTTTCTTTCAGACTCCTCTGTCTTCTTCTTCTTGTAGACCCCTTCCCTCCAGACTCCTTTGTCATCCAGACTCTTCCCTCTTTAGGCTCCTCTCTCCTTCTTCAGGGTCCTTTGCTCCCATCAGAATCCTTTAACCTTTTCAGACTCTACCATTTCGTGTAGACTGCTATGTCCTCCTCTGGACTCCTTTGTCCTCTCAAAAGTTCTCTATCATCTCCAGTCTCTTCCCTCCATTCCAAACTCCTCTGTTCTCGACTGGATACCTCTCCTCCTGACTCTTTCCTCCATTTCATATTCTTTTGCCCTCAACTAGACTTCTCTGTCCTATGCAGACTCTTGTCTTCTTTAGACCCTTACTACCCTCAGAACCCTCTGTCACATACAGACTCTCGGTGCCCCTTCAGACTCCTTTATCTTCTCTAGTCTGCTTTGTTCCCTCCAGGATTCCCCTTCCAAACCTCTCTGTCCACTTCAGACTTATATTCAATCTCCTCAGTACTTCTCTAGATTATTCAGCCCCATCCAGACCCCTCTCTCCTTAGACTGCTCTTCCCATCCAGAATCCTCTTCCTCTCCTAACTCCTCCATCCCATTGAGACTGCTCTGTCCTCTTGTAGATCACGATTTCCTCCAGGCTACTCTTTCCTTATTAAACTTATTTGTTTTCTCCAGATGTCTCTGCTTCCTTCAGAAAACTTTATCCCTTCCAGACTCCTCTGTTTTCTGCTACACCCTTCATTTTACTCCAGACTCCTCTGTCCATCCAGACTCCTATGTCCATCCAGACTCCTCTGTCCATCCAGACTCCTCTATCCGCCTTAAGATTCTTCTGTCTCCTCCAGGCTTCTCCCTTTTTCAGACTCCACTGTCCTCCTCAAAACTCTTTTCTCCCATCTATATTTCTTTGACCTGTTCTAGACTCCTTTGTTCATTATAGGCCCTAACTTCCCTTAGACCCTCAGAAAACTTTGTCCCTTCCTCAGTGCATGTTCCCTCCAGACTCCTCTGTCCACTCCAGACTCCTGTATCTATTGCAGACTCCTCTTTCATCTTCCAAATTACTTTGTCCTCCTCCATACCCTTCTGTCCCTTCCAACTTCACCATCTTTCCTCTGTCTTCTGCAGCCACCTCTGTCCTCCCCTACAGATCCCTCTGATTCCTAGAGACCAGATGTAGGGAATCTCAGGCCCACGGGCCCTTTAACAGCCCTCGATGACCTTTTATCCGGCCCCCGGGCAGATTCTTGGGGACAGCAGTACTTGGGCCAGCAGCTGTATTTTGAGGGCCACTGGCTCATTAATTTCTTCTTGCTCTGTGAGCATGCGCATGTAGTGTTCACTGAGCGCTGACGCGCGTGCAATGAAAGATTACGTCCTGACACCAGTGCCAGAATCAGAACATACCTTGTGGGCAGAGTTAGCACACAATTTCTACGGCTCTTGAAGGATGGTATAAGTATCCAAATGGCCCTTGGCAGAAAAAAGATTCCCCACCCCTGCTCTAGACCATATAGTCCCTTCCAACTTCTCAGTCCCCTCCTTCAGACTCCTCTGCCTCATCTAGAAACCTCTGTCCTTCTCCAAGACCCCTCTATGTCTTCGAGACCCTCCTCTTTTCCAAACTCCTCTGTGCCCTTCAGATTCCTCAGTCCCATGCAGATTCCTTTGTCCTTCCAGACCTCACTGTCCTCCTCCAGCCCCATCTGTTCCAGCAGACTCTTACCTCAGCTCCAGAAGTTTTTGTCATTCCCTCTAGACCCCTCTGTTGTCTCCAGACTTCTCTGTCCCCTCCAAACTCTTCTGTTTCTCCTGTTGTTGACTGCCTTGTCCTCCAGACCGGCCTCTATCTTTTTTCTGAAACGCTTCGGTTTTCTGTCAAACATTATAAGCCCCTCTATACTTCTTTGTCGCATTCAAACTTCTTTGTCTTCTCTTCGAAATTCCTTGGTCTCCCCCAGACTCCTCTGTCTGGGGTTGTCCAGGCTGTAAGTGCTTGTGGAGCTTTCTAGATTCTATAACATCAAGAACAATAAACTACGAACACAGTATTAGTAAAGAGATAATATGTGTGAGTGTGACACAAGGAGTGGTCGCTCCCGATGCAGATGTGCCGACTTCTTAGTAATAAGGAGCAGATACTTGTACTTCTCAGCAGTCTCACAGAGGTCATCACAGATGGTCATTTGCATCATGAAACTTGAACACTCCTCTGATATGAATGTGCAAAGAGAGTGTAGACAATGTGAGGAAGAGCGTGTGGATAAGGCCATCAGAACAATGGTTCTTTCCATACACATTTATTAATATTAAGTTTTATGGTAATTAGCAGTTTTGCAGTACAGTGGTCTACAAGTGGAGGTCGCGTCACAGAGATGTTCATCATGGGCATCACTTGGACAGATTGTCCATTGTCTAAATGTCCAATAACCTAGAAAGAACATTGTGCAATAAGGTTTAATACAGAGAAACCAGGCCTAGCAGAGCTTGTTCATGAGCAGGGCGAGGATCAAGAAGAGAAGGGTGAGCACAGAGGAGGGCATCACTGAGCCATTGGTGGGATCTAGTACGGTGATGTCAGCGGGCGTCAGCTGGAATTGTGGCACGTATTGCTGAATCCAGTCAGAATATGCGGTCACTCTCGTGTATACACCGGGACGGTTTGGAATCGCACAACCAAAGCCCCAGCTGACTAGTCCAGCCAAGAGCCAAGACCCATCCCATCGACAAGACAATGGACCGCCAGAGTCGCCCTACGGGACAGAAGAACAGAATGACTGACAATGTGAGAATAATGAGGCTCATCATACAACTCGAGTTCTGCAGATTTGGGTCAGGAGACGATCAATTAATCAGGAAGATCAGGAGCCTATAATCCAAAAAGTAATTCCAATATAAGTAAGAGCACACGGAACAAACATAGAAAATCATAGTGTTACTCCATAATAACCATGAATCGGACAAGTCTATAGAAGCAATAAATACGTTATTGAAATACATCACTACAGAAAACATTTTCTAGAAATTGATAATTAAAATAAAAAAACAATGAAAGTAAGGGGAGGCCGATGAGAGACACAAAATAATGAAGATAATATGCAAAGTAACCTACAGATGGCAGAATACCAAAGAATGATGATCACAGGTATGTACATGTAAAAATGTATATATGTATATGCATAGAATTAATAGAAATATAATCTAAAAAGAATAGTGCAATTTTATGCACAAATGTGAATAGATAGTGAGGAAATACAGAGGCATTATAGTAAGACATAACCGTAAGTTAAAAATGGAATGTGTCATCACATCGGCCTCCACCTGAGACCCCTAGGCCTCTCACTGGCCTCCCCTTATTTCCATTTTTTCTTGATTTCAATTATCAATTTTATATTTATTTTTGTGTAGTTGTGTATTTCAATAAACCATTTATTCATTATACACGCCAGTCTGATTAATGGTTCTAAAAACAATAATGTGATTTCTATAGCGCCAACATATTCGACCGCATGAAATAATGAAGCCGGGATGTGTACAGACAAAGACATCACAGAATAACACATCGATCACCAGTCACAGGGGGAGCGAGGGTCCGGCTGCTCAAGGCTAAAATCTATAGGTTGGTCATTATGGAGTAACTCTTATGATTTTCTAATGAGGCAACAGAGCAAGGTGGTCCTAATACTGACTATGGGGGCCAGCGTAGAGTTGTGCAGTTATAGGGCAGCTGTGCTATATGGTTATAGTGAGGTGGAGCAGTTGTGGGGTATTGTCCAGGGGGGAGTGGTGCAGTTTTGGTATATGACTTGCATTGAGTGGCGCAGTTGGGGGCAGTTTTGGTGTATATCCAGGTTGGACTCATTCTGGTGTCAGTTCTCCATCTTGGCCGTTGGATAAAGTCTCCAGTGTCACTCGCGCAGTCATATACTCACTTTATTCGCCCATATAGTAATAACAGTCGTGATTACACAGGTTTATTTCCTTTGTGTGTATTGGAACAACATAAAAAACTGAAAAAAAAAAGGCAAATTGGACATAATTTCACACAAAACCCCAAAAATGGGACGGACAAAATTGTTGGTGCCCTCCTTAATATTCGGTTGATCACCATTTGGAATAAATCCCTGCAATCAGTCACTTCATATAACCATCAGCTTTTTACTCCTCAGCTGGAATCTTGGACTCTTCTGCCACTTCAGGACTTTCCAGCTCTTTGTTTCCATCCATTTCTGGGGGCTTCTTGAAGTATGTTTGGGGTCATTGTCCTGCTTGAAGACCCATGACCTAGGACACACAACCAGCTCTCTGACACGGAGCACTACATTGTCACCCAAAATCCTTTGGTAATCTTCAGATTTCATGATGCCTTGCACACAGTGCCAAAGGCAGCAAGGCAACACTAAAGCATCTCTGACCTTCCACCATATTTGACTGTAGGTACTGTGTTCTTTGTAGGCCTCATTCTGTTTTCGGTAAACAGTAGAATGATGTGCTTTACCAAAAAGCTCTATATTGGTCTCATCTGTCCACAAGACGCTTTCCCCGTAGGATTTTGGCTTACTCATGTACATTTTTGCAAACTGCAGTCTAGCTTTTTCATGTCTGTCAGCAGTGGGGTCCTCCTGGGTCTCCTGCCATAGCATTTCATTTCATTCACATGTGGACAGATAGTTTGTGCTGACACTAATGCACCCTGAGCCTGCAGGACAGCCTGAGTTTCTTTGTAGCTTGATTAGGGCTTATCCACCATCCGGACTATCCTGCGTTACAGCCTTTGATCAATTTTTCTCCGCCGTCCATAGAATCATAGATCCACATCCAGGGAGACTACCTGCAGTGCCATGGGTTGTCAACCTCTTGATTATGTTGTGCACAGTGGACAAAGGAACATCAAGATCTCTGGAGATGGACTTGTAACCTTGAGATTGTAGATATTTTTTCAACAATGTTGGTTCTCAAGTCCTCAGACAGTTCTCTTCTCCTCTCTCTGTTCTCCATTCTTAGTGTGACACACAAAGACACACAATACAAAGATTGAGGCAACTTCTACCCTTTTTATCTGGTTTCAGGTGTGATTATCATATTGCCCACACCTGTTACTTGCCATAGGTGAGCTGGAACGAGCACCACATGCTGGAAACAAAGTTGTTTACCCACAATTATGGAAATGTCCCAACAATTTTGTCTGACCCATTTTTGGGGGTTTTTGCGTGAAATTATGTCCAGTTTGAGTTTTTTTCCTCTGTTTTTTTGTGTTGTTCCAATTCACACAAAGGAAATAAACCGGTGTATAAAATAATTAATTAATACAGGTAATGAGTGCAGAGTAGGAGGCCTCTTAAAAAAAACCTGACATGTCTGTGAGAGACAGAATTCTTGCTGATTGGTCGGTGATCAAATACTTATTTCATGTAATAAAATGCTAATTAATTATGTAACAATCCTACAATGGGATTTTCTGGATTTTATTCTTAGATTCTGTCTCACAGGTGAAGTGACCTACGATAAAGATTACAGACCTCTCCATTCATTGTAGGGGCGAAAATGTGCAAAATCAGCAGAGAATCAAATACTTATTCCCCCACTGTATATAAACATATAATATTTCTATGTGCTCTATGTATATGTATGTGTATGTATGTGATGTGTGTATATACTTATATATGTGCTGTGTATTTATATACATGTCTATATGCTGTGTGTATATATACATGTGTGTATGTGTCGATTGTATACATACAAATTTTTATGTATGTGCTGTGTATATACATGTGTGTGTATGTGCTGTAGGTATGTGTGTATATGTGTGTGTGTAACATGCAATGTGTGTATATACACACACGTGGTCAAAATTGTTGGTCGCCCTCGTTTAATGAAAAAAAAACCCACAATGGTCACAGAAATAACCTGAATCTGACAAAAGTAATAATAAATTATAAATCTATGAAAATGAAGAAATGAAGGTCAGACATTGCTTCTCTGCTTACACAGAATTAACCTCATGAAATCGGCCTGGACAGAAATGATGGTTCTTCTTCTTCTTCTTCTTAACTTAATATTTTGTTGAACCTTTTGAGGCGATCACTGCAATCAGACGATTCCTGTAACTGTCAATGAGACTTCTGCGCCTCTCGACAGGTATTTTGGAGACTCCTCATGAGCAAACTGCTCCAGTCGTCTCGTGGTTGAAGGTTGCCTTCTCCAGACGACATGTTTCAGCTCTTTCCAAAGATGCTCCATAGGATTTAGGTCCGGGCTCATAGAAGCCACTTCAGAATAGTCCAATGTTTTCCTCTTAGCCATTCTTGGGTGTTTTTAGCTGTGTGTTTTTGGTCATTATCCTGTTGCAAGACCCATGACCTGCGACTGAAACCAAGCTTTCTGACACTGGGCAGCACATTTCTCACTAGAATCCCTTAATAGTCTTGAGATTTCATTGTACCCTGCACAGATTCAAGACACCCTGTGCCAGATGCAGCAAAGCAGCCCCAGAATATAACAGAGCCTCCACCATGTTTCACAGTAGGGACAGTGTTATGATATGCTTCATTTTTCCGTCTGTGAACATAGAGCTGACGTGCCTTGCCAAAAACTTCCATTTTGTCTCATCTATCCATAGGACATTCTCCCAGAAGCTTTGTGGCTTGTCAACATGTAGTTTGGCAAATTCCAGTCTGGCTTTTTTATGATTTTTTTTCAACAATGGTGTTCTTCTTGGTCGTCTCCTATGAAGTCCACTTTGGATCAAACAACGACGGATGGTGCGTTCCAACACTGATGTTCCTTGAGCATGAAGTTCACCTTTAATCTCTTTAGAAGTTATCGTGGGCTCTTTTTTTACCATTACCGTATTATTCATCTCTTTGATTTGTCATCAATTTTCCTCCTGCGGCCACGTCCAGGGAGGTTGGCTACAGTCCATTGGATCTTACATTTCTGAATAATATGTGCAACTGTAGTCACAGGAACATCAAGCTGCTTAGAGATGGTCTTATAACCTTTACCTTTGACATGCTTGTCTATAATTTTCTTTCTAATCTCCTGAGACAACTCTTTCCTTTGCTTCCTCTGGTCCATGTTGAGTGTGGTACACACCATGTCACCAAACAGCACAGTGAGTATCTGTAGCCCTATATACAGCACAGTGAGTATCTGTAGCCCTATATACAGCACAGTGAGTATCTGTAGCCCTATATACAGCACAGTGAGTATCTGTAGCCCTATATACAGGACAGTGAGTATCTGTAGCCCTATATACAGGCACAGTGAGTATCTGTAGCCCTATATACAGGCACAGTGAGTATCTGTAGCCCTATATACAGCACAGTGAGTATCTGTAGCCCTATATACAGCACAGTGAGTATCTGTAGCCCTATATACAACACAGTGAGTATCTGTAGCCCTATATACAACACAGTGAGTATCTGTAGCCCTATATACAGCACCGTGAGTATCTGTAGCCCTATATACAGCACCGTGAGTATCTGTAGCTCTATATACAGCACCGTGAGTATCTGTAGTCCTATATACAGCACAGTGAGTATCTGTAGCCCTATATACAGGCACAGTGAGTATCTGTAGCCCTATATACAGCACAGTGAGTATCTGTAGCTCTATATACAGCACAGTGAGTATCTGTAGCTCTATATACAGCACAGTGAGTATCTGTACCTCTATATACAGCACAGGGAGTATCTGTACCTCTATATACAGCACAGTGAGTATCTGTAGCTCTATATACAGCACAGTGAGTATCTGTAGCCCTATATACAGCACCGTGAGTATCTGTAGCCCTATATACAGGCACAGTGAGTATCTGTAGCCCTATATACAGGCACAGTGAGTATCTGTAGCTCTATATACAGGCACAGTGAGTATCTGTAGCTCTACATACAGGCACAGTGAGTATCTGTAGCTCTATATACAGCACAGTGAGTATCTGTAGCCCTATATACAGCACCGTGAGTATCTGTAGCCCTATATACAGGCACAGTGAGTATCTGTAGCCCTATATACAGGCACAGTGAGTATCTGTAGCTCTATATACAGGCACAGTGAGTATCTGTAGCTCTACATACAGGCACAGTGAGTATCTGTAGCTCTATATACAGCACAGTGAGTATCTGTAGCTCTATATACAGCACAGTGAGTATCTGTAGCTCTATATACAGCACAGTGAGTATCTGTAGCTCTATATACAGCACAGTGAGTATCTGTAGCCCTATATACAGCACAGTGAGTATCTGTAGCCCTATATAGAGCACAGTGAGTATCTGTAGTCCTATATACAGCACAGTGAGTATCTGTAGCTCTATATACAGCACAGTGAGTATCTGTAGCTCTATATACAGGCACAGTGAGTATCTGTAGCCCTATATACAGCACAGTGAGTATCTGTAGCTCTATATACAGGCACAGTGAGTATCTGTAGCCCTATATACAGGCACAGTGAGTATCTGTAGCTCTATATACAGGCACAGTGAGTATCTGTAGCCCTATATACAGGCACAGTGAGTATCTGTAGCTCTATATACAGGCACAGTGAGTATCTGTAGCTCTATATACAGCACAGTGAGTATCTGTAGCCCTATATACAGCACAGTGAGTATCTGTAGCTCTATATACAGGCACAGTGAGTATCTGTAGCTCTATATACAGCACAGTGAGTATCTGTAGCTCTATATACAGCACAGTGAGTATCTGTAGCTCTATATACAGCACAGTGAGTATCTGTAGCTCTATATACAGGCACAGTGAGTATCTGTAGCTCTATATACAGGCACAGTGAGTATCTGTAGCCCTATATACAGCACAGTGAGTATCTGTAGCTCTATATACAGGCACAGTGAGTATCTGTAGCTCTATATACAGCACAGTGAGTATCTGTAGCTCTATATACAGCACAGTGAGTATCTGTAGCTCTATATACAGCACAGTGAGTATCTGTAGCTCTATATACAGCACAGTGAGTATCTGTAGCTCTATATACAGCACAGTGAGTATCTGTAGCTCTATATACAGCACAGTGAGTATCTGTAGTCCTATATACAGCACAGTGAGTATCTGTAGCCCTATATACAGCACAGTGAGTATCTGTAGCCCTATATACAGCACAGTGAGTATCTGTAGCTCTATATACAGGCACAGTGAGTATCTGTAGCTCTATATACAGCACAGTGAGTATCTGTAGCTCTATATACAGCACAGTGAGAATCTGTAGCTCTATATACAGCACAGTGAGTATCTGTAGCTCTATATACAGCACAGTGAGTATCTGTAGCTCTATATACAGGCACAGTGAGTATCTGTAGCTCTATATACAGGCACAGTGAGTATCTGTAGCTCTATATACAGCACAGTGAGTATCTGTAGCTCTATATACAGGCACAGTGAGTATCTGTAGCTCTATATACAGCACAGTGAGTATCTGTAGCTCTATATACAGCACAGTGAGTATCTGTAGTCCTATATACAGCACAGTGAGTATCTGTAGCTCTATATACAGCACAGTGAGTATCTGTAGCTCTATATACAGCACAGTGAGTATCTGTAGCTCTATATACAGGCACAGTGAGTATCTGTAGCTCTATATACAGCACAGTGAGTATCTGTAGCTCTATATACAGCACAGTGAGTATCTGTAGTCCTATATACAGCACAGTGAGTATCTGTAGCTCTATATACAGCACAGTGAGTATCTGTAGCTCTATATACAGGCACAGTGAGTATCTGTAGCTCTATATACAGCACAGTGAGTATCTGTAGCTCTATATACAGGCACAGTGAGTATCTGTAGCTCTATATACAGCACAGTGAGTATCTGTAGTCCTATATACAGCACAGTGAGTATCTGTAGCTCTATATACAGCACAGTGAGTATCTGTAGTCCTATATACAGCACAGTGAGAATCTGTAGCTCTATATACAGCACAGTGAGTATCTGTAGTCCTATATACAGCACAGTGAGTATCTGTAGCTCTATATACAGCACAGTGAGTATCTGTAGCTCTATATACAGGCACAGTGAGTATCTGTAGCCCTATATACAGCACAGTGAGTATCTGTAGCCCTATATACAGCACAGTGAGTATCTGTAGCTCTATATACAGGCACAGTGAGTATCTGTAGCGCTATATACAGCACAGTGAGTATCTGTAGCTCTATATACAGCACAGTGAGTATCTGTAGCTCTATATACAGCACAGTGAGTATCTGTAGCCCTATATACAGGCACAGTGAGTATCTGTAGTCCTATATACAGCACAGTGAGTATCTGTAGCTCTATATACAGCACAGTGAGTATCTGTAGCCCTATATACAGGCACAGTGAGTATCTGTAGCCCTATATACAGGCACAGTGAGTATCTGTAGTCCTATATACAGGCACAGTGAGTATCTGTAGCGCTATATACAGGCACAGTGAGTATCTGTAGCTCTATATACAGCACAGTGAGTATCTGTAGCTCTATATACAGCACAGTGAGTATCTGTAGCCCTATATACAGCACAGTGAGTATCTGTAGTCCTATATACAGCACAGTGAGTATCTGTAGCTCTATATACAGCACAGTGAGTATCTGTAGCTCTATATACAGGCACAGTGAGTATCTGTAGCCCTATATACAGCACAGTGAGTATCTGTAGACCTATATACAGCACAGTGAGTATCTGTAGCTCTATATACAGGCACAGTGAGTATCTGTAGCCCTATATACAGGCACAGTGAGTATCTGTAGCTCTATATACAGGCACAGTGAGTATCTGTAGCTCTATATACAGGCACAGTGAGTATCTGTAGCCCTATATACAGGCACAGTGAGTATCTGTAGCTCTATATACAGCACAGTGAGTATCTGTAGCTCTATATACAGCACAGTGAGCATCTGTAGCTCTATATACAGCACAGTGAGTATCTGTAGCTCTATATACAGGCACAGTGAGTATCTGTAGCCCTATATACAGGCACAGTGAGTATCTGTAGCTCTATATACAGCACAGTGAGTATCTGTAGCTCTATATACAGCACAGTGAGCATCTGTAGCTCTATATACAGCACAGTGAGTATCTGTAGCTCTATATACAGGCACAGTGAGTATCTGTAGCTCTATATACAGCACAGTGAGTATCTGTAGCTCTATATACAGCACAGTGAGTATCTGTAGCTCTATATACAGCACAGTGAGTATCTGTAGCCCTATATACAGGCACAGTGAGTATCTGTAGCTCTATATACAGGCACAGTGAGTATCTGTAGCCCTATATACAGCACAGTGAGTATCTGTAGCCCTATATACAGCACAGTGAGTATCTGTAGCTCTATATACAGGCACAGTGAGTATCTGTAGCGCTATATACAGCACAGTGAGTATCTGTAGCTCTATATACAGCACAGTGAGTATCTGTAGCTCTATATACAGCACAGTGAGTATCTGTAGCTCTATATACAGCACAGTGAGTATCTGTAGCCCTATATACAGCACAGTGAGTATCTGTAGCTCTATATACAGCACAGTGAGTATCTGTAGCTCTATATACAGCACAGTGAGTATCTGTAGCCCTATATACAGCACAGTGAGTATCTGTAGCCCTATATACAGCACAGTGAGTATCTGTAGCTCTATATACAGGCACAGTGAGTATCTGTAGCGCTATATACAGCACAGTGAGTATCTGTAGCTCTATATACAGCACAGTGAGTATCTGTAGCTCTATATACAGCACAGTGAGTATCTGTAGCTCTATATACAGCACAGTGAGTATCTGTAGCCCTATATACAGCACAGTGAGTATCTGTAGCTCTATATACAGGCACAGTGAGTATCTGTAGCTCTATATACAGCA
Organism: Phyllobates terribilis; assembly: GCF_046119375.1. Classification (NCBI taxonomy): domain Eukaryota; kingdom Metazoa; phylum Chordata; class Amphibia; order Anura; family Dendrobatidae; genus Phyllobates; species Phyllobates terribilis. The sequence goes on along the minus strand of NW_027362769.1, from coordinate 411,618,577 downwards.
CAGTGAGTATCTGTAGCTCTATATACAGGCACAGTGAGTATCTGTAGCTCTATATACAGCACAGTGAGTATCTGTAGCCCTATATACAGGCACAGTGAGTATCTGTAGCCCTATATACAGCACAGTGAGTATCTGTAGCTCTATATACAGCACAGTGAGTATCTGTAGCTCTATATACAGCACAGTGAGTATCTGTAGCCCTATATACAGCACAGTGAGTATCTGTAGCCCTATATACAGCACAGTGAGTATGTGTAGCTCTATATACAGCACAGTGAGTATCTGTAGCCCTATATACAGCACAGTGAGTATCTGTAGCCCTATATACAGGCACAGTGAGTATCTGTAGCTCTATATACAGCACAGTGAGTATCTGTAGCTCTATATACAGCACAGTGAGCATCTGTAGCCCTATATACAGGCACAGTGAGTATCTGTAGCTCTATATACAGCACAGTGAGTATCTGTAGCCCTATATACAGCACAGTGAGTATCTGTAGCTCTATATACAGCACAGTGAGTATCTGTAGCTCTATATACAGCACAGTGAGTATCTGTAGCTCTATATACAGCACAGTGAGTATCTGTAGCTCTATATACAGCACAGTGAGTATCTGTAGCTCTATATACAGGCACAGTGAGTATCTGTAGCCCTATATACAGGCACAGTGAGTATCTGTAGCCCTATATACAGGCACAGTGAGTATCTGTAGCTCTATATACAGCACAGTGAGTATCTGTAGCTCTATATACAGCACAGTGAGTATCTGTAGCCCTATATACAGGCACAGTGAGTATCTGTAGCTCTATATACAGCACAGTGAGTATCTGTAGCTCTATATACAGCACAGTGAGCATCTGTAGCCCTATATACAGGCACAGTGAGTATCTGTAGCTCTATATACAGCACAGTGAGTATCTGTAGCCCTATATACAGCACAGTGAGTATCTGTAGCTCTATATACAGCACAGTGAGTATCTGTAGCTCTATATACAGCACAGTGAGTATCTGTAGCTCTATATACAGCACAGTGAGTATCTGTAGCTCTATATACAGCACAGTGAGTATCTGTAGCTCTATATACAGGCACAGTGAGTATCTGTAGCCCTATATACAGGCACAGTGAGTATCTGTAGCCCTATATACAGGCACAGTGAGTATCTGTAGCTCTATATACAGCACAGTGAGTATCTGTAGCCCTATATACAGGCACAGTGAGTATCTGTAGCTCTATATACAGGCACAGTGAGTATCTGTAGCTCTATATACAGGCACAGTGAGTATCTGTAGCCCTATATACAGGCACAGTGAGTATCTGTAGCTCTATATACAGCACAGTGAGTATCTGTAGCTCTATATACAGCACAGTGAGCATCTGTAGCTCTATATACAGCACAGTGAGTATCTGTAGCCCTATATACAGGCACAGTGAGTATCTGTAGCTCTATATACAGCACAGTGAGTATCTGTAGCCCTATATACAGGCACAGTGAGTATCTGTAGCCCTATATACAGCACAGTGAGTATCTGTAGCCCTATATACAGCACAGTGAGTATCTGTAGCCCTATATACAGCACAGTGAGTATCTGTAGTCCTATATACAGCACAGTGAGCATCTGTAGCTCTATATACAGCACAGTGAGTATCTGTAGCCCTATATACAGGCACAGTGAGTATCTGTAGCTCTATATACAGCACAGTGAGTATCTGTAGCCCTATATACAGGCACAGTGAGTATCTGTAGCCCTATATACAGGCACAGTGAGTATCTGTAGCCCTATATACAGGCACAGTGAGTATCTGTAGCTCTATATACAGCACAGTGAGCATCTGTAGCTCTATATACAGCACAGTGAGTATCTGTAGCTCTATATACAGCACAGTGAGCATCTGTAGCTCTATATACAGCACAGTGAGTATCTGTAGCCCTATATACAGGCACAGTGAGTATCTGTAGCTCTATATACAGCACAGTGAGTATCTGTAGCCCTATATACAGGCACAGTGAGTATCTGTAGCCCTATATACAGGCACAGTGAGTATCTGTAGCTCTATATACAGCACAGTGAGTATCTGTAGCTCTATATACAGCACAGTGAGCATCTGTAGCTCTATATACAGCACAGTGAGTATCTGTAGCTCTATATACAGCACAGTGAGCATCTGTAGCTCTATATACAGCACAGTGAGTATCTGTAGCCCTATATACAGGCACAGTGAGTATCTGTAGCTCTATATACAGCACAGTGAGTATCTGTAGCCCTATATACAGGCACAGTGAGTATCTGTAGCCCTATATACAGCACAGTGAGTATCTGTAGCCCTATATACAGCACAGTGAGTATCTGTAGCCCTATATACAGCACAGTGAGTATCTGTAGCTCTATATACAGCACAGTGAGTATCTGTAGTCCTATATACAGCACAGTGAGTATCTGTAGTCCTATATACAGCACAGTGAGTATCTGTAGCCCTATATACAGGCACAGTGAGTATCTGTAGTCCTATATACAGCACAGTGAGTATCTGTAGTCCTATATACAGGCACAGTGAGTATCTGTAGTCCTATATACAGCACAGTGAGTATCTGTAGCTCTATATACAGCACAGTGAGTATCTGTAGTCCTATATACAGCACAGTGAGTATCTGTAGTCCTATATACAGGCACAGTGAGTATCTGTAGCCCTATATACAGCACAGTGAGTATGTGTAGCTCTATATACAGCACAGTGAGTATGTGTAGCTCTATATACAGCACAGTGAGTATGTGTAGCCCTATATACAGCACAGTGAGTATCTGTAGCCCTATATACAGGCACAGTGAGTATCTGTAGCTCTATATACAGCACAGTGAGTATCTGTAGCCCTATATACAGGCACAGTGAGTATCTGTAGCTCTATATACAGGCACAGTGAGTATCTGTAGTCCTATATACAGGCACAGTGAGTATCTGTAACCCTATATACAGGCACAGTGAGTATCTGTAGCCCTATATACAGGCACAGTGAGTATCTGTAGCCCTATATACAGCACAGTGAGTATCTGTAGCTCTATATACAGCACAGTGAGTATCTGTAGCTCTATATACAGCACAGTGAGTATCTGTAGTCCTATATACAGGCACAGTGAGTATCTGTAGTCCTATATACAGGCACAGTGAGTATCTGTAGTCCTATATACAGGCACAGTGAGTATCTGTAGCCCTATATACAGCACAGTGAGTATCTGTAGCTCTATATACAGCACAGTGAGTATCTGTAGCCCTATATACAGCACAGTGAGTATCTGTAGCTCTATATACAGCACAGTGAGTATCTGTAGCTCTATATACAGGCACAGTGAGTATCTGTAGCTCTATATACAGCACAGTGAGTATCTGTAGCTCTATATACAGGCACAGTGAGTATCTGTAGTCCTATATACAGCACAGTGAGTATCTGTAGTCCTATATACAGGCACAGTGAGTATCTGTAGTCCTATATACAGGCACAGTGAGTATCTGTAGTCCTATATACAGGCACAGTGAGTATCTGTAGCCCTATATACAGCACAGTGAGTATCTGTAGCTCTATATACAGCACAGTGAGTATCTGTAGCTCTATATACAGGCACAGTGAGTATCTGTAGCTCTATATACAGCACAGTGAGTATCTGTAGCTCTATATACAGGCACAGTGAATATGTGTAGCTCTATATACAGCACAGTGAGTATCTGTAGCTCTATATACAGCACAGTGAGTATCTGTAGCTCTATATACAGCACAGTGAGTATCTGTAGCTCTATATACAGCACAGTGAGTATGTGTAGCTCTATATACAGCACAGTGAGTATCTGTAGCTCTATATACAGGCACAGTGAGTATCTGTAGCTCTATATACAGCACAGTGAGTATCTGTAGCCCTATATACAGCACAGTGAGTATCTGTAGCTCTATATACAGCACAGTGAGTATCTGTAGCCCTATATACAGCACAGTGAGTATCTGTAGCTCTATATACAGGCACAGTGATTATCTGTAGCCCTATATACAGCACAGTGAGTATCTGCAGCCCTATATACAGCACAGTGAGTATCTGTAGCTCTATATACAGCACAGTGAGTATCTGTAGCTCTATATACAGCACAGTGAGTATCTGTAGCCCTATATACAGCACAGTGAGTATCTGTAGCCCTATATACAGCACAGTGAGTATCTGTAGCCCTATATACAGCACAGTGAGTATGTGTAGCTCTATATACAGCACAGTGAGTATCTGTAGCCCTATATACAGCACAGTGAGTATCTGTAGCCCTATATACAGGCACAGTGAGT